>NC_141337.1:1255000-1295000 GCF_037954235.1 Aulostomus chinensis
TGGAAGCCTGGATGCTACGGTTAGCAGTGCTAAGCTAACGTTGGTGTTTACTGGTGGATCTGATGTAGAACTGAACCTCCACCATCCACCGGTCTGGTGTTTACTGGTGGATCTGATGTAGAACTGAACCTCCACCATCCACCGGTCTGGTGTTTACTGGTGGATCTGATGTAGACCTGAACCTCCACCATCCACCGGTCTGGTGTTTACTGGTGGATCTGATGTAGAACTGAACCTCCACCATCCACCGGTCTGGTGTTACTGGTGGATCTGATGTAGAACTGAACCTCCGACATCCACCGGTCTGGTGTTTACTGGTGGATCTGACGTAGAACTGAACCTCCAACATCCACCGGTCTGGTGTTTACTGGTGGATCTGACGTAGAACTGAACCTCCAACATCCACCGGTCTGGTGTTTACTGGTGGATCTGACGTAGAACTGAACCTCCACCATCCACCGGTCTGGTGTTTACTGGTGGATCTGACGTAGAACTGAACCTCCACCATCCACCGGTCTGGTGTTTACTGGTGGATCTGATGTAGAACTGAACCTCCACCATCCACCGGTCTGGTGTTTACTGGTGGATCTGATGTAGAACTGAACCTCCACCATCCACCGGTCTGGTGTTTACTGGTGGATCTGATGTCGAACTGAACCTCCACCATCCACCGGTCTGGTGTTACTGGTGGATCTGATGTAGAACTGAACCTCCACCATCCACCGGTCTGGTGTTTACTGGTGGATCTGATGTAGAACTGAACCTCCACCATCCATCGGTCTGGTGTTTACAGGTGGATCTGATGTAGAACTGAACCTCCACCATCCATCGGTCTGGTGTTAACAGGTGGATCTGATGTAGAACTGAACCTCCAACATCCACCGGTCTGGTGTTACTGGTGGATCTGATGTAGAACTGAACCTCCACCATCCACCGGTCTGGTGTTTCTGGTGGATCTGATGTAGACCTGAACCTCCGATGTCCACCAGTCTGGTGTTACTGGTGGATCTGATGTAGAACTGAACCTCCACCATCCACCAGTCTGGTGTTACTGGTGGATCTGATGTAGAACTGAACCTCCAACATCCACCAGTCTGGTGTTTACTGGTGGATCTGATGTAGAACTGAACCTCCACCATCCACCGGTCTGGTGTTTCCTGGTGGATCTGATGTAGAACTGAACCTCCAACATCCACCAGTCTGGTGTTTACTGGTGGATCTGATGTAGAACTGAACCTCCACCATTCACCGGTCTGGTGTTTACTGGTGGATCTGATGTAGAACTGAACCTCCACCATTCACCGGTCTGGTGTTTACTGGTGGATCTGATGTGGATCAGAGCTTTTCTGAGGTCAACCCTTCAATGAGTTAAGGACTTTCCAAGATTTCAAAACTAACAAAAGGCTTTCATGTATTTCATGAGTGTGTGAGAACCACAGTTCGGGGCTGGCCATTCCATTGTTTAAAGCCAGACTTTTATTTTCTCAACCAAGTTGTTCCTGGAAACGTCTGAGTGTTCACAATTTCTCTAATGAGTGCTTTGCTTTTCCATGCAGACCCGGGGAACCTAATGAAGGTGAAGTAAAAGAGCACAACGGGAAGCATCTGTGGTTGGTTAAAGGAGGCTGCTGGATCTGCAATGCCAGAAGAAGCTAGTAAAGAAGCCATGAGAACACCCGCCACGCCAGAGAAAGCCAGTAACGGTGAACACCCTGTAGCCACCGCCACAACGGTAAATATCCCGCTGGTCAACGAGGTCCAGCTGACGGCAGCTACCGGCGGGGCGGAGCTGTCCTGCTATCGCTGCACCATCCCATTTGGTGTGGTCATCCTCATTGCTGGCATCGTAGTCACCGCCGTGGCCTACAGCTTCAACTCCCACGGCTCGACCATCTCGTACTTCGGCCTGGTGCTGCTCTCAGCCGGACTGGTGCTTCTTGCGTCCAGCGCCATTTGCTGGAAGGTGAGACTGGAGAGGAAGAAGGAGCGGCGGCGCGAGAGTCAAACCGCTCTGGTCGCACACCAGAGGAGCATTTTTACTTGAACTTGCCGTGTGAACAAGTCTTTTTTATTATCTTGAGGTGGTTGAGAGGTGGAGAACCAGCTGTGGACAGATGTTGACCACCACATTTTTGGACCTGGAAGCGCTTTGACCACAAACTCTCACGGCACTGCACTGAAAGCTTTGAAGACTCGGTAGGCCGGGGATTTACCGGTGAAACACACTCTGGGAATGCAGCCAGAGGGAATGTACCACGATTAAGATGAATTACCACTGTGTGAAGCAGCGTCCAGGAAGTCTCCCATTAATAAACCGTGAGATGCGGCGGCTTTGATTGTAATGGAGGGATCGTGGTTTGAAGGGAGAGAAACTGCCGAGTCCAGGACAAAGATTCATGCCTCATTTACTCCTCTTGCACATCATGGTTTGAAACGGCTTGTTATGTTCTGGAAGTATGGTACTCGATGAGCGGGCTTCTCCTCTGCCGGGCAGCCTCGACGACACAGAGGGACTGTTAACCTTCAACATGGATCCTGGCGTGGCACTTTGATCCTCTTCAGTATGAAGCATCATTAACAAACTCAAGTCAAAAACCTCTTCAAACGTGCACGTTTGCTGCCTGACCACCACCCATCACCCACACTCAGCCTTCACTCTTATACAATATCACATGTAGCATATGTATATTTTTATAATCACTTGCATGTATTAACTGTTAACAGGATATTATGAGGCTTAATAAACTCTTTATTAATCAAATTGTGTGTTTAATTAGTGTCCAAGTTATTTGGAAAAATGCAGGTTGGCCAAAACAAACGTAAAGGTGGTGTTTTAAGCTTCCCTTCGACTTTTAGGATATTTGCCCTTGAACGAAAAGGTTTCTCTTGGCCTGTCGTTCTCCGTAGAGCCTCTGAGGGAGGCAGCGGCCTCCACTGGTCCACTACCTGGTTCTCTCTGACTCCTGCTGGTCAACAGCGAGTGAGACCAGCACCTCACTGTCCATGTCACTGGAGTACAACCACAACAAACGCCCTCAGTTTGTGGGCTAAACATGCTGGTTCAGTGGAAAAAAGCCCCGATGGCGTCGTTCCCGGAAGGTCAGAAAGTTCTACAACCTGTTGGTGGGGGGGACTGGTTCTGAAACGCATGGAGAGCCTGGTTCCTGTGGCTAAAGGTACAGGTGCTTTCATGCACGCGGACGCTAACTCTCGATTAGCCAACGTCCCCGTTTGTTTTTCTTTCAGCAGGTTTATGGGTTGAAGATGTGAGGCGGCATTCTGTTAATGCTGATCTCTTTGGTTCCAGGGCTGGATTAAAGGACACACACACACACACACACACACACACACACACACACACACACCTGACGTGGGTTTATTATTCCAGAAAGGAGGGGAGCAGCGTTTGAAGTGGATAATAAAAAGCAGCGGCTCTCCCTTTAATCACGTGCTGGTGCGACTGGCCTCTACCAGTAAATCAGAGGGAGTAAAGCAGGCTGAGGCGTTTACTCAGGAAGGGCGGAGTTTTCCTTCGATACATGATTGAAATAATTTCTCTCCTGACAGAAAAATGAAACTGCAACTTTAAACACAACAAACCCTTCCGACAGCGCTGTCGATAATTGTGGCGTTTGTTCCATCAGTCGTACTTCCTGTAACTGCTCGCTATGACCTAAACTCAGCTCGCAGATGTCTTCAGGACTGTCAAAGATCTGAGTCATGTGACGACAGCTTCCTGTTCTATGGTCAGAAGTCAAACATGTCCGCCTCCTCGCCACAGTATCCTCTCAGTCTTCACAGTGACCCATCACCAGGTTCTGAAGGAGGTTCTGACCCCATCTGAGAGGGTCCGGTCCACCAAGAGGGGGACATCAGTGTGTAAACAGATGTCACTTCCTGTTGCCACCAGGTGGCACTGTGACAACTCTAATCCAACATGTAACAAGTTCCTCCTTGGCCCAGGCTCCGCCCCTCCACCTAGTTTCTTGCAGTTCCTGCTGACGGGCAGTTTCTCCCGGGTTAGATCCTCTAGAGTCACGTGACCCTTCATCAGTCTGTCGTCTGTCTGTTTTCATGTCAACTCGTCTCACCTGAGAAATAACCACGTCTGTCACGGTCTCACCAGGTACGGTTAGGGTAACTCCCACCTGGACTCCAGATAACTCAACATTTCAGGAGATCAAACCTCCACGGTAAAAGGAAGTTGACCTCTCCTGTTTGACCCTGCAGCGTTTAAAATAGCCTGGACGTGGAAGTGTATTTATAGGCAGCATTTGCGTTGCTATGTGTCCCTGTGACACCAAACACTACAACTCAACACTCGGCCTGCGTCAGAGGAGAACCTGCAACACACCATGTGACTCCTAGGAGATCACTAGCACACATGCTAGCAGCTATAGGCTGGCGGACATTGAGATCCGATCAGGGACATTTATGGGACACACATGACACAAGTGGCTGCTTATCAGGTTAGTGGCGAGCCAGAGACTTGATATGAAAACTGACAGGTGGCCACGCCGTTAGCCGCCGCCGGCTGGTCCACGTGCGATGTTTCTTCACTTCTCGCCGTGCTGCACGCCACTTTATCACTTCATCAGTAACTCCAATACTTCAAATGCTAATTTAAACCCTACAGAGGTTCTCAAAGTAAGGTCCAGGGACCTCTATCAGCAAAAGTTATCTGGTCAAAGTTTCCAAATATAAAAAATGCTTTTCCGGAGGGAACAGAGGGTCCAGACCCGTCAGGGACATCAAGGAAATGATGTCATTTTGTTCCTAATTTTATATTTTTTGCATGAATTTTCACATCATTTCCTTTAACAAATTTCTTGCCTATTTTGAGAAATTTTAATGCAAATTCTGCTAATATAGACCTTGATTTGTTTTTCCTAAATTAATAAAAACAATTTGTTGAGAAAAGGGTAATTAGCAAATCAGCAAAAAATAAAAAACCCAATTACTGAACAATACAAATACAGCAATTATATTTATACGTTTCCAGCATAAAACCTTGTATTCATGTGTTTGTGAAACCAAAACAAAAAGAAAGTAAAGAAGACATTCAAGGGAGAATGTAGGAGACAAGAAGGGACCAACATGGGGAACGTGGGGAGGAAAGAAGGACAGAAGAGAGAAGGACAGGAGCCGTCAGGAAGGAAGTCAAGGATGATAGGAAAGGAGGAAGAGGAAGGAATGCAAAGACAAATGAGGGGGTCAGAAATGTAGAAGTCTTGAAGAGATGAAGACATATCAAACGGGAAGGAACGAATACGAGCAGAGGGACGACTGGAGGCCAACATCAAACTGAAGCCTTCAGATTCCTGAATTCAACACAGCTGATTGTTCAAATCCAGTAAATTAAAGATAACGAGCTCAGCGTTACAGGGATCCAGTGCAGGCTGAGCGTGAACAGAACCGAGCTGACAGAGGAGGTCCACGGGACCAGGCTAACGCTGCTGCTGCTGTTAGCCTCACCAACCTGCTGCAGTCCAACAGGAAGGGAAAGGACAGGGATCTGGTTGGGAGCAGTGGGACAGGAGAGGTTTGGAGTGTCGGGACACTGGCTTGAGCTGAGTAACTGTTGTAGTCCTACTACTCCTGTTTATGAACATTCAACAGTGAAGGACTCCGTACCTCGATACAACGACCACACCTGTATAAATCAGCTGACGCATGACTGCAACATCATGTGACTCTTCAGAGGAGGTCATACACTAAACAAGCTGCAGTGGTACCGGCTCTGCTTTCCAGCTTTACATCAGGAGACACTGGGAGCGCTGCACGCTGCTTCATGACCCGGTGCTGCCGGGGTTCTGCAGCCCACTGCGGTTCCAGAGGCGTGGCTGGCTCGGTAATGAAGAGAAGTGTCTCCCTGATGGGTTCCTCCCAGTTCTACAAGAAAAGCATCATTTCCAGTACAGTTCTGCCTCGCTTGATGGGCACCCACACCGAACCCAGAACCCAGAACCCAGAACCCAGAACCCAGACCAAGCTGCACCACTCGGAGGCTTTTAGCAACCCAAGGGCAGCACGTCACCTCTGAAGCACCGAGCAACCTGTGGCATCCCCGCGGGCTCGGTCTGCAGCACCTGGATCTGCATGTTTGGAACCTGCCAGAACAACCAGTTCAGTTCTGATGAGTTGGAAAGTTGTTGTTTGCGTGTCTTTGAGACGCACACGTCGCTCATCTCCAATTAGCATGTTTTTACCAGCTGTGTGCTCCGTAATTATCACATTAAAGAAGGACTGATGTGGCTTTTATTCATGAACAAAATAGAAAGGGAAAAGACAATAAGGCTTGAATACTTCACTGCAAGTCCACATCTGAATCCAGTTTCTATGTTTTAGTTTGTGGTCAACAGCAGAGAAGGAAGGTCTTCATGAGGAAAAACGCGATCGAACAAAAGGAGAGCAACACCCTGTTGTCAACTCCATCGTGCATCACCAGTGATGAAATCCATGTGTTCCAAGGAAAATCATGACCAGTTGTTTGACTTTTTTCAGGCGGTTTGTTTGCTTTTCTTGTCCCTGGACTGTGATTGGTTTCCCGTCTTATGTGCGTCAGAAGACGGGAAAATTGCAGGCTTGGGAAATGTGTCATCCTCCCCCTGAACAAGCCTGATTAGTGAGGGACACCAGCGGGTATCAGGTGAAAGCTGCTTTTTATCTCGATTACAAAACTGTCCCAAGGGATTCCTGGAAAAGCTGTTTCTAATCTGCGACACCCACTTGATGGCTTCAGCCGGCACACAAGCGTTGGTTCATGAAGGGCTTTGCTGCTCCTCTGTTACAGGCAGACGGGATGTTGCATGATGCCGCTTGGACGCAGCAGCTGCAGGTTTCTGAGCTCCAGACAAAATGGCCGGATCGTTAACGTGTGGGGACAAGTTTTTAATTAACCAGGCTGAAGGAAATATTAAATCACATCAATTAAAGGACGTGTCGACATCAGCCAGCAAGAGAGCAAGACAGGAAACCAGGCCCGGTTGGTTCTGGATCACTGTGAGCCGCCAATCATCTTCTGAGCGCTGAGAGCTCGGGGTTCTAATCTGCTGAGACAGCGACAGAATTTGTGTTTGACTGAAAGAGGAAATGAGCACAACAACCTCAAGAACAGTAAAACTGGCAGGCTAACATAACTTTCCAGGTGAGGCAGTCCAGGTGAGAGGGTTAAGTTGAGGTGAGAGGGTCCAGGTGAGAGAGTCCAGGGGAGGCGGTCCAGATGAGACAGTCCAGGTGAGACGGTCCAGGTGAGGCGGGCCAAGTGAGATGGTCCAGGTGAGGCGGTCCAGATAAGACAGTCCAGGGGAGGCGAGCCAGGTGAGACGGTCCAGGTGAGAGGGTTCAGTTGAGGTGGTCCAGGTGTGACAGCCCAGGTGAGACAGTCCAGGAGAGACGGTCCAGGTGAGGCGGTCCAAGTGAGGCGGTCCAGGTGAGACAGTCCAGGTGAGAGGTGAGAGGGTTCAGTTGAGGTGGTCCAGGTGAGGCAGTGCAGGTGAGGCAGTCCAGGTGAGACGGTCCAGGTGAGAGGGTTCAGTTGAGGTGGTCCAGGTGAGACGGTCCAGGTGAGGCGGTCCAGGTGAGGCGGTCCAGATGAGATGGTCCAGGTGAGGCAGGCCAAGTGAGGCAGTCCAGGTGAGAGGGTTAAGTTGAGGTGGTCCAGGTGAGAGAGTCCAGGGGAGGCAGTCCAGGTGAGACGGTCCAGGTGAGGCGGGCCATGTGAGACGGCCCAGGTGAGGCGGTCCAGGTGAGACAGTCCAGGGGAGGCAAGCCAGGAGAGACGGTCCAGGTGAGGCGGTCCAGGTGAGGCAGTCCAGGTGAGATGGTCCAGAGGACACAGACAACCTCGAACAGAACTAATAAACCAGGGATTCTCCAGGCTGTGTGCTCCCTTCCCAGCCCGGTGGAGCGGCGGCGGCACCACAAACCCTAAAAGAGGTTGTTGTCCCATCCAGACAAGCAGAACCAGGAGATTTTTGTGCAGTGACTGGAAGGTCTTTAATACCAGTTGGGAGGTCACCTGTCACCCCCCCCCCCCCCCATCTGTAAATTAGCTCAATATTTGATGGCTCGGGAGGAAGTGAGAAGGTGTGTCGGACAGGGCCGCAGAGGTCACTGGACAATGATGTCACAGGTAGTAGCTTCTTCACAGAACTCTGTTTCCGTTTCATCAGAGCAGGAACTTTCCTGCCGGAGCCTCGTAAACCTGGAGCGCGGTTTCCATGCTCCAAGCAGTGATGAGAGACGTCGGCTCACTCCGTGTAAAAATACTGCTCTCATCCTTGTTCATCTGATAGAAGTACTACATGTTCACATCTGTAGGTTCCTGTTACCGCCTGAAGCGTCGACTTTCCCATTGAGCTCTGAGTCTCTCTTTTGCTTTTGTGCTGGATCTCCTGCTAGCTTGAAGCTAAAGCCTTTATCACTTCTCAAGCACAGCGTTTGGTATAATGCAGATCTTCTTGATCCAGCCGTGTGATCCGGGATCCACAAACACTTGATAAGAGATATCCATGGCAGCTGGAGGGTTTCTAGCCATCCGTCTCTGTGAGCCTCAGGCTGCGTTCGCGTGGCTGGACCTTTGGAGACTCCTGTCAGTGAGGCGAGTTCACGTTTTAGGAGAGGTCCTGGTGGTAATGTTACAGACAATGATGGGAAAACCTCAACCTCAAGACCAGCAGAACCCTTCTGGCGTCTGCTGCTCCACCTGAGAGGACAAAATAATCAGAACCAGAACCGGATCGATGTGTGAGAGTTTAGGGTGTTTGTGCCCATTTCAGCCCAGGTTGCTGTTGTTGTTGGGGGTCCGGCTGTGTGGGTCATCAACTATCCTGAGCGAAACCTGATCAGGTCTTGTTTAGTTAACATTCAGGCTCAGCATCAGAATCAACATCCTGAAGGTCCGATTACATCCAGACGTTTGCCAGATTGCCTTTGGAAACGGGCCAGAGAGTCCAAACAAACGTGCCTCGTCATCTCTGAGAAGCTCTGAGTTCACCACCGGGCTGGAGGATTTGTACACTCCCTACAGGATGTTTGGGAAAAGCTTTACCTCCTGGACGGAGAACTGAAACCCTGAAGATGTGTTTACAAAACCCAGCCCGGCTCGGATTCAAGGGAGAGTTTCAGTCACTGAAGAGAACTCATGGCTCCTTCGCCTTCATCCTCCTGTGTGAGTCGGAGCAGCTCGAGCCCTGGAGGTGACTGGCAGCTGGAAACATTCCTGCGAGCGCTGCCTGGGGAAGAACGTACACGCCGCTGCCGTGACGTACACCAGACAATGGCGAGGAGTCAGTTTAACGGCTCCCTGCTGATTTGAACTGGGTGTGAATGCAGGCTGCAGCACAGAAAGCACTGAAGCGCTTCAGCCCAGAGGAGAAGGAAGAAAACACGCAGCTTCAGCCATTAAACACTGAGCCACATTGTTCTCCGACGTCCCGGAGGAAAGGCAGAGTCACGGCGCTGAGCGGAGGTCTAACTGTGCCTCCGTCCACGTCGAGCCGGGTTCTCACGGTGAAGTCTTGTGCAAGTAGGATTTATTTCATGTTCTAACATCATCAAATGCGAGTGAAGCACAAAAGGAGAGGAACAAATCTTGACAACAGTCAGCTTTACCTCCTCTCCTCCCAGACCTCCTCCACCTCCTCCTAGACCTGCTTTACCTCCTCTCCTCCCAGACCTCCTCCACCTCCTCCTAGACCTGCTTTACCTCCTCTCCTCCCAGACCTCCTCCACCTCCTCCTAGACCTGCTTTACCTCCTCTCCTCCCAGACCTCCTCCACCTCCTCCTAGACCTGCTTTACCTCCTCTCCTCCCAGACCTCCTCCACCTCCTCCTAGACCTGCTTTACCTCCTCTCCTCCCAGACCTCCTCCACCTCCTCCTAGACCTGCTTTACCTCCTCTCCTCCCAGACCTCCTCCACCTCCTCCTAGACCTGCTTTACCTCCTCTCCTCCCAGACCTCCTCCACCTCCTCCTAGACCTGCTTTACCTCCTCTCCTCCCAGACCTCCTCCACCTCCTCCTAGACCTGCTTTACCTCCTCCTAGACCTCCTCCACCTCCTCCTAGACCTGCTTTACCTCCTCCTAGACCTGCTTTACCTCCTCTCCTCCCAGACCTCCTCCACCTCCTCCTAGACCTGCTTTACCTCCTCTCCTCCCAGACCTCCTCCACCTCCTCCTAGACCTGCTTTACCTCCTCTCCTCCCAGACCTCCTCCACCTCCTCCTAGACCTGCTTTACCTCCTCTCCTCCCAGACCTCCTCCTCCTCCTCCTAGACCTGCTTTACCTCCTCCTAGACCTGCTTTACCTACTCTCCTCCCAGACCTCCTCCACCTCCTCCTAGACCTGCTTTACCTCCTCCTAGTCCTGCTTTACCTCTTCCTAGACCTCCTCCACCTCCTCCTAGACCTACTTTACCTCCTCTCCTCCCAGACCTCCTCCACCTCCTCCTAGGCCTGCTTTACCTCCTCTCCTACCAGACCTCCTCCACCTCCTCCTAGACCTGCTTTACCTCCTCTCCTCCCAGACCTCCTCCACCTCCTCCTAGACCTGCTTTACCTCCTCCTAGACCTCCTCCACCTCCTCCTAGACCTGCTTTACCTCCTCTCCTCCCAGACCTCCTCCACCTCCTCTAGACCTGCTTTACCTCCTCCTAGACCTGCTTTACCTCCTCCCAGACCTCCTCCACCTCCTCCTAGACCTGCTTTACCTTTTCTCCTCCCAGACCTCCTCCACCTCCTCCTAGACCTGCTTTACCTCCTCCTAGACCTCTTCCACCTCCTCCTAGACCTGCTTTACCTCCTCTCCTCCCAGACCTCCTCCACCGAATCCCAGACCTGCTTCCCCTCCACCCAAACCTGCTTCAAATCCTCTCCTCTCAGACCTCTTCCAGCTCCTCTCCTCCACCTCCTCCCAGACCTGATCCACCTTCTCTCCATCCAGACCACCTCCACCTCCTCCCAGACCTGATCCACCTCCTCTCCTCTCAGACCTCCTCCTACACCTGCTTCACCTCCTCTCCTCTCAGACCTCCTGCACCTCCTCTCCTCCACCTCCTCTCCTCCCAGACCCGCTCCACCTCCTCTCCTCTCAGACCTCCTCCACCTCCTCCTACACCTGCTTCACCTCCTCTCCTCTCAGACCTCCTGCACCTCCTCTCCTCCACCTCCTCTCCTCTCAGATCTCCTGCACCTCCTCTCCTCCACCTCCTCTCCTCTCAGACCTTCTCCACCTCCTCCCAGACCTGCCCCACCTCCTATCCTCTCAGACCCACTCCACCTCCTCTCAGACCTGCTTCACCTCCTGCTAGACCTGCTCCACCTCCTCTCCTCCCAGACCTGCTCCACCTCCTCTCCTCCCAAACCTGCTTCACCTCCTCTCCTCTCAGACCTCCTGCACCTCCTCTCCTCCACCTCCTCTCCTCCCAGACCCACTCCACCTCCTCTCCTCTCAGACCTCCTCCACCTCCTCCTCCACCTGCTTCACCTCCTCCTCTCAGACCTCCTGCACCTCCTCTCCTCCACCTCCTCTCCTCTCAGACCTCCTGCACCTCCTCTCCTCCACCTCCTCTCCTCTCAGACCTTCTCCACCTCCTCCCAGACCTGCCCCAACTCCTATCCACTCAGACCCACTCCACCTCCTCTCAGACCTGCTTCACCTCCTGCTAGACCTGCTCCACCTCCTCTCCTCCCAGACCTGCTCCATCTCCTCTCCTCCCAAACCTGCTTCACCTCCTCTCCTCTCAGACCTCCTGCACCTCCTCTCCTCCACCTCCTCTCCTCCCAGACCCGCTCCACCTCCTCTCCTCTCAGACCTCCTCCACCTCCTCCTACACCTGCTTCACCTCCTCTCCTCTCAGACCTCCTGCACCTCCTCTCCTCCACCTCCTCTCCTCTCAGACCTTCTCCACCTCCTTCCAGACCTGCTCCACCTCCTATCCTCTCAGACCCACTCCACCTCCTCTCAGACCTGCTTCACCTCTGCTAGACCTGCTCCACCTCCTCTCCTCCCAGACCTGCTCCACCTCCTCTCCTCCCAGACCTCCTCCACCTCCTCCCAGACCCGCTACACCTCCGACTGCATCAGTGGACTCCTGCTGTCTCAGAATTTAACTGAAATTCAAATTTAAAAGCTTCATTTTCTGATCTCTCAGTTTCTTTTGTGCCTCCTTGTTCTCATTCTCTTATTCCGTTTTATTCCTCTGAGCTCGTTTGAGGCTGTAAAAGTTTAACATTTTATTCCCTACAAAACGAGTCCTAAATGCTTTTCATACACTCAACGTAGGTTACTTTATTTGTCAAATACAGATAAAGTAACTACGAATGAAAGAAACGAATCACGATATTATTTGATGTATATTAGTTTTCATTGCTTTGACGAGCTTGCATCTGTTTTATCAATTAATTCCCCAAATCTACACACACAAACACAACAAATGTTGCTGAATGCAGCAGACTGGATGCATCTCAAACCAGCACTGAGCCTCTCCAGCAGACCGGTCGCTCGGGCCGCTCGGGGGCTGCGGGTCCTTGGCCAGAGGAAACCGTGCAGTCTGGGAGGAGCAGGTTCCCACACCCAGAAGAAGAGACGCTCAAACACAAACAGTCCGGCTCTCAGGAAGGAAAGGGCTCTCCTCAGGCCTTTATCAGATCTACGAGGTCCTCGGCCCGTCCATCAGCTGCTGCTGTCCGCGAGCTGCGACCCCACCCACCTCCAACCGTCCACTCCATGTGCGAGGTCATCCAGCGTGTGGCGCCATCGCTACATTCAGGGTCAATTCATGAGGGTCGTTCAGCTGGTGTTTAGCCTGATGTCATTATTATGATTCATAGAGAACCTTCCAGTGTCATGAATTGGAGAATAATTTTTGACAAGAATGTAAGAGGGAAAGAGATAAGCTGTCCATGGTAAAGTCTTATTTATTCGAAAGCTTAAAACAAAATCGTTTCAATCTGACAACACCAGAGGCCGGGGCTCCTCCTCTCAGGCTGGGAAACTAGAATGCTGGATGTTGACCTTTCACACGGAGAGAATCTGACAAATTCTTCATTTTCACCAACTCCTGGTCGACCACCAACGACGTTTCTTCCTCCAAAAGGCCGCAGGTATCGTCACCATTATATCTGTAGGTTTTATGGCAGGGGTATGACGGCTGGTCAGGCTGCAGCGGCGTGTTGGAGCCTCGGTTTGCAGCCTAGCGGGAGTCGCCCTCAGCTGTCTCCTGGTTGTGTAACGGCACCTCCTCGCTGACCTCATGGAACAACTCTGTGGTAACTCAAACAGCCTGAAGACACAAAGGAGGCTGAGGATCACGTTCGCCACCCCCCTCGCTGTGCCCTCTGCCCTACAGGCCAGTTCAGGCTGATCTGTATCACCGTTTCCAAGTGAGCCTGCACCGAGGAGGAGGCGGTACCAGAATTGTGCAACTTCTTATAAGAAGCGTTTTATGTCCAGTGTTCTTTGGCGTCTTTCATACTAGGGTTTCCTCTCTGACGCGCGACACACGAGGCCTGAGGCGGCGACGAAACACATCTGTGTTACAAACCTATCTTATCAAATACGCTCAGTCACATGGCGCCCTGCCAAAACGGCCAGTGGGACGACAGATTGGTTGAAATCTAACAGCATTCATAACGATGAATAATGTGTTTCTTTGAGAGCAACTGCAGTTGTGCTCGATCGCATAAAAGTACACAAAAGTGTTTCAGCGTTTACAGCAGCGATGAGGACGGCAACAAACATCCTGGCAGAAATCTGCAGGGCAGGACAAGGACGCAGAGGAGGTCCCATTCAAGAGATGATGGACAGGCATCAGGAAGTTCCGGATCAGGAGGATTCTCCCCAGGGAAAACCACTGCAAAGCTGAACAACCTGTAGGACATCCTTCTCCATCCTGGTGCAGGTCCCACCGAGGTGGCTGGACTCTCTGGCACCAGCACCTGATGCTGAGGAAGATGGAGCTGTCAGATATGAGCAGAAGAAACTCCACCCAAGACGCCGGGTACACACAGACAAACCCACAACATCCTCCGGCGTTTCTGTCCTGGGGATGTTTGTCCTGTTGTGTCTTGGGGGATGAACCAGTCATCACCGACGCGTCCCACTGCGGATTCAGTGTCTGAACTGTTGTGCTCCCTCAGGAACTGCTCAACACGCACAGAAATGACTGACAAACACACGTGTCATGACAAATAGCGTTCACACAAAATAAAGCACTTTTCTTTTGTTTCCATCAAGTCCTCTCGCAGCAAATTTGTGTGATGTGTTACGAAAACATTCCGAGTAAATGTTTCGGTCCTCCCAGAGCACTATGACTCCACCAGCTGCCCCGGCCCGGCGTGGAGGTCGGGCAGGACGGGGGTCAGAGCTCTCTCCCCTGACATCTGCTTCCTGAACATCCCGAGCTCGTTCTGGGATGAGTGGAGAAACAGAGTCTGGCTGGTTGTGTCGGAGAGGTGAAGTGTTTAGAATGTTGCTGCTGCTGCAAAGCTCTGGAGCCTCCAGAGAAGCAACCAAGAGTGATGGCTGTAAGATGCATTTTCTCAACGCAAATCACGCTACACTGATGTGTGGCGGAGCAAGTACACACTAATATTAGACAGTCAAGACAGCGTTGCTTCACTTCTCACCTTTGTCATAGTTTATGCAAGTTTGTGGGGGTTTTGGCCCTGAGCCTCACTGGCATCGATAAACACGGGAGACTGAGCACGCCAATGCTGCCGCAAGTCAAAAGTCAAAAGACTTGGAAACTCAGAGAAAAATCTGCCCTAAATCACTGCTGTCAAGTGTGTAGCCAATGTGGTACGTCTCTGGATCCAGGAAGCAGCATGTGGAGCTCTCAGCGTTTGCAGCAAAGCGCCGTCAGAAGAAGCATCCACCATCCATCGACTCCTGTAAATCACCTGCTGATGCAGCCAGACGAGAACGCAGGAGTGGTGCGGCGAAACAGGCCAAGGGCTTCACGCTGTCGGAGTGCAGCGTTAAATACAACAGGACTCAGTAGGCCACGAACATCAGGTGGGCAGGAAGTCACACAAAGGTCGAACATTTCAGAATAAAA
The DNA here is from genome assembly GCF_037954235.1 of Aulostomus chinensis. NCBI lineage: Eukaryota > Metazoa > Chordata > Actinopteri > Syngnathiformes > Aulostomidae > Aulostomus > Aulostomus chinensis. The sequence goes on from NC_141337.1 coordinate 1,270,063, forward strand.
CAGGAAGTAACTACACCAGACAACTAGAGAGTCATCTGAAGCTGTCGAACCTTAAGAGCACCATGAGGGTGTGTGCCGCGCCAAACTCAGACACACTGTGAATTTGATAAAATGCAACAAGTTGGATACAAAGTTCAGCCTCCAGCTCTGCACGAGTCTACCTGGACAGCTAAATGCTGCCCTCGGCTGGCCACTACTGATAATACTCACTCCTCATGGGCATGAACAACTTGTTGAAACAAACGGGATTCAGACCTACAGAATCCCACAAATATGATAAATGCATGTGTTTGCAGACTTCAACAGGACAATGAAATACAAACATTGAATAACGGCCACACACACATGTATACACACACACCTACATATGTACACACACACACACACACCTACATATGTACATACACACACACACCTACATATGTATACACACACCTACATATGTATACACACACACACCTACATATGTACACACACACACCTACATATGTACACACACACACCTACATATGTATACACACACACACCTACATATGTATACACACACACCTACATATGTATGTATATATGTGTGTGTGTGTGTGTGTGTGTGTGTGTGTGTGTGTGTGTGTGTGTGTGTGTGTAAACCTTGTTGCACATACATATGTACAATCCTGTACCAGCACACAAAGCGTGTATTTTCATGCAAAGGCAGAGATTATACGCCGCCCACTGTTAATCCCGTTTCTGATGCTTCGATGGATTACAACAAGGAGTCAAAGGCAGCAATAATCTGACGCGATTACAAGTTCCAAATCAATGATTTGAGGTCATTTTGGACAAAGACGTTGCCTCGTAGTTCAGTTGATCAACAGCACTGTTAGCATGCTAGCGTTTTCTGAGTGGCTTTTTAGCTGCAACTTTGGCCTGTATTTAGCCAGATGGCCTCCTCCGTCAATCCCCACTCACAATCTAGATTAAGATTACAACACAAACACCCCACACACCCACACACACACAGACAAACGCATGAACATTTAAATGTGCGCTAGCTTGCTTGAGGATGATATAACGCAGAATCTGCCACAGCTACAACGGAGGCTTAAGTTATTAAAGTGAGCCATTGATCACAGTAATACATGGTTGGAGGAGTGGCGTGGATTAAAGTATTTTTACCACAAAGCCATGTATCCAGAGTGCTCATGTGAAACAGAGAGGTGGGAGACAGAAGGCAGGGAGAGAGGATGGAGGTAAGGAGGGGGGAGGACAGGACTGACTAGCATAGAGAGCCTAGTGACCAGCTCGGTTGCTGTTTCTGAGCGGCTGCTGAAGCCTCCGACCTCGCCTCGCTCCAAGGCGCTTGTTTGGCGAGGCCTCCGGGCCGACCAGCATGAAGCAGGCACCATGGGCTTTCTGGAAAACTACCAGGAGATCGACCCGGTTACTTTGAACCTTTGCATTCTCATCGCCAGCTACGTTATCTTGCTCCTCGTCTTCCTGATATCATGTATCATGTACGACTGCCGGGGCAAGGATCCCACTAAGGAGTACGCCCCCGACCCGCAGCCGACCCAGTCGCCCATCAGGCTGGTGGTGATGCAGAGTTCCCCAGCCCCGGTGGCTCGGTGGGACACGGCCAACATGATCACCACCTACCACGAACCAACACACTCGGATTTCAGGGAGAAGAAGAGCACGATGGTCTGAGCCGGACTCACCCTACCTGACTCTTTTCATTTGTACATTTGTTTTTGTATGGTTTTCCTCACTGCTTGGACGATGCTTGGATTTGACCTCCACCGGACCCGATTCACACGGTAAGGGAGAGCAACATGTGTCACCGTCTTTAAATGTCTGTACGTGCACCTGAAATCCCCCTCAAGCATCTCAAGCCAAAGCCTGCAGTCCATGTTCTCAGTCGCGACGTTTGCTGTCTAAGTCCCACAGGGTAAAAGTATTGTGGTGACAGTCAGCAGGAAGTTTGGGATTAAGGTTACAGCTTTAAAAAACCACAAACACCAGAGATAATAAAAGTTTCTGCAGATCTTTAAAGATTCTCCAAAAGTAGGTTCATGTCAAAACCGGATTTGTCCTGCAGCTCCAACGTGCGAGCAAAAGTCATTTCTCTACTTCAACTCCTCTCTTGAAATCAAAGGTGCATTGCTCTTGGTTGCCTGCCATTCAGGGATTAGTGTTCAACTTTGGGTTAAGTCTGGACGGAGAACCGCTTACATAATTCACGCAAATACAACGCGCACGAATGTGGAAGCAGCAGACGGAGCGATGAGCAGCTCAGTCATCAGAGTTCTGACCTGAAATCTTCTGGTGTCCCACCAGAGAGGAAGACAGTAACCCTTCTTCTATTCTGAGAGGACGGTTCTACCAAAATAGAGTCACATTTGTATTGTCAAAATAAAGGTCATGTAGTACAAACCGAGTGTATCTCTTGGATATGTTAAAGCAAATGTTAGCAAACAAGTTTAACGTTAGCTTGGCTGCATGCTAGCTTCCTACTAGCTTGTGAGATTTTATCAGATTTGTGTTCATTGAATATTTTTTGAAGAAGAGTTTGTTCCAGTTCATCCACGTTCTCGTGTCACCACCCGCTGGCTGATGTTAACTCCAGATAAAGACAGAATTTTCATCTCTAAATTTGCTGAAAAGGGGATAACGAGTGAGAAACTTGTGAGAGGTGGTGGACATTGTATCAGCTGCTCTTGTCCAACAGATTCTGATAAGGACTGGGCCTGTAAACCGGTTATCTCTGTCTCGGCCGGGTGCAGATATGGTGGTGAAAGATAACAACACGCTGACATGAGCGTAGGAGCTGAGTTGATCAGGTTTACTAGAAGATCCAGTATGTATCAACCAGGCTGACAGGTCATTCATTGTCTTGCGTGCACCGTCACGCGCTAAGCTGTGGCGAGGCAAACTGATTAGCTGCAGCACTCCGGCTTGACGGAGGGTCTCGACTCAACGCAGGGGCTTGTTTTAAGAAGCAGGTTTACAGAGCAGTCGGTGCCAAGCAAAGCCCATCCAATCTGGAGCCAGCTTCACCGCCATGGAAGAACATCGCTGAGCCTCCTGGAAAAGTCTCCCCCTGGACTTTTAACGAGACAAACATTTCCTGGAGACAGGACTAAAATATGCACTGACGTCACCTACGCCATCATGGGCATTCGCTTTGTTGGAGGAGAAACCAAGACTAAAATAATGATCTGCTTAGATTAAAGGCAGTGGGACTCGACAGTGATCCTGAAGATGGTGGCAGGAGCCTAATCGGTCGGTTGGCACACTTCTCCGTCTCAGACTCTTTTATCTGGCTTCACTGTCGAACATTCAAACCAGTGGGAAATGAAAGGTTTGTCTCGCAGCGACGTTGTGAACTTCCCAGACTTAGGAGCCATAAAGGATTCTCTTATAAATAAATGTCTGATTTCAAAAAGAGGCAGACAGCCCCGTCAGAGGATCACCAAGTTCCTCCTGGAGGAGCACACACAACAGAACGGAACGTTAAAAAAGGGGGAGAAAAACCCCATCATGGAGATGGAGGAAGCAACTGGACAGAGTGGGGACAACACAATGCAGATTCTAGTGTTTTGACCACAAACGTTCCCGGTTCCAGACTCGGACTGACCGGGTCCCGCTTTGTTATCACACCCGCTTTGACTGCTCAGCTACTGAGAAGTGACGTGAGACTTGGGAAGCTGATCATTTCTAGGAAAAGTGAATGGAGAGAAACTCGGGAGGTCACCACAGATATTACAAGGTGGCGTTCACGGGGATCTTCTGCAGTCTCATGGGTGGCAGGACAGAGTAAATACTCGAGCTTTATTACGCAATGAAAATGGCCGACTGTGACTCAGCTGCATCGCATCTGTACCACCTTGTCAGCTCATCCTTTCTGACTTCACAATCACACTGTTTTTATGAAGGAACTCCATTTAAACTGCATATTTCTTAGACGTAGCCGGGTTAAACGGGCCTTTCCGCAGGTTTCTGTCCATGGTTCTGGACTCATCTCACAGTTTGTTGGCAGCACAAAACTGAAACCACAGCCTGTCGAAGAATCAACAGACTTAAGAATATAAAGAAACCAGTCATTATTCCCTAAATCAGGACGGAATTCTCTGAAATCACTGCAAAACATTTTGCCGTAGGGAACGTTCACAGGAATGTTATTGTTGCTAACTTCTCTGCTGTACGACGAACCAGAAGGCGTGTTCATGGTTCCAAACCTTGATAGCATCAAAGCTGGACTGGTGTCTGCGGCCCAGAGGTGTAAAGCACATGATGGCGGCCACATCTCGATGACCTGTAGTCCTTTCCTCTATGGAGCACGCCAGGCTCCGCCGTTAGCTGCTAGGTTAATTATCAAGTACAGCACTGCAGCAGGGAAGCTCCTGACCTGAATACACTCAGTTTAGTTTTGGTCTTCAGGTGGACTCAAACAACAAAACCTGAAGCACCGTTGCTCGGATTCAGTCATCGAGATTTTGATCTTTCAGTCCCATGTGATAGGAGTAGCAGCAGTTTGACGTTTAATCTGATGAGTAGGAACTTTGTGATGATCTTATGATGTCATTCTGACCAACGCACAGAAACGGCAAATGTACGTCCACCAGTTGTGTTGTCACGGGTACATTGGTAACTTTAGCTGTTACTTCACCCAAAATGTACATTTTGAAGGAAGAACAAGCCCGTTTAGCTGGAGCCCCACTGCTCTCCAGGTCGTTATCCGGCCGTACGAACAGTCAAAACCAATGATGTGCCAACGTAGACCTGAGACACGCCGTAACAAACATGTTAAAGATCCAGACTAAAAGCATCATGTTGGACACCTTACGGTTGGAACCACGTCAGCTGCGCCTCAGGGAGCTTTGGCAGTGCTGCTGCTCCTGTAGGTGCTCGCCAGGTCTCTGGAGCCTCCATCCCACGTTGTCTTTAATGCGTGTGATAACAATAAAACAAACCCAGGCTGCATGTGAGCGCCAGCAGCAGAGAAGACGCCGAGGCGCTCGCTCTTAGACGACCAGCTATGACCCGATTAATGTGAGCACGGTGTGGATTTTAATCTAGGAGGCACGGTTTGAGAGACAACAGGGCACAGAAACAGGTGGCACTCGTGCCGCTCTGCTCTCACCGCTCTGCTCTCACTGCTCTGCTGCTCTGCTCTCACCGCTCTGCTGCTCTGTTCTCACCGCTCTGTTCTCACCGCTCTGTTCTCACCGCTCTGCTGCTCTGTTCTCACCGCTCTGTTCTCACCGCTCTGTTCTCACCGCTCTGTTCTCACCGCTCTGCTGCTCTGTTCTCACCGCTCTGTTCTCACCGCTCTGTTCTCACCGCTCTGCTGCTCTGTTCTCACCGCTCTGTTCTCACCGCTCTGCTGCTCTGTTCTCACCGCTCTGTTCTCACCGCTCTGCTGCTCTGTTCTCACCGCTCTGTTCTCACCGCTCTGCTGCTCTGTTCTCACCGCTCTGTTCTCACCGCTCTGCTGCTCTGTTCTCACCGCTCTTTTCTCACCGCTCTGCTGCTCTGTTCTCACCGCTCTGTTCTCACCGCTCTGTTCTCACCGCTCTGCTGCTCTGCTCTCACCGCTCTGTTCTCACCGCTCTGTTCTCACCGCTCTGCTGCTCTGCTCTCACCGCTCTGCTGCTCTGTTCTCACCGCTCTGCTCTCACCGCTCTGCTGCTCTGCTCTCACCGCTCTGCTGCTCTGCTCTCACCGCTCTGTTCTCACCGCTCTGTTCTCACCGCTCTGTTCTCACCGCTCTGCTGCTCTGTTCTCACCGCTCTGTTCTCACCGCTCTGCTGCTCTGTTCTCACCGCTCTGTTCTCACCGCTCTGCTGCTCTGTTCTCACCGCTCTTTTCTCACCGCTCTGCTGCTCTGTTCTCACCGCTCTGTTCTCACCGCTCTGCTGCTCTGTTCTCACCGCTCTGTTCTCACCGCTCTGCTGCTCTGTTCTCACCGCTCTTTTCTCACCGCTCTGCTGCTCTGTTCTCACCGCTCTGTTCTCACCGCTCTGTTCTCACCGCTCTGCTGCTCTGCTCTCACCGCTCTGTTCTCACCGCTCTGTTCTCACCGCTCTGTTCTCACCGCTCTGCTGCTCTGTTCTCACCGCTCTGTTCTCACCGCTCTGCTGCTCTGTTCTCACCGCTCTGTTCTCACCGCTCTGCTGCTCTGTTCTCACCGCTCTTTTCTCACCGCTCTGCTGCTCTGTTCTCACCGCTCTGTTCTCACCGCTCTGTTCTCACCGCTCTGTTCTCACCGCTCTGCTGCTCTGCTCTCACCGCTCTGTTCTCACCGCTCTGTTCTCACCGCTCTGCTGCTCTGCTCTCACCGCTCTGCTGCTCTGTTCTCACCGCTCTGCTCTCACCGCTCTGCTGCTCTGCTCTCACCGCTCTGCTGCTCTGCTCTCACCGCTCTGCTGCTCTGCTCTCACCGCTCTGCTGCTCTGTTCTCACCGCTCTGTTCTCACCGCTCTGTTCTCACCGCTCTGCTGCTCTGCTCTCACCGCTCTGCTGCTCTGCTCTCACCGCTCTGCTCTCACCGCTCTGCTGCTCTGTTCTCACCGCTCTGTTCTCACCGCTCTGTTCTCACCGCTCTGCTGCTCTGCTCTCACCGCTCTGCTCTCACCGCTCTGCTGCTCTGTTCTCACCGCTCTGTTCTCACCGCTCTGTTCTCACCGCTCTGCTGCTCTGCTCTCACCGCTCTGCTGCTCTGCTCTCACCGCTCTGCTGCTCTGCTCTCACCGCTCTGCTGCTCTGTTCTCACCGCTCTGCTGCTCTGCTCTCACCGCTCTGCTGCTCTGCTCTCACCGCTCTGCTGCTCTGCTCTCACCGCTCTGCTGCTCTGCTCACGCTGCTCACGCTGCTACGTGTCTTTGACTTGAGATCCTGAAAACAGACACAGCAAATGCTTCTTTTAGCATCTGTGGCATTTTAATCCAGCCTCAACAACAAAACAAAACATTTTATCATCATTGTACTCCCAGGGATCATCAGGGTCGTAGTCATGAAAAATAGGGTTATGCTTGTTGACCGCACGAATGAATGTAATTCTAATGTGTATTTCTGGAACCATTTTGTCTTCTCTTTGGTCCACGCTGCTGTGTTTTGTTTTGTTTTCCCGCCATGCGTAGTTCCCTCAGTTTTACGTGTGACTTTCATTCCTTCTCTCAGTTTCGTGTCAGTGTGCGATCGCGTCCACCGGAGGACACAAGGCTCGGAGGGGCGCGTCCTCCTCCTCAGGTCTGGAGGTCAACTAAAGCCTCTGCATTCTAGCATGAAACAGTAAACCAATTACAAAGCTGTTTAACGCCGGTCACGTGTGTACGCAACATAAAGCCTCTTTTATTCTAAGGGCACCTACATACTCTATCTGCTCCACAAGGCTCTGGCAGCGAAACCCTCCACTAATGGCGACGATGATGATGATGGTCACCTTCGCCGGTTTGACATCCTTTGATTTGTTTTCCCAGCAGCGTTAGGAGGTGACGTTCAGGACTGAATCTGGGTCAGCGGGTGACTGGGGAACTTTTGACCCTTCAGCCAGGAATTCAGAGATTGTTATAATTACCAGGGGTCAGAGGTGAAACAACCAGCTGTATTATCAGTCAAAAATAAGTATTAACTTATTTATAAATCTATAAGATTTATTGTCTCCTCAAACAGCCTTGGTTTCATTTGCATTGATGCTTTTCTACCTCAGCAGTACTCAAAGGGGGGGGGGGCTTAAGTCTGTACTTTTCACAGTAAAACTTGACTTACATCACGATTTGGTGCCAAATAACGAAGACCACATTTTTAATGCTAATTGCAAAATTGGCCATGACATCGCTGCCAGCGGAGGGAGCTCCCGGGAGGTTCAGCCCAGTGAGCAGGTGTGGCGTCCAAGCTGGACTTCATTACTGAAAGCACTTTTTCCTGGTTAGAGAGTTAAGCACCAAACAAAGACACCTGCTGTTCCGGGACTGCAAGCCAGGTTCCAGGATTTGTTCTCAGGTGCTCGGCCCCTCTCTGTGCTGCTTCATTCATCCGTTCATGCAGATGCTGCGTAAACAACACTGGGCTCCTCAGACAGCTTCCTCCTTACATGCAGTCAAGAGCTTTGATACTCCTGTTCTTCTGTTTGCGTTGGACTGTAGAAGTAAAGATAATCACCTCGATTTCCCAGGTGACTCACAGTCCTGCTGCATCAGCTGCTGTTCACCTCCGCGTTCTTCACCCTGAATCAAAGTAGAAACAGGCTGGCGGCTGGGACAGCAGGTAAGGTATCTGATCCAGGAGCAGCCACAGCAGCCCAGGTGTGCTTTAATGAGGGAAGACAGGTGAGACAGGCGAGCTGGTCAGGTGATGGCAGCCAGTAACGGACTGCTTCACAGCTGGGACACCAACAAGCTGCGGTGGCGAGAATGTGAGGTTCCACACGAAGTTGCTCGTGTCAGTCTCCTTGCTGTCAAACACACACAGCGGCAGGTCAGCCGGGAGGTGACCAGCTGGGGGAGGGGCTTGTTTACAGCCAGGACAGGAAGCGATTCCTCGCTGCCAGCCTGCACCTCTCAGGTGACATTAGAGGTGTTAGCGACGCAGCGTGAGCAAGCGAGGAGCCGCTCTGGGACACGCGGCCTCTGCTAACGTGCCAGCAGAGACAATGAGCTCTCAGAAGAGGCCGGATCACATCCTCCTCTCACGCTGGCACGGCAGCATCCGGATCTTCGTAGGTTAAAGAGGCCTTGTGTTGAGTTACCAATCTGTGAATGGTCACTTTATTCCAGTAGAGAGCCGATTCTGTTCAAGGAAAGATGCTTTCTACCTCGATGAAAACGCCAAACACAAAGATGCTCTCTGCTATTTTTGTGCAGATTATCGTCGTTGTTTTTGTTGCATGCAGGAGCGTCGGCCATAAGTGTCATTAACCGGAGGATTGGTCTTACATAAACGCCCTGTTATATGCAAGACTCACTGATCAGGTTACGGTCTCATTATGTAACTGGGCTGTTACAACATGACACCGTCTGGCTCTGTCACTGCCACGACACATCCAACTTCTGCTGCCACCGCCACCGTGGCAGCCACAAAACCACCGAGGATTCTTTGTCCCCCTGCAGCTTTCATTCACCTTCTCTGTCATTTGGTTCGTTACTTATTCAGGAAAACCTTAACGAGGTACAACATCTCTTCCACCAGGAGGTCTGGTAAAAAATACTTACAAGGACAATTTACAACAGTACACATATAAATGTATCCTGCATAGGGACCAGTAGTAACAGTAGTACCAGTAGTACCAGTAGTACCACGAACACTGTGTAAAACTACTGGCTTCATACGTTCGAATTTTAACAAAGATTTCCAAATAAAATTCACAAGAATTTAAATTATGTACGATTTCTATACATTTGCAAATGTAGACCGATGCTGCTTTTTAAAACGATTCATTCAACAAAATGTGTGTGTGTGTGTGTGTGTGTGTGAATCATGAGCTGTGCTCCTGAACGGTTCAGTCAATCAATTGTTGTCAGGCCTTTTTCACGGCGGCTGTTTTGACCTCCTGACAGCTTCATCAAGGGTGGGGTTAATCACTCTGATCAAAGGTCATTCAAACGGCTGCTTGGTAAAGAGCTTGATGATGATTTACGAACGTCAATGATGTCATCAGCTGCAGCTGAGGAGAACTCATGTCTGTGCTTTTATGCAGCTCATATTGTTGCCATATTTTGTAAATGTGTGGGGACAAACAAGAGCCACTCAATCAGAACCAGAATCACTTTTATAGGCCAGGTTAAAAAAACACTCCAGGAAGTTGTTCCCAGGTTGGCCCTGCTCACTGAGCAGGGATGGGAACATTGACCTCAAGCATTATCTACAAGGGATTAATTGTCAAGTTTTAGAGAAAAATCAAGAAAAAAAGGAATCACAACAGCTTTGAACAATTTTCCCGGTATTTCTATTCATTTTTAATCAATTTTTGTGCATATTTGTCTACCCTTCATAGCAATCTTGTTTTTAATGAATTATATGAACGTGCAGCAACCGATTCAATAAGAATATTAAGAATACGACAGAGAAATAACCGAACGAACAAAAGATGTGGTTTTTAGTCAAAAACTCGGTAAACTTTGCCTCGTTTTTAGTTGAAATGACGCAACTGAGCCTGACTCAATCCCATTTGCATGTCGGTCGCGCTCTCCGGTAAGTCACGCCTTCCTGTGACCTGATTGGTGGGTCTGTCGGCCATCTCGCCGTTCATTGGCTGGGAGCGCTGCCACTCACCGTCTCACCACCGCGGGACTCCAGACTAAAATCATATTCCGCGGCTCAGCTGGGATGCGCCGTTCGCCCGGCAGGGCTTCTCACCAGCGTACCGGGTCCTCCTTCCGCCGGTGCCGGATGCTGCTTCAGCTCGTGTGTCTGCAACTGGAACCCGCGGTAGCGAGACGCCGTTCGTCACAGGATGGTCTCCAGGAAGAGACTCAAACGGTGCCTTCGTAGCGGGAGTGTGAGCGCAGCCGGTGCCTCGGCGCGGTGGTGAAGCTAGCATGTGGCTAGCTGGCGCCGCTAGCTGACTAGCGAATGCTGAGACTTCCGTTTCCTCCGGGCGTCAGGGATGGTTTTTGTTTTATTCTTCTCTTTGTGAAGCCAATTTCTTTGCTGGCGTTTTTTTTTTTTTTGTCTCTTTCTTTGCTGAGATGAAGAGAGTGAACAGCCTCCAGAGGTGGGTGCAAACCGGAAATGTGGCTTCAACATCAGGGATTCGAACCCTCAGGAAAACGGTTTTGTCTTGAGAAACACGTCACATCATTGGAGGAGCCTGGTTTATGACGTCAGATCATACGGAAGCGGTTCCACCGGGAGCAGCTCGGGTTATTACCGGGGAATAAATCAGATCAAACTGCTCGTTGGGTTTGAATGGCGGGGCTTCACTAAAAAGCCAGCTGGATGGCACAGAGTCGTAATTAATGTAAATGTACTTCTTATTCGCTCCACCTCTCAACTACGAAGTGCTTGGCTGACACAACAATGAACCTTGGACATCAGCAGGCAAACAGTCTGGTGACAGAACAAACAATAGTTGGGTTTACCACTTTGGACGATTGTTATTTCAGTGAGAAGCATTTACAGTTGGTGAAGGGGGAACCACGGTCAACAGCTGAAGTCAAGAAAACGTTTGCGTGGCAGTCAGCTCGTTCTGAGCAGTCGTTGAATTCTTCTGAGTAATGACGTCATGAAGTGGAGAGGTGAACCACACAGAGTTCACCGGCGGCTTTGAGGCTTGTAGTCGCAGCAGTGAGACCATTGATGTAGTAGCCAAGATGTACTAATACTGTATGTGTGTGTGTGTGTGTGTGTATATATGATGTGTATGTAACCCTGGCTGAGGAGTTGTTGTGTGTTGCAGGTTCATGAACAGACGGGCCTCTGCTCACGGCCGCTACCAGCCCACCTGCTACGAACACGCCGCCAACTGCTACACGCACGCAGTGAGTCGCTGCAACTGTTTGATTCAAAAGAAGGAACAAAAACCTAAGAAGTCCGTTTGTGGCCGTGGCTGCCGGGCGCCGCCTGACAGCCACGGCCACCAACACCTGGCTTCGCTTCCTGGATGTTGTGACTAACAACCGAGAGCAGGCGGGCTCACCTTCTCTCCCGTCTCACAAAGCCTCCGACATTTCAGAGACAGAATAAAACGCAGGAGTGGAGCTCAAATTCGCTCGGTTACCATGGTGTCGGTGTGTGACATCACACTGATCGGTTTTATGTCAGTCGGCTCAATCAGAGGTGAAAATATTGGTGAACACACGGTTTCTGCCAGCGGATTCATATCGATGTTTGCCGGTTGATGGCGCTGAAGGGACGCGAGGGTTAGAATCAGCTGTGACTTGATTCCTGTCCACCTGCCGTGCAGCAGTGATGATGATTCTCTGGGTTCCTTCTGGTCTCTGTAGTTCCTCATCGCGCCGGCGTTCGTGGGCATGGCGCTGCTGCACCGTCTGTCAGACAACAGCTGGGAGCGCATGACGGCCTGGGTCTACGGCCTGGGTCTGTGCGCCCTCTTCCTGGTCTCCACCGTGTTCCACATCATCACCTGGAAGAAGAGCCACATGAGGTACCAGCACCTGCTGCCATGACCCGTGTGTCCGAGGAACACAGGAAGGACACAGGAACCAGAACCTGGATCTTTCAGGGTCAGCTGATCCAGAATCCTCCAGGTTCTGACTATGTGGGCTTAGTGTGTTCTCTCTGTGGGCTTAGCGTGTTCTCTCTTTGGGCTTAGCGTGTTCTCACTGTGGGCTTGGCGTGTTCTCACTGTGGGCTTAGCGTGTTCTCACTGTGGTCTTAGCGTGTTCTCCACCAGTGTAATTCTTTCATTTCCTCCAGACAAGAGGAAGTGTGCTTCTTTGGCAGACGTCAGTGAAAATGAAATGACAGTAAATGTTGGATTCCATAACTTCAGTGGATTTACAGGTTCGCTTTAGCTCCGCCTTCAGCTTTGTGTTGTGGGTGGAGTTTCTACCTGTGGTGACTAAGCGACGCTCGTGCTCATTACTCAGTGACGTCTTCGCAAATTTCGCACCCTGGGACTTTTCCTGCCTTGTGAGGAGATGAACCTCTGTGACGTAAACAGTAAATGTGTGTGTGTGTGTGTGTGTGTGTGTGTGTGCTTCAGGTCAGTGGAGCACTGCTTCCACATGTGTGACAGAGTGGTCATCTACTTCTTCATCGCTGCCTCCTACACACCCTGGTGAGTGTCCGACCGACTGCTGCGTCCTCTGGGGGCCTCAGACAGGTGTCACGTGTTTCTCTGTCCCCCGCCAGGTTGAACCTGCGTGAACTCGGACCTCTGGCGGCGCACATGCGCTGGTTTGTGTGGCTGATGGCTGCCGCTGGAACCATTTATGTCTTCAACTATCATGAAAAGTGAGTTTGAGATGTTTGCTGCTTCTGCGGTTCAGTTTGAGAACTTGCAACTTACGGCTTCACAGCAGAGTCGAGGGAATGGAGGTGAAATCCTGGTTTGAGTGGGTGGGGCTTCATTTGAAGAGCACAAATGTTCTTGTTTAGTGTGTTGAGACACAAAACTGAATCTCTCTGGAGTCATGTGACCCAGACGCAAAGGAGGAGGTGAAAGTGAGAGACACCGATCGACCCTTCTGGTGAATGTGGTTGTTCCTGCCGTCTGCCTCAGACTCAACTAAGAACCGGGCTGATCCGGTTCTGGTCTGCCCTCCCACTGCCGCTGTCCCCCTCATCACTGACTGGTCCGTCTGTGTTTGCAGGTACAAACTCGTTGAGCTGGCCTTCTACCTGATGATGGGCTTCTTCCCTGCGTCGGTCGTCACGTCAATGGTATGAGTATTATTGTTGTTGTTGTTGTTTCTATTATTATTATTTTTTTTTTTTATTATTATTACTGTTGTTGTTATCACCCTGGCGGGTGACGATCTGGTTCTGGCAGCACCTTAATCACACGCTGACTGCGACCGGGTCACCATGAAACTGAACGGGTTGATGTAAATTTACTTTCTTAGCATTTCTGGGACCTTTTCCTCTTCAGAGGGGTTTGTTTTCCTGCAGGATTTCTGGCATCGTTAAATGGATCCTAACTTCTACTCAGGTTCTTCTCAAATGACCTGAAGAACCTGAGTAGAACTGAACTGCTGCTGTTGCTTTTACCAGCCTGGACAGTGTTAGTTTGTGCTGCCCTCTGGTGGTGAAGGTGAATACAGCAGCTCTGGGTGTCTAAGCGTCACTCAAGTTAACACACGAGTTTCATAATCAACAATTTGAAGTATTTTGCGATCATTTTTTGATCCTTTTGCAATCATTGTTTTTTCTAATTTTCTCCCAACTTTTTTGCTAATTTATTCTTTTGTTTTTAAAAGAAATCAGGAGATTTTGGTGTGAAAAGTCAGATTTAAACAGGTTTACGAAAAAATTGATAAATTCCCCGGCAGTCATTAAGACAAAACTTGATTGACACTCTTCTGTGGCGGAAGGAGTGTTGATCAGTGGGATCACCTGTTAAAGTGTCTGGTTTGAAGGAAAACCTGCACACGGCCCCCCATGGTTGCCCACCCCTGCGTTAGAGGAACAAAGACCTCGTCAGGAGTCTCGGTGACCTCACTTCCACTTTTACTCTGCAGAGCAACACGGAGGGGCTTCACGAGCTGGCCTGCGGCGGGCTCATATACTGCCTTGGCGTGTTCTTCTTCAAGAGCGACGGTGTCATCCCCTTCGCCCACGCCATCTGGCACGTGTTCGTGGCGCTGGCGGCGGCTGTGCATTACTACGCCATCTGGAAATACCTCTACAAACCTCCCAGCACTGACACCCTCATCGACTCGTGACCACGGCAACAAGGCGCCTGCACACTCAACTGCCCGCTAAAGCTGCAGCGAGAGCCCAAACGTTTACGAGAATTCTGACCATGCATTGTTTACTGTTTTCTACGGCGGAGGGGGATGGCGTTTCCTGACTCCTCGCTACTTTCATACTCGTCTTTTACAACTTCAGTCAAAGAAATCAACAGGGAGGGAGGAAATTTTTAGTCTTCGTAGCGAACGCCGCACATCGATCTTTTCTATTGGTCACATTCCACAGTTGGGCGGTTACGACCAGCTGATGTAATGGTGGGTGGCGGCCGCCAACTGCATCCCACCCGACCTTCAGCTTTGATACCAGAACTTTGAGAATCGTGTTTTTCTACAAAACAATTTCTTAATTTCAGAAAAGAAACCAAAGGTCTCTGAACTCCAGAGAAACTTTGCCAAAGCAAAAGTTAAAAAAAAAACAAATCATTTTTTCTGCAGAAAGAAAGTTTGAATCGGAACTTCGACTCTTTCTGACCAAAAAGTCTCAACGTTTGATCGGCGAGTTCTAGAATCAGTTCACACCAGTTGGAACTCTCCGCTTTTGTCAGGTAGCAGGGCGGAGAACGTCTTGTCATTTCTAACCTTCGTCTGTGGGCGGGTCTTCATCGAGCGAGTCGGTTGGTCTCGGGCTCACGGGGTTCCGTTAGACGTCTCTGAGGGTTGATGTGTGTGGGGGCGTCGTAGCTGGCGTCCTGACACCTGCAGGTTCCTTCCTGTCAACCTGTAGAACACAGATAGAAC
Organism: Aulostomus chinensis; assembly: GCF_037954235.1. Lineage (NCBI taxonomy): Eukaryota > Metazoa > Chordata > Actinopteri > Syngnathiformes > Aulostomidae > Aulostomus > Aulostomus chinensis. The sequence continues at coordinate 1,285,155 of NC_141337.1, forward strand.
ACGCGTGTATCAGACTGGCCTGGTGGGTCGATCACCCCCCCGAGGGAGGAGGAGGATCCTGGCCTGGAACGCTTTTTGAGACGAGCAGCAGAAGAAGATGAACGTCAGCCTCCCAGCTGCCTGATCGGTCCAGATGTTGGGCTGCATTGAGAAACATCGTTTTGTCAATGTGGACTTGAATGTTGCACGTAACACCAGATTCATATGAATATTAATATTCATATGAATTATAGTTATGAATATACTGCAGTCAGACACTCATTCTGATACCCCCTGATCTGGAATTCTCCCTCTCGCTTCTCTAAGGTTTTAGAGAACAATCATGAAAATGTTCCTCAAAGTTCTAGAAATAATTGGCAGAATTGCGTTTGAACCTGAAGGAACCGGTCCTGACCCGGTCTGTCCTGGTCCTGGTCCAGCAGGAGCCCCGCTGGAGTCCTGGGTGTAAATGAGGGAGGGCTGACGTGACCCCTGTGACCTTGACGAGGAAGCCCCTCCACTGTCGTTTCTAACCCATCGTGTCTGCTTCACTGTTTCTCTTGTTCCTGGGTGACTAGAGGGAGAACTGCGAATATCCATGGCCCCGCCCCCTGCTAGCGGGTCATGACCTGCTGTCTCAGCATTTCAGGATGATTCTGTTAATGAGCCAAACGACAAGAGAGCAAAGACAGAACTATTTAACGAGCTGTGTGTGTGTGTGTGAGTGTGTGTGATGAACCAGATGTCCTCTGGTTCCTGAGTGACATCACGGGAGGACGAGCGATTCCGACCGTCCTCTAACGATCACGTCTGTGTCTCTTGCTTTTGTAAATTTGCTTGATAAAATGTCTGCCCCCCCCCCCCCCCCACTTGACCGAGTGCATCTTTTTGTAACTGTTGAAGTTGTCGACCTCCTTAACCACTGTGTTTTGTAACGTTTGTATACTCTGTTGTGTTGATGACTTGATCCTGGCCTTTGCAGGGAAAAAAACTGCTTCCTGTCACTCCCATTGGCTGTTAATGGTGCTGCGTACACACGGATGCCCGTTCACCTCTCATGTGACAATAAAACCTGAGAACACCCCGCCCCCGCCCCGCCCTCCTTCTTCCTCCAGGTGTTCTGAGTTTTCAGGCGTGAGCCTCGTTTACGTTGCGTAGATCCAGCGAGTTTGGGACAACTGGAGCAGCGAGATCAAGAGGAAGCAAAGTCTCAGATAATACTAGCAACACCTGGCCAAGGACAGTGGTGACATCATCAGTGAGGTCATCAGCTAGAATATAACATGCTAGTGGGTCTGTTACCATTTGAAGCTGAGGTTGTGGTTTCCACAGAACTACATCAAGTACCCTCACTGACCAAAAAAGTAGAAATACTGCATTTCAGTCATACGCCTCTTACGCTAACCATGACCTTTGACCTGCTCGGGTCATCCTCGTGTCCCAGGGGTTGTTTCCCACAAGGCGATCTTTGGATATTGTGATCATGTGAGGTCACCGTGACCTTTGACCGCTAAAATATATCAATTTAATAAAGTCTTTCCAGTGAAAATCCAACTGGAGGTCGACGGCTGCTGTGGTGACGACGTACAAAAACATAGCAAATACTGAGCTAACATGAGGTGGCACTGTATGATAGCTGTTAGCATGTGCGCTAACCTAGCTTTTGAAGTTTAATCCTCAGTATCTAATATCTACAGTGAAATATTCCAAGGCACAGTTGAGCTCTATCTTCGTACCACCACCCTAGATTAACTTCTCTCATTTTAACCAAATGAAGACTTTAATTTCAACGTTTGCCAGTTTTCTCAGATTAACTCGGATTGAAATGCTTGCACACAAAAGAACTAAAGAGGTTGAAGGACTTACTTTGATGTCAGGGGGAAAATTTGCAGGCAACTTGAGATCCTGCCAGTGAGCCTGTATGCTAAGGAAGTTAGCATTGCCTTTTTTCCTTCCATACCCCAGACTGGTGAAACATCGATGGTTGTGGGGGTGGAGCCTAACCCAGCTGGCGTTGGGTGAGAGGCGGGGTTCACCCTGGACCCTGTTTGTCAGTGTGTGGTAAAACTGCTGGCTGGTTCAGATTCTGAACAAATGGAACCTTTAAGCTTCCTTAGACTTTGCTTCTCTAGCAAGCAGAGAAATGAGACACGGCAGAAAGAATTGGGATTTTATTCAACTACAAATTACAGAGGTGGAGAGGCGGAGGCCCGAACAGCACAAAGAAACGCTATGCATCCATTCTAGAGGAACAAGACCGAGAACTCCTAAGTAGCTTTTTTTTTACACTCTGAAACAGTCTGTTGGTGTTGCCATGAATACGATGGTTACATCTGTTGCAGTGGCCAAATAAAGAAGTGAGAGTAAGTGTCCGGGTGTAGAATAGTGATTGCTTTTGTCTTCTCTATCTTTTTTGCTGTTTTTCGACGCACTAAGAAGCCCTTCGGTGCAGATCTGAACCTGTCCGAGCGTTGCTGCGATGAGAACCTGACACTGCTGAGCGAGCGGGGAAACAGTCCGTGAGTTCAAGGCACTGGAATAGACTCAGATCAGGGCGAACGTTTCCAGGTGAGGTAGTGAGATCACGTGACAGTGAGGTAATTTTGGGATCGGTATGGATTAATTATTGGCTTTTTCCTACAGTGATTCGTTAAAGAGATGCTCACAGACAAAGGAGGCTTCGTTCCCGTCTGAGAACCGAGTTCAGAGGAGAACCGGTGCGTGCAAAATTACCAAGACGACCGTTTTTGGCAAGAAATTCATTTTCTTTGGATCAGTTTGATGTCTGTCGAAGTCCAAACTGAACGAGATGCATGTGATTTGTAGACTGACGATCACGGACGTTGCTGGAAAGGAAATTGTTGTAGTTTCAGAAGAGAAAAAACTGTTGAATCAGGTTTACAACTGTCGACACGACGTACGGAAGCTCAGCGCTGCAAGTATTTAAATAAATCACAATTTTATCTGAATTTTAATTGATGTGTATTAAAGTAATGAGTTTAAAAATGCATAAAAAACTTAAATGTGAAGAGAGTCTGTGACCCCCACACCAGCATGAGGACGAATGCCCCTGCCGGGCCGGTACCAGGAGCACCAGGGGCTCCAGGAGAAATGAAGCGCTTCTGGGTCGCTTTATTTACATGGACGCTGCAAACTGGACATGAAAGACAAACGTCAGGAATGTTTCAAAGGCAGTCACTTCGCCCTCACACATTCCAGCTTTCCGCTGACGCTACACAGACAGAAGAGCTCGAAGGAGCCTGAAGCATGAGTTCTTTTCTCCCTGCAGCCTTGAGCTCCCGTAGGAACCATCGGAAAGGTCGCGGTTATTTCCTGAGACAGACGCCGGGAGCGAGCGGCAGCAGTGCCTCACTACAACATTTACCAACCAAACAACTGTCCTGTTGTCCATCGCTCAGGTTCAGGGACGCGACGGCGCGGCAGCACCAGTGACCAGTTACACATTTCCCTTCCGCCATAGAAACGTCACGCACTCAAGCCGCTAAAAGACCCACGACTCGTCAGAGCAGAGACGGCGTGGGAACGTCAGACCCTCAAGAGAGAGAAGTTAGAATTTAGGAGACCGAAAAGGGCCGAAGGTGCTTTCTGTCCTCTGTCTGCACCACCTCTGCTGACTGGGTGGAGCGGGATGATGTCATAATGATGGCGGTGATAATGCCCGGGGGTTTGGTGCTGCTGTAAAACTTCCACATCGAAGCTAAGATAGAATATCAAAATACCACTATATGCATTTGCTTTTGAGTTATATATTTGTATTCTTTAATAATTCTCTGGATCTGTTGTGCCTTTAATATACATAGTTCAGTAATGTATAGGAAAAATACTGTACAAAAAGAACAACTTATAGATAAGGTTTATATAAACATATCTCTTGTAACCAATATATCATCTCTGTTGTGAATCGTTTGGTCTGCAGTAAACAAATCGATTGAGTTAACCACAGTATCGGACAACACCATCCACCGTCCTGTTACATTCATACAGCCATCGAGAGAAGACGGCGGACAGAGAGGGAGACGGAGAGAGGGAGGGAGAGAGGGAGAGGGGGAGACAGACGAGAAAGACGGAGAGATCTCTTCATTTCTAAAAGAAAAACACTCGTGTCATGCTACGTTCAACAGAGGCGGAAATAATTATGAACAACTTTGCCCAAAAAAAAGAAAAAAAGAAAACAAGTTTCCAAATAGTTCTGAAAGAAATCATGCTGAAACTGGAAAAAACAAAGGAGGATAAACGACAACAAAGAAGTATTAATACTAACAATTATGACAACAGAAATTTCATATATAAAACAACAATCTTCCATCCGAGAGATAAAGGGTCGATAAATAGGAGGCGGAGGAAATCTGAGCGAGTGGAGACACTGAACCGATTGTGAGTTACGCTTTAGTGCAGAGGTCAACGGAGGTCATCCCGGTTAACGAGGGGGGGGGGGGGGCTGGCGGTTAGGTAGCAAAGTTGGTGTTGTTATGGACAAAGTTTATTGCTCAGTGCTGGGCCTCGGCAACACTGATATCTTAGTTTTAAACGGATCGAGAGGACAAATACAGCAGAAACAAAAACAGCTGGAGGAAATTTGATCCAGGTCACGGAGCTGCAACTCATAATAAATATTCATAATAAACGTGTAAAAATCCACTCAGTTGTGCTGCAAAATGTCATCCAAAAACTCAAGGAACCATCTTTGTTCGGAACGGATCCTCTAAAGAAAACCGTTCCGTTATCGATTAATCCGACAATTCTTTTCATGATTAATCAATTAGTCTTCATTGATAGAAAATTTGAAAAAAAAAAAAATGCCCAACGTGACATTTTTACACATCAAAAGCCAGACTCATCATATTCCGATAAAAATTGCCCCCCCTCCCCCCCCCCAAAAAAGAAAAAGCATCAAATCCTGATATTTAAGAGTCTGGAACCAGCAAAGCAATCGCTTGAGAAAAAGAAGTGACGACGCATCATCAAAGAGTCGCCGCTTGAGCTCCTCCTTCCATCAACAGCCGCGCCTCTGCTTCTGACGACGGGGAGCCATCACATCTGCAGGCGCAACAGTTCTACCAGCGACGTTATCAAACGGTTCTGAGAACGTGAAAGGTTCCTTTGATCTGAACGTTGAAACCGGAGAAGCTCGGAGAGATGCTAGGTTGCTAACGTAGTTAGCACCATGTGGGCGGAGTCAGGAAACATCTAGAGCTCAAAAATGTGTCAGAGATGCTGCTGGTTAAAGATCACGCCGTTAAAAAACAAACAATTATTTTCTTTTTTGGTGGAGAGGGGCAGGCTCTCGACACGTCACATGGTTTAAGCACAGAGGGGCGGGGCTTAAGTTCTGATCTCACGTATAAAACTGGTATGAAAGTGAACAACAAAGATGGCGTCATCTGTTCAACGTGGAAGGTGGTGGCGAGGGGGGGCTCATCACCCCTGAAAGTACACGAAAGGCGGGAAGTGTATGTGTGTGTGTATATATATATATATATATATATATATATATATATATATATATATATATACACACACACACACACACACACACACACATGTATATATGTATATACACATGTGTGTATGTATAAATAAATTTCTCTATGAGTGTGTATGTATAATTAGTTGAAAGACAGAAAGGAAAAACAAATTGAAGCTTATGATAGAAGTCAAAATTACAGTTAGAATACCACAATCATACAGGTGTGTTGGTGGGGTGGGGCTGAGGAGCAGGGGGCAGTGCCACCAGAGAAGTCCTTCAAACTGTAGGGAGGGAGTGTTGGGAGGGGGGCTGAAGTGGGTCAGGCGGCTGGGTGGGGGGTTCTGAGCTCACAGGGGTCCGTGCCGGGCCTCATATTTCGCCAGAATGTTCTTGCAGCGGCCCAGCTCCTTCCTCAAGTCCGCCACCTCCATGCGGAGCGCGGCGTTCTCCTTCTCCAGGAAACCGGCCCGGATGGCGATCTGGTTCTCCTTCAGCCGCCTGGCGTCTCGGGAGCGTTTGGCTGCCACGTTGTTCTTTCTGCGCCGAGCCCAGTACTTGTCATCCTGGAGGCCAGAGTAGAAGAGTTAGGCAGGGGGGCGGAGCCAGAACCTGGTCTAACCTCAGTCACACAGGTGCTGCACTGACGAGTGGATGAGGTCAGAGGTCACAACGCTGTCCACACTGACATTAATTTCCTATCAAAAATGCTTCTATTTTTTGCTAATTTTTCTCATTAAGTTGACTGACAGACCGTTGGCTCCTCCCCTTGAGAGAACACCACAATCATGCTGCGTTTAAGTTTTTAAGTTGATTAAGCTGGTGATACACCCCCCCCAGCAGGTCACCTTCAGGTCTTCGGGGATGAAGACCTTGCGGGCTTTCTTGATCATGGGTTGTGGCTTCAGCTCCTCTGCAGAGAATTTACGTTTCCGGGGGTCAAAGATCTCCTGACCGGGGACGCTGGACAAGGCCAGGTCTGCCGGGTCGGGCTCGTAGGCCATGGGAACCTGGATGGACTCGGGGTCGATGGGGCTGGGGGTGTCTCGGGCTGAGGGCAGCGCTGCAGAAGAAGACAAGACTTATTACTGAGTGCACAGAGAAATCTGGTGGCGTTTTATTGGTGGAGGAGGTGTGAGGAGCTGTGTGTGTGTGTGTGTGTGTGTGTGTGTGTGTGTGTGTGTGGGGGGGGGGGGGCTGAAGGTGCTTCTTTAACGAAAGTTGTCCCTCCCTCTAATCAGTGTAGTTCCGTGTCCAGCCAGCAGGTGGTGGTATCACTCCAGATTTACAGACAAACCGTACTCCTGTCAGCTGATCTTAAACCAGCAGATGTGGTCACCGCCTCGGGCTGACCTGCTGCTGAGGCTCCGCCCCCTTCACCTTCTATCTAAGCTGCTGGAACTGATATGAAGCTGCTAGGCGACCAGTTGAGGCCGCTTCTCTCCATCAGCACAATCACTCCTTCATTCATTAACTCCTGGCAGTCCAGGGTACACACACACACACACACACACACACACACACACACACACACACACACACACCCTTATCTTCGTAAACACCAACAAACAAGTTGTTTTCCTGCGTGTCAGGAAACAATGCAGAGCTTGTAAAAGTGACAATTATCACCTCATAAAAGTGCCTGACACTTGAACGAATCACTTCTTCTTCTGCTGCCAAACTTCATGAAACCCAACTTTCCAAACACAGCTTTCTGATGGCGGCTGATGTGAAAATACAGCTTCGACTCCGTCAGACCAACAGAAATCCACGTCTGTAACTTGTTTTACCAGTTAATCGCAGCAGATGTGACTGGATGCTGTCTAGCTGTGGAGAATATTCTGGTCATCGCTTCATCTCTCCATGAATTCTACGATTCATCGTTTTGATGGTCAAATGTGACGTATTGAGATTCTTTCTTAATCCGACAAACAACCAAAACCCCCAAAGTTTTAATTCTTAGCCATTTAACCCTTTCAGACCAAAGACAGCTTGAAAAACCAATAAAAACCTGTAGTTCTCCGCCTCTGAAGGTGAAGGTGATAAACACTGACATCTCTGTGTCCACTGCACCGCCATGGATCCCTGAGGGCACGAATGTCAGCCAGGTTTGAAAAGTGCAGTTCTCAACTCACACAAACTTTCACTGGCAAAACAAAAGTTTTCAAAATGGTGTTTGATTAACTTTGACAAAAAGCCATAACAGGAATATCTCAACTACAACGAAGCCATGAGTTCTGTCCAGCTGGTGCAGCGCTAGCTTTAGCCGTGGCTAACAGGAAGGTGTGACTGTTTTATGTCAAAGGTCCAAAGATTTGGCGTTTGAGTGAGTGAAAATGTGTTCAGACTCATTCTGAAGCTGGAGGGGTTCAAATTAAGCACTTGACAAACCAGCTACAAACACTGTGTACCATGGTTTCCCAGAGGCAGTAATCCATCGCTAAGCTAAGCTAAGCTAGGTCATATATAGACCAACTTAACCCACCGTCATTCATGAAGCTTCTTAGTGGCGGGACCAGACACTGGACCTGGACCCGTCACCCCAGCCTGAGAATAGCCACCCGGGCCTAATCACCTTTGCCTCTGATTCGGAACTGGTAATTAGTCAAAACACAGTCGTGGCACTAAAAGTAGGACCGGCTCACTGACCCGTGACGACCTCCACTACTGCTCCTACACATTCCTGGGAAAAGGAAGTAATTCAGATGCCAGCCCCACCCCTCCTGAGCAGGGAATCTAAAATTACACCAGGAAAAGTAGCAGAGACCTGGTCAACATGAGCAGGGTTCCTGATGAACCGGTTCTGCTGTTTTTATTCCTGGGGACCTATTTACATGCCTGCAGGTGGCGGCGGCCTTGTCACGCTACACAATCACATCACACGGACTGTGAGTGTTATCACACGGTGATATGCAGAGCTGCTGATACACTTTGTGCTGCTGAACTTTGACCTGGGTGGAAAAAAAAAAAACACCCCTTCCTACACTCAGGGGTTAAAGGTCAGAAGGATTTCTCTTCCTAATCAGACGAAAAATGATCCAGCGTTTGGGGAGACGACTGATTTCTTTCTCTTCAAGAGGTCCAAGTGCGTCGTCTTCCCCTCACAGAGCTCCATCACTCACACTCACAGCCACGTGTTCGTTTTATAAATGAAACAATACATTGGTGAGCTGTGTGGTGTTTACACCAGCGGGTCGTCATGGCAACAACAAAAGCAGACATACTTGCAGAATATTCTGAGGACAAATGCAGGACTGAAGCGTGTCGGGAGAAGAGCTGCAGGAGATGCGAGCAGTGTTCCTGCTCCGTACGCCGTTCAGGAACGTGCATTTCAGCAGGTGTTAGCTTGTTGTCATGGTGACAGACCTGTCGAGGCAGGGATTCATCGGTGGTACAAACCGCTACCACGAGGTCACCGCTTCCACGGTGTTGCGATCTGCTTCAGTTCATCTGAGCAAAGCCAGAATTGAAATTCACCGTCGCCCAGATGCAGAACTCCATTCAGAAAACGAACATTTTAACGTAACGTAGTAAAACTGGAGTCGTTTTAATATACGACCAGAAGGATGTTAGCTTAGCTTGACGTCCTGTCACGATTTTTCAGAAAAGACTCAAAGCAGCTTTGATTTCACCATAATAAAAGCACTGCTGCTTTTATTTTGAAGCCCGAACAGGAAGAAAAATATTTATTAAAGGTTCCCAGAAGGGAAGCGTCCATACCAGAAATCCCTTTGTATCAAGCACTGTTCTGGTGGCCTGTTGGTCTGGACCAGCAGGTTCTACTGGAGTGACTCAGAACAACAAAGACGCTCATTACGGGAAAAGAAAAATAAAAACGGAATTTGGAAACACAGATTAAAAGTTCCGGTCTGATGAGCTGCAGGTGGATTCCTGGCTCCTCGCCTCCACGTTGGGCTTCCAAGGAGGTTAAAGCTAGAATCTCCAGCCTCTCAGAGCCTCTTCATCAGTTTGAGCGACAGAAACAAAAGTCCCTCAACCAAACTACATCGATTAGTACCAGCTGACGGGAACCCTGGTGACCTCATCCAGCTCCTCGCCATCATCCATCCTGAAATATCCGGAGTGAATGAGGACCAGAACGCAGAACCAAGTTGGACCCAGTAGCTTTTACAGCTTTCTTACTGAACTGCCGTACTAATCCAGGTGACCGGAAACTTTAGAACCTGGAGAACACAAACGTATTCTAGCTACAGCTGACAGAACCCATTTTCATTAATCAATGACAATGCAAAAAAAAAACAAAGGGAACGGTTGCTTCTAATTACCAAAAGAACGTCAGAGTCAGTGACATCACACCAGCGGGATGACCTCACGGCCATCGACCGATCCCCTTGATAAGTGCCACTCCTTTAGAACAGCTC
>NC_141337.1:1300000-1560000 GCF_037954235.1 Aulostomus chinensis
GCCAACGATGGCGGCAGCTGTGAGGCACAGACACGGCTGCGGGACGTGAAGCTTTCATGTGGCGTTCGCTGCAAACAGGGAAAAAATAACCGCATCTGAGCTCCAATCTCATCTGATTTGAGAACTTTGCCACAAATAACGAGCCTGTTTTTCTAATCCTGTAAATTCAAATTTTTTTAATTTAAAAATTAAATTGATGACATCATAACTGTGTGACGGTGCTCTGCGCCACCACGCTCGCTTCCATTGAGATGCTGAAACATGAATAATGAGCCGATGGCAGGCAAAAAATGTTCTGGAGCGTAAACGACTGGAACCTGGTGGGGTTCAAAGGTCAACAGGGTCTAAAGTCACCAGATTATTGATCAGAGTTGCTTCTTGAGTCGATGCTGCAGCACAAACGGCGGTGACGAGGACACGTATGAATCATATGTGTGAGAACGAGGCCAGCAGCCGAGAGGGAAAGAAAACTACAACCTGGCACGCACAGAGGACTCGAGTGTTACACCTGGACGAGGCGACTCAAAGTCCAGGTTGCAGCTGTAAATCAGTGTTTCGTGTGATGGGGCAGACAGAGAAAGCGGTTCTGACGCTGAGGTGTGTGTTCAGCAGGTGGGCAAACAGAAGCCCCGCCCCCTCTCAGCGAGCAGGTGTGAATAAGTGTCTCAGGTGTGTTCTCAGGTGTGTGTTCTCAGTTGCACATCGGGTTAGGGGGCATGTGCTTCCTACCTGCTGTGCTGGTGGGGCTGTGGAGGCAGGTCTGTGGCGCCATGCCTGTGTGCACCGAGGTGGTGGCGCGGCTGCTGAGGTCCACCACGGAGGGCGTGGGCGGGGCCGGGGGCGGGGCCTGTTGCAGAGGGGCCTGGGGTGGCGGCTGCGCCGCCTGTGGGGCCTGCTCGCTCTGGGCTGTGTTGGCGGGGATGCCGTTCTCCGACAGGAACTCCTCCAGGTCCATGTACTCCAGCTGGAAGTTGTCGCCATCATAGGGCAGCGTCTTGTCCCACAGGGTCGGACCCAGGAAGGCGGACTGAGGGTGGCTCGCCACGCTGCTCTCATCCTCCAACTTCTTCTCCTTCTCCTTGTCCTTCCCGAAGCCTGAAAGAGTTTGCAGACAGTCACTTCATTGTCTGGCAGCAGCGAGGATCACGGGTCATGGCGAGGTTATAAATAGAGACGCAGCCTCATCCTAACGGGTCACTACCAGCTCGCCACCAACCCCGAACACTCCCAACTCAGACACACAACAGGCTAACACACGCAGGAAGAGCAGACAACCCCCCCGAACTCCTCCATGTTGGGCCCCCCTGCCCGGCTGCTGGAGGACCGGAGGGGCTCTCACCCGGGTGAGCTGCCCTGCAACAGTCAACAACAGCGGGCCGAGAGGCGCCCTCTACCGGCGGCGCGTGCAATAAACGTTAAATCCCATTTAAGCGAAGGAGGCTTACAAGGTTCGAAACGCGCGTCCGAGCTAAAAACAGCACAGCTGCGACCGTAACGCCGCAAACCGGTGCGTGCAGGTCCGGCTGGCACTGAGCGGCCAGGCGGCTGACACGTCCCGCGGTTCTAGGGTCAGCTGACGGTTCTCTACCCGCCTCACCGGGGTCGTCCTCCGACAACGAGCTAATAACGGGCACCGCCGGGGGAATCGGACCGGGGGACCCGGAGCGGGTCCACATGAGAACACAGGAGCAGGAGTTCTGAACGGACCTTCGTCGTGGTGGAACGGCAGCTTCAGCGGGTTCTCCAGCAGCGACTTGAGGACGCCGTGGGTCGGCGGCAGGAACGCGGGGCCGAGGGGGAGAGGTCTGGCCATTTTCTCCATCTGTCTTCAAGGGCACTCGGAGAACAAAGTTCGCAAAGACTCGATTTTCCCCCTGAAAGAGGCGCGACGCTGCGGTCCGTGCGGGTCCTCGCAGTGACTACGCGGCTCCGTGCGGCGGCTGCGGGCGGCTGGCGAGGGACTGGAGGAGGAGGGCGGAGGCGGCGGAGATTTGACGGAGCTGCGACGCCTCGCCATCCATGTGCGGAGACGGACGCCGGTGACGTCAAAGCACAGGGGGCGGGGACACTTCTGGCGGTGAGGCGTTTAGGAGACGTGGGGTAAAAACAAGCCTAACAGAAGTCGTGTTGCCTTCATGATTATCGGACAATATAGAATCAGTTCAGATGTAAATAGTCCCTGGAAGTTGAAACACCCTCTTCCGCTGCAGCTCGTTCGGGTTCAGGGAAACCGTTTCCACTGCGGTTTGTGTTGTTCGTTCTCCCGCCAGCAAGGTCACACAAATGCTTTTCTTTTTTTTTTGTGTCACAGCAAAGCGATCGACACTGCAATAAAGAGAAGACCGCAGAACCGAAGGTGATTGGATCTAAGAGCGTTTGTCCAACGAGTTTGGAAATTAAAAAGTTTTGTTCTGAACCTAAAAGGTGTCTGGGTTTTTTTTCCCATTCAAAATGAAAATTTGTCCTCTTGAGCTAAAAAAGTTGATCTTGCTGTGGAACTTTGTCTCAAAGGTGGGCTTTTCACTGAAAGATGTAAGAAACTGGTTGATGGAGCTGTCCGTCAGCAGAAGCCCCGCCCACAAGACGCACACATCACATGGAACATTTTTACAACTGCAACCACGTTTGTATATCGCATTTGAAGACTTTTTTTTAGGTAAAAACAGGATGAAATCAGTCTGTCATTGAGCGAACTCGTCCCATCAAGAGTGACTGACGTGATCCTGAAGTCGACTGCTTGTGAATTTGCGGTTTCACGCGTCTTCATCTTGAGGGCACCAGTTTGTACGTCAGGTTCCATGTTTGTTTGTGTCTCAGGTCTTCAGGGGTCCTCAGCAAAATTAGGAAAAGTTTCACAAGCATTTCAGTTCACAAAACTGCACATTTTGTCTGACCACCTCTTGGTTATTTTCTCACTTTTAAATCTGTTTTGAACATTTTTTTATTTTAAATTTACAGGAAATTTCTTGTTAGTTTTCATGTTTTCTTTTGTGCACGTGTGCGACAAACTTCAGTAAACTTTCTGGTAATTTTCCAGCTGAGTTCATTACGTATTTCCTGTAAATGTATTGCTAATTAATATATTCTTCATTTAATTACCAAATTAATGACCTTTGTGGGTTTCCACAGAAAACAAGCAAATTTACAAGAGCAAAAATAAAAATGAATAACATTCGCAAAACAAAAACTTGGGCCTCCAACTAAATGAAGCTGATGATGATTTATTCATTTCTTCAGGATCAGATGCCGGTGCGAGCGCTGCTGAGTAAACTAACTTGGATGAATGAACTTGTTTACCATCAGAACGATCCACTTCCTTATTAAATGCATTTTTAAAATCAAGTTTTAAAACGACTTTCAGGCTAAACCCGGACTGAACATCTCCCCACGGCAACACCTCATCACCTCACTTCTTCAAACTTTCCTTTGCTTTAAACTGGAGGAGAAACTCGCTCTTAAAGTCACACCAAGAGGGAGACCACAGGTTTGTGGACACGTTGGACACGGATGATCAGACGAGTCCGTCGGCAGTCTGAAGGAATCAGACGAGTTCCTCCACATGTGTGGGCCGCTGCGACCGGCGAATGTCTTCTGCCATAAATTTACAAACCTCTGATGTTCAGCTGAAGAACAACATGACCTACTTTCAGCCAATGGGTGTTGTCAGACTATCAGCAGTGGCGGCGGGCGGCACATGGAAACTCATGCTTTCTAGCGTAGTAGATGCTGAGTCACATTTTTAAAATGCTTGCTCTACTCTGGCTCTTTTTTTTTAAATGCCTTGTTAGTCTGCACTCGTTTAATCCCCCGAAACAGCAGCAACACGGCCGAGGATCTGCAGACGCTGCGTATGACTGGCGTCCGGTGAATGGAGCTGATACCTTAGATGAGATTAGGACCGGACGAGGTCGGATCCTGTTATCTGCGACTGTCCTCATGCCGTGGAAATGTCACCTCCTATCAAAACACCACCCCTGCTTTTCTATTTGCATCAGAGGGACTTTCAGTTCAGAGCTGCGCTCCAGACGAATGTGCCTGAAACTCACAAGTCACTGCAGCTGAGTGGCAACTCTGCGCTCACCTTGAGATGTGCGTCTCATTGTGCACGTTTATGACTCAAGTTAGTTGTCACTCGATGAGTTTGATTCCTCCTACATTTCATCACAAGATGGTAGAAAATCTGTGCAAAAACAAGATACCAGAGCATGGAAGCCTGACCTTTAATTCTTTGCTCTCGGCAGCTAAAGACTCTGTCCAAATGGCCAACATCTGCTTTCTGTCTGCAGATTTAATCAGCATTCTCTCCCTGGTCACATGACCTGCAGCAGTCACAGGTGTGTACACGCTCCGATCGCCCCAAACGCAGGTGAACGCAGTGGGAGCTCTGCAATCAACAAAATAAAAAACCTGTCTCTCTTTGTCACCTCGGACCCAAGTTCGACCTGCAGGATGCAGAAAGAGCCAGCCACGTATCTTTAGCTTGAAGCTAACAGCACACAACAGCCGAACTGTCCAAAACATCTGGTATAATCCCGGTTCTCTTAATCCAGCTGGATTATCAGTCATCCACCAAAACTATGATTTGACTAAACAACCCAGAACACTTGTGATTGGAGCTCCAGCGACTGCACAGGTCGGTCCCCGTTCTTCTGGTTCCACACTCGACTGCTGAAACACGGTTTAGAGGTTTGGGGAGGTTTTTCTGGTGTTCCGGTCCCACAGCTGAGCCGATCCACCAGAATCAACCTGGGATCGTATTTGTCCACATTGATTGCTAAAGAACTGAACCGTGGCCAAATAACTCAGGCCCAGTGGTTCTCCAGGTCTAGAACCAAGTGGGCTGTAAAGGATTTCAATCAATATCAGAAATACGACCTCAGCTCCAACATCCTTCATCGCTCATTTTTGTCCCTGAATAATTCACAAACAATTGACAACCAGATGAGACACTTGAGGCAGAGCAGATTTGTTTTGTGCTGCCGGCAGAAGGAACTGAAAGCTTCTCCTAAAGACAGATGGGTCTCTAATCTGCCCTGGGGTCAAAGGTCAGGTCAGGGTCCTTGTATCGTTGGGTCACACAGCTCCTGCAGCTCCAGGAAAGAAGCTGTATTTAGTGTGTGTGGAGCTCCATGTAGTACGTGCAGGAAGACTGGCGAGGGAGACTTGTGACGTATGAGCTGAACAGAATGAGCGTTGTATGAGAGCGGTCAGCTGAACGCCGCGACACGCCCCGAATCTGTGCGGAGTTAGGGCAGGACACACAGAGGGGCGGATAATAATATCGATCAATTAGTTCAGCCCTTCGATGAGGAGGGGGCGTGGAAACGGTTAAATCCTGGAGCAGCAGCTCAGTTCGGCTCAAGAAACAAAACTCCTTTATGTGGTGACATTAGAAGCAGTAAAGGAGCATCAGCAGCAGAGCCGAGAGGCGGCGGCGGCGGCGGCGGTGGCGAGAAAGAAACACGCAGCTTAGCAACGTTCAACATCCCAAGATTCTCTTGCTTGTTTTATGGCCACATTTGAATCCACGTTTCTGAAAAGTGACTGAGTTCCTTGAACAGCTCTTACCAAATAAACACAGTCTAATCTTCATCAGTGTCTATTATTTATTTTTTTATTTTTATTGCAGAGACGCTTGGAGCTCTGATGTTTCAGGAACAAACTTCAGGTGTTTACATGAGCCGATAGAACCGAATGGAATCTGGCAGTAAAGAAAGGAGCAGTGAGGAAGAGGAAGAGGAAGAAAGATCATCACACAGAGGCGCAGAAAGAGAATTACAAAATAATTCATTGCATTTCCTGGTGACATCGAGCTACTTTCCAGTTTATGTAGCTCACTGGACGCGACCTTGTTCATCCATTCTAACTTCATCTTTGTTCTGATGCCAACGTCAGGAGGCAGAAGAAAGTGGGCCAGAAGGGTTTGGCTCCTCGACTGATTGACTGCTGGTTTGGGGGCATTTCCATGCTAAACAGGAAGAGAATCAACCTGAGCCAAATTACTGGAAGGTCATTGATTGTCTGGAATATTCTTGTTTGAAACAAAGGCCGTTTACAAGCAGCTTCAAGCCCTAATTAGCCAGCAGGTGTGTTCCTTCAGTCCTCGTGGCGCTCACATTCAGACGTGAAGAACACAGCTTCTACTGTCCTGACTTTTTGATCAAATATCCAGAGCAAAAACCCCTGATGCGATGCTGCTCAGGGCTCAAGAAAAGTCAATTTTCTCTTTCTCAGAAGGGGATCAGAGAGGTAGGGAGGGAAAAAAGAATAAACCCGTGGAGATATGCTGGAATAATCCAGCAGCGTTGAGTCCGTAAGCCTGCGGCGCTGAAATCACCCTGAATCTGCAACAGCATGATTCCTGTTATGTAACACATAGAGGAGCAATTACAGGGACTCAGGCAGCTCGCCGGGCCCACCAGAAGCGTGCCAGCAACCAGTGGATGCATTTAAAAAGATGATTGACAGGTAATACTGGATAGTGGCGTCTGTAACTGCCTCTGAGTGGGTGCATCGGTCCACGGGGACCATGAAAGCGGCACCTGCCTCACTGAGCGTTTGCTGTGTGAAGGAGACTTCAGAGGATGACCAGGAGATGAACGTCATGACAGCGCAAACAGGAGAAACGCAACGCTAACTTGCGTTCCGTGATACTCGGAATTGGGTCAAAAAATGACCCCCGACATGGAAAAAATGTAAACGAAACCAATCTGTCACGATCCCTGTGTCGTGCTTCCTGTTTTATTTTGTAGTCATGTCCTGTCTTCCTGACCTCCCTCCTGTGATCGCCTCATGTGTCTCACCTGGTTGATTGCACCACCTGTGCCCCGTTTACCTCCTTGTATTGAACCTCGGTGTTTTCCCCTTTTTGGTGGTGGGTCATTGTTAGTTTTGATGTCTTGTGCTGGTCCTGGTCCTGGTGCTGGTCCTGGTCACGTCTCCAGCCTCTTTAATGCACCATTCTTCAACGCTGTCTGCATTTGGGTCTCCCTCACCTTCCACCACAAACCCAAACACAATCATTGGAACCAGAACTTGACCTCTGGCGGGATGCGCTGCCCCGTCACCGTGACTGTGGCAAAACAAGCTTTTCATTAATGTTCCAGTGTGCTGTTAACCTGCTGCGACCACTTTGAGCAGGGGGGGGATCCATGTGCCACGCAGGTTCTCCTTCCAACCAAACACTTTAACAGGTGATTCCACTGACTGACACTCTCCTGTGGCTGAAGGTGTGACTTAGAAGATCGACTTGCATTTGTGTGCGTCCGTTGTGTCGCCGCCAAACCTGTCAGACAAACGTCCGCATGCTGCTAACATGCTGGGACACATTTTGATCCCAGCTCAGAGTTACGAAGTCAGAATTAACCACAACCAAATGTAAGTTTAGTGGTGGTGACTTTGAAGTCATGTGACCCTGGTGCAGCTCCTTCCTAGGCTACCATTAGCTTAGCACTGCTAACTGTAGCATCCAGGCTTCCAGCATCACCAGAGGGTTCATTAGTGAAGATGATGTTGATGAACTCAACCTGGAAGTCTACAGCCACCAGGGCACCACCCTGAGTGACTGGTCGGCCCCCAAAGCTGGAGACCAGACAGGGAATTAGCGCCGACTGTGTTGGTGGGCAATACTGCAGCAGTACCTAGACTAGTTTTGTGTTAGTTTCGCCAAAGTAACCACTCCAGTATGACATCAGAAAGTGGAGGAACTTGATATTCTAGCTTGGTAATTAAACATCCTGAAACCTTCATGCAAATGATTCTCTTCCATGTGTGTACAAATACATATGTTGTATATGTACACACACACATTGCGGTAACACTTAAGGGATCATTGAAGTATTTCTGCTCTTGAAAACACAAACTAGTAACCAAACTGTCACCTGGCACTCCTTCCACCTGAGGCTGCTTCCTGTCACAGCTCTGATTGGCCAACAGCGTCACATGGTACAATATGGCAGCGTCAACACTGGAATGGAATAAAACAAACCAGGAGGGTTAGTTTTTTGTGGTACCAGGTTACTCGCAGTGTGCTGCGACTCATCTTTCAGCGGAAGAAACAGAAAACAACTCCAAAATGAGACGGAAACATGGACGTTAGCGCCCATGTGTCGTCTTATTTGACCGAAAATGTAAAAAGTTTCCTGCTTAAGTCAGTAAGAACCAGCCCCTGCAGGGTGGAGCGGAGAGGAGACGATGGGTGAAGCACATCGGTGGAGCCGTGGCTTCCAGGCTGCTTTACAAGCTGTTTCTGAACTGGTTTTCATCTGAAGCTGTTGGCTGTGCATGTTGGGAACAAATGGTGGAGCAAAGGAAGCAAATCCAGCTCCGCCGAGGAGCAAACAGTTGGAGAATATTCCTTTCACCCCCCCCCCCCCACCACCACCACCAGCCCTCTTTCTTTTTAAAAGTTGCACCACCTTCTTTGGTGGCTGATCTTTCATCCTTCACGAGTTGATGGAGATCAAACTAGACCGGCACAGCTGGCCCTCCAGCCGCGCTGCCTCCGCGCCCAGGACTCCTCCGCCCTCCAAAAAAGGCAAAACTCTGGTCTCCATTGTTCTGTCTGTAATTGAATTTCAGGACCGAGTGTGAGAGGCTCTCAGCCGAGGAACAAGTGCCGCCGCTACGCGAACAGAAATTCCAGCTTTCTCTGAGAGAATAATCACTTTAATGGACTAAAATTCTGCTCCCATGATTTCGTCCTCTGGTGATCGCAGCTTATTTCAGAGGCAGAGTGCACTTGAATGCACCCCGAAACAGGAGCGCCGACAAGAGGTCCATTCGTCATGTCAGCAGAGCGAACCTGACAGCTGGCGGTTTCAACTCCAAGCACACAGCAGGATGTTTCCCTGCACAGGACCTGACACTCTTGCTTCCACGAGACCGAACACAAGACATGATCTTCGAAACAAAGTCATTCACCTACTTTTTTCAGGATGTTCGATGAACGTGGATTCACAGATGCTTCCACATTTACGACGTTATAAATCTGACTTATTCTTCTAAACGTATTTTTGATCACAAAAAACTCCCAAAGATGGAAATGAGATTTTTCCCGATAAAAACTTTGCAATATCAGTTTTAGGGTTCATATTGACTCCACCTGAGTGCACCACATGAAGCCTCGGTTTAGACACAAACACATCCAATCGTCTGCTTTCTACTGTCTTTGTATTTCAAGGAAATCTGAGGTGTTTCGGGCAGCCAGCAAACACGAGATGACCTTCATTCATTCTGACTTCCATTCCTTCCCTGCAGCTGAACTCTGTCCTGCGGTCACTCCTGTCACATGACTGTTGTCATGGTTACCACATCTACAAAACCCTGAAAAACCCTGGATTTCGTGTGTTGTCATCACGCTGACCTCAGGGCCTCTTGGTATTTCTATGAATTTCATTTTCATGAAAATAACCTGATTTGTGTGTAGATTCAAACAAAAAGGTTGTATGTAACTTCCGGTGTCATGGAAGTGAAAAAAGTAAGAAATGTGAGCCAACAGCGGGGGGGTCGGCCTGTTGGTCCCTCCTTGATTAACCCGTCTGCACGCTAACAAAGAAGCTGTGCAGCTCAGCGGCTCTCCGTTCTAAATGGAGCCATGGAAGCTCCACAGGCTCGTGGTCGCACCTGCAGCCCTCCTGACATGCGTGGGCTTCAGCGAGTACGGCGGCGAGTGTTTAATGCAGTGAGTGGGATGTGGAGATGAACAAGCCCACGCTTCAACATCTCTCACCTGCTGGCAAGTGGAGATGATGAGGAGCTGGTGGGTGGATTCATGGAGCCGTGCTTCTGTTTCTGCAGGAAACCTGAAGCAGAGCTGCAGATCACAACATCGCCGTCCTTTCATGCCTCAGAGTCACGATGTCATGATGTCACTGTACTACGGCGCCATGAACAGAGGACGCACCACAAATATCCAGATCAGGAAATTCAAGCTGGTGAATTGAGCTGCGGTGAGAGGGAAGGGTCCCCGACAGCCGAGCCCTCGCCGGACCAGAGCTCAGCATGCTCATTAAAGCTGAGTTGGTCGATGTGGCGACATCCCCGCACCGCCTGGAGGGCGTGGACTCAGCCCGCTGCTTGGGCGGAGCCAGCCCTGTTAGCGCCCCGCTACCTTGAACGTAGGCGATAAAGCCATCATGCGGCTCGTCTGATCTTCCGGTTGTTGTCAGGTGGTTTGTGTGTGATGTCACCAGAGAGGAAACAAAAGGCATCTGTGGTTTGCAGGACGTTGATCGGGAAAACCAAAAAAACAAAGCCGGATGTGTTTCCCAACGGGGCGGAGCAACGACCAGGTGGAGCAGTGACCTGGACAGGTGAATTGGAGAAGAACAACAGAAGAAGACAAAAAAGATGAAAGCTCAGGATGCTGCTGCTGACCCCCCCCCCCCCCCCCATGAGAGCAATATGAGAGCATCGGTTTGATTGTTTAACAGCCATGAACACCACCCCTTTGATGAGACACCAGCTTTCATTCATACTGATTTTATGGTGCAAACACACACACACACACACACACACACACTCCCGCTGTGCTGCTGGTTACAAGTCACATGCTGTCAGCATGGATGGACACGTTTCTCTGCACACGCCCTCCGCCTTGCTTTCCTCCCTTTCCCTTCACTCCTCTCATTTCCTTCCACTCTTCCTAAATCCCTCTCATATAACAACAGGAATCCATGGTGTCCATCTTGTGGACGTCCTCCCAGAGGGTGTCCATGTTTATCCGTCTTGCAGGAGTGAGTCAGAGGTAGGAAACAGTGACTGTCTGGCAGGCCAGCTTCAATCAGCCCTCCGATTTCTCCAGAAACTCAGTGAACAGTCATCAGCATAAGAATGCACACTCTGCAGGGATGGAACACCATTGTGTGTGTGTGTGTGTGTGTGTGTGTGTGTGTGTGTGTGTGTGTGTGTGTGTGTAGCCTGAGGAGTTGTATTGACCAGCGTTGTTGCAGGATGGATTTGCTGCTGCCCGTTTTCCATCAGCGTTCGCTGCCCTGCGATGCCAGCAGCACATCCATTTCCTGCTCATCTCACTTGTGTTATTGCCCCAGAAGTTCCGGCTCCTCTCGCTGTGACCTCAAGGGGTTCGCCGTTCGCCGTCTGTGGAACGGTTAGCACTTGGTCATTGGGTCAGTTTTGGACGTGAAGCTCCGTGTAGTCCACTTGTAGTCACTGATGGTTGTCATGGCACCGACGCCTCCATACCCCACACCTGAAATAACCTTGGTTTCTTTGTGGAGGTGAAAAATGATGCTTCACATACACATTGAACCTCAGCTTGAGTACTGAAGAGGTACTTTTAGAAATACTTTTAGCTGTTTTGGGGTTTTTAAAATTGCCCCTGCTGCCGCCCTCCATCTGAGGGACGTTTCCTGGCCTGCTGACTGAGGTTGGACTTCACGTCTTTACCAAACAATCGGGGGCGTATTGGAATTTTTTTTTTCTGCTTGTTCTTTGACCTGCCGAATGTAGAAGTTCTATTCATCAGTGTCCGACATCACGACTGAGTCGGCGATCGATGACTTCCTTGTGAATCTGTCATCAATCGCCTCACTCGTCTGTGGAGTTTCTGAATGAAGCTTCTCACAGCCCCCCGGTTCCTCGGGGGATGTTAGCTCTGCTAGCTTCTCTAATGTCGAGGATATCACAGAGAGAATATGTGAATGAACAGTGAAGGTCACTGTGCTTGCTCTCGGTAATCTGTGGACTGGCAGGACTCCAGTTACATCACCACTGGGCTGAGCCAAATGCCGGAGGAAGCTCCATGATGTGGGAGCCTGCCAGGTACCTGAGCCTCTCAGAATGGGATCATGTTAGCAGCGCCTCCACAGACGTGTGAATCCCTCATAGGTGAACTTATCGACCGCAGCACCGTCTGACCGCCTGAATGGAGGAAGCTCAGCGTCTCTCAGCCTCGCCAGGCCTGTCTGGTATTTGTCAGCAGCAGCAGCAGCTGCTGTCCCGGTGGTACCGCCTCCCCGCCCTCCGGTGACCGGGCCGGAGACTCTGGGTTGGAGGAGACAGAGAGGAGCCGAGGACGACTGAGTGTGTGATAGGCGCACGGGGGGGGGTAGGGACTCGGGCTGTGGATCAGACGTAACTCCTCCTCCTTTCACCTCAGATGGCTTCACATGACACACTGAGGAAAAATGTGTGTACGCTGAAACGAATCATATAAACCAGCAGTGGGTCTCGTAGGTCTCGTGACCTCACAGTGTCAACAGGATTCACTCACCTGACAATAAAAGACAACTGTCTAAACAACAGATGATCAAACGAATGAAAACAGGACAAACATTATCAATAAACCAGAGTCAGCTGAAATATCCTAAAACAGATCTGGAGGGCAGCGGCGTGGTGGGCAGCGGCGTGGCGGGCAGCGGCGTGGCGGGCAGCGGCGCTGACGGCACCAGTTTACTCTTGAGGTCACAGGGCAGAAAGACAAACAGATGAGAGCAGACTGAACCAAAACAGAACCACGTCAGTTTAATATCATGAAGCTCTGGCTGGGAGCGGCTGAGGGGAATTACAACGGGGGTGCTGGAACCCCCAACACCACCTGGTCCGTGTGCTTCAGCGCTGACACGACCAAATCTGCATGGAGGTTTGGTTCTGGTCTGCGCTTGTCAGAAACTTGAGGCTCAATGAGGAAGCAGCCGCATGTCTAAATGTGCATCACCACTGCATTTTCATTTTTGAGAACCAGCCTCCCACTGTGTGAGCTCATAGCAGCGATGTGTGATAAGATCTCAACAATAATGTGGAACCTTGGAGAAATGAGGAATAAGCACTTTTCTCTGTTTCTTAGCAACATGGTCTCACCGACTGTGCTGAGTTCAGAGAGAGACGAGAGTTTACGTTGTCACTCTCACATCTTCTGGTGAGCGCGACCTAGTTTCACTCACATCCTCGCTCGCTGGTCAGTCTCTGAGCCTATCACCCCTCAGCTGCCTCAGTTGGTTCTCACCGGTTGTGCAGGAGAAAATAGCATCAGCAGAAAGTGTAACCGGCAGCAGAGAAGCGTCAGTTCATCACTTATCCCCATCCACCTACATCTTCAGTAACGCTGCCATCTCAGCTGTCGGAGGGATGCCGTGACGGCGGCGCAGAGTGGGAAGACGCTCCTCAGCAGCTCCTGCTTGGGTGTCAGTCAGGAATAACAAGCGTCTCTGGAAGACACTCTCAGATTTGCATTTCACTGTGTAACATCCAGGTTTTTAGAGTTTTCGAGATGTGCTAAACGTGGTTCAGAGGATTTAAGACTCTGTCAAGAAGCTTGTTTTGTTGCAACATAGTTAAAGGAATCATCCCCAGAGAAAGACAACAAGATAGAGACCCAGGCTAGTTAGCTTAGCCCAATGGCTGGTCGTAGGTAGAAGAGCTAGCATCAGCTAGCTCTGGTCCAGGCTAGTTAGCTTAGCCCAATTGCTGGTCGTAGGTAGAAGAGCTAGCATCAGCTAGCTCTGGTCCAGGCTAGTTAGCTTAGCCCAATGGCTAGTAGTGGGTGGGAAGTGTTAGCATCAGCTAGCTCAGTTCCAGGTTGCTGGTGTGTCCAGCAGGAACCCTCCTCCTCATCATCATCAGTAGCAGCAGTCGCTCTTCTAGTCCTCAACAAACCTTTGGTTCTGTTGACCCAAGTTCCAGTGGAGCTTTGGAGGTGCTGCGTCAAATCACTGCACCCAGTCAGGAAAGTAGTTCCGGCTACGTGTCTGATTCTACCACTACAACGTCTCCTCATGTTAAACTGGTATTCATCACCAAGGTTACCACAACCCTCCTGATATTAATGCAGGCAGAGACGGAGCTACGCTAACACTTCCCACCCACTACCAGTCATTGTGCTAAGCTAACTAGCAGTCAACTAGTCTCTGTGGCTATCTGGCTAAATTAAATCATGAATTCAAAAATTATTCACCAATTCATCAATTACAACACATTTCACCTCCTTCTTTCTCACTGACACGGGTGTAGACAGTTTGAGAAATTCCCACCTGCTGAAACGGCCCGGGGCCAACTTCAGGCTGTACGGGTCAGAACCAGGTCAAACTGCTGCATAAACAAAGATTCTTCTTCTTTTGTTCTGTTGAAGAAAATGTGTGAATGTCGTGCTTTAATAGGCACAGAGCCTCTTTGCTATGAAAGACCTAAAGTGTTAGCAGAAATAATATTAAATGTAAGAAATATCTATTCCCAGGAACGACCCATATTTCATCCTTTTTCCCTCTCCAAACGGCATTTATTTGAAGCTCCTGTGTTCTCCATCCCTGCAGGAGGATTTTCTTTTGTTCCCTGTGGAGGATGAGGCAGAGAACAGAACCAGCTCATAACCCACCGAAGAGCCAGACAACAGAGATGCAACCAGCTGTGTGGGCTGCGGCGCCTGCCCACTGAGACCCAACCAGGCGCGCTGCAAACAGTCAGTCGCGATTTAATCTATAGAATCGTGGCCAAGGACTGAAATAGCGCCTTTTATTCATCCGTAACACATCCTGGTTTGACCAGGTACCCGGCTCATCCACGTCTGTGGTTCAACACCAGGCTGGTGATGAGGAAGATGCTTTGGTACAACAAACACCAGACTTCTCTGTGACCAAAACTGTGTTTTTGTGCCTGAACCTTCGATGGACTGACACACAGAGAAACACCTGAAAATAATTGTGTCTTTGAAGTAGTTTTTTTGAAGTTATACTTTAATATCGCAATTATTTTCAGTTTCTCACCGTTGGATGTCTCAAATTCATGAAAATGACTGACAGCCCAATCACCTATAGGAAGTGAGTGCTGTCGAGCAGGACGTGAAGTTTCAGCACCAACCTTCACACTGAGAGGCGACTTCTTCCTTCACTCTCGTTGGCACAAGTTAAAGGAGACGCAGCGAGAAATACACTAAACTGAATAATAGTAATAACAATAATAATAAAAATAATGAGGAACAAAACCTCTCCTCGTTCAAACATATTAGGAAGTACAACCCAGTCCATTGCTGAGGCAGAAAGCTGTTTGTTGGTTTGTCACATTTCACCGCCTCAGAGGCTTTAATGATGGACTCCACAGACCACAATTTTCTCTGACACATCCTAAAAGATTTCTTGGAAGGGTAATAACAGAGAGAGTGATCGAAAAAACTCATGTTTACAAGACAGCAGCCACACCTTCACACCTCCTGGGTGCGGCACTCTTCTCGACAGTTAGGTTCATTTTACTGCCACTCGTCACAAGCAAACAGCAAAAGTCCTGTCAAATCTGACGGAACAGGAGAGAAAGCGGCGGCACGTCCCGGAGGCCGTACACGTTCCACGGAACAAACGCTCCGTCATCTTTTCTCCCCTGAAAACTTCTGTTTCAAATGTAAGGATTCTTGATGAGCTACAAAGACGAATGTGGGAGCCTCAGTCGTTCCTTTTTATCATGCTGAGATGAAACCATGACAGATTTCGACATCTGTAATCTCCATCTGTTAATGAGGAAAGGAAAAGGTTATCAGGAGCAGCAGCAGGAGCCAGCAAGATGATTAATTCCTACTCATACGCCGTCTGTATTCTGGCAGGCGTATCAATTTGAACCTGCGGCGTTCTGAGGTATTCGGCCTTTCTGTTCGTGGCATTAGCGCGGTGACAGCAACATCAGCCATCCATTATGGCAGTTATTTATTCAGCCTGCGATGGAGGAAGGTGTCTGGAAAGGGAGGATGGATACATTCTGTCCTTCAGTGTTTTCAGACGTGCACGTGTGTGTCTGTGTGTGTCTTTTTAAATGGAGCCGGCCCAAAAAAAACATGCCGCAAGTTGCATCAATCACAGATCATCCAAAGTCCTCTGAGTTACGTAACAGCAGTGCATTCCAGGTAGGATCCCAGCCAGCCTGAAGCTGCCGCCGCGCGTCTTACAGCAAATACTCCACGTCGAGCAGACCAAAATATCTGGTGTGTATTTGCATGAATATTAGCCGCCACATCTGATCAGCGAGCTGCTGACTGTGCAGTTCATGCCGCCTCACTTCGGTCCCTCCTCTCCCGTGTTGAAACATTTCATGACCTGTGTCACCGTGACCTGTTAGCTCAGAGTCTTAGCTCCTGTTTATTCATCGGCCTCCTCATTAGGGATCTGTTTCCTTGAGGGGAGGCCGGGTGGGGGGTGCGATGTGGGCAGAGAGGTCAGGCACCTCACACTCTGGGCTTTTCTCAGAACAGCAGCTTCAAACTTCACCCTGCATCGATCGGTGTCGTTGTGGCGTGGCGGGGTCCTCTTCCTCTCTTTTACTCTGGCGGGCTGCATGTCACCCAGATCCCAGTCAAGAACCCTCACCGCACAATCATTCCAGTTGCTGAATAATACAAAGCAAACAGTGACCTACTTTTCAAGATGGAACAAGCTAGTCTGAAGACCCGGCGGGAGATCCAGAGTGGAGGTGGAGCGAAGGAGGAGTGGAGGCGGCTCAGGAGGCGGGGCCAGAGACGATTGACGGGTGTAGGCATTGGTTTGTGTTAAGATTTACGAGGGAAGAGGCGTGTCTGTGCTGTAGCAAGCATGGTCGGCCATGTGAACTCTGGAGTCCGGTCCAGGTGGCCTGACCGCAGCTTCCAGTGCCCTGCAAATGTGATTAAACAGGCAGGCACAAGAATACTGCAGCGGCCCCTCTCCTGGAGGCCTCCCTGCACAAGGAATGCAGCTCACAGAACCGGGCCTCACACATGTGTCACACCATCCATCCGCCAATGTACACTCGCCCGCCCGCTCAGCCCGGCTGCATTCCTTTGTTTACACTCTATTTATCTGACTTGGAGCTGCAGCGACGCACTTGTCGCTAAGGGGAGAATTCCAGAGGAGACCCCCCCCCCCCCCCAACGTCTCACGTCCAATTAAATGATTAATGCAGGTCCATCAGGGTCAGTTATTTTTTAATGGGTGTGATTAATTAGTTCTCCAACACCTCAACACACATTTAGTCTTCAGACATTTGGAAATCTTGACTAAATCCTTCTGTGTTGCTGCAGCGACCGCTGCTGAAAAGGAGACACCACAGTCGGAGTCTGCCCTCCGAAGCCCTCAGAGCTCCTACCTCAGCACCCGGCGCTGCGGCGGTCAGGCCTGGTAAAATGAACTGGCTTAGCTGAACATACGCGTCTCTCGTTTCATCGTCCCATTTTCAAGTTACGTTATAAATAAGTAAATAAATACCGGCAGAAAGGACTTTGTTTTACAACAGCAACTAAAATCCCCTACTTGCTTACTTCCTGTTGGACTACAAAAATACTTCATCCCTGACACAACGTCCTGTAGGACTACAAAACCACCTCATCTCTGACATGCTAACTTCCTGTAGGACTACAACACCATCTCATCTCTGACATGCTAATTTCCTGTTGGACTACAAAACCACCTCATCTCTGACATGCTAACTTCCTGTTGGACTACAACACCACCTCATCTCTGACATGCTAACTTCCTGTTGGTCTACAACACCACCTCATCTCTGACATGCTAACTTCCTGTTGGTCTACAACACCACCTCATCTCTGACATGCTAACTTCCTGTTGGACTACAACACCACCTCATCTCTGACATGCTAACTTCCTGTTGGACTACAAAACCACCTCATCTCTGACATGCTAACTTCCTGTTGGACTACAACACCACCTCATCTCCAGGGATTCTCTTTGGTAACATTTCTTCAGCTGAGGCTCTGCAGGACAGGAGAGTCTCGTAGGCTACACTTTGTGAAGCTCCTCCAGAGAGATTGGGATTAAACGCTTATGGATCCGATTGGAAGGAACTGTACGGGTGTCAGTTCCCTCACAGGATGGTTGGCGGCGCTTTGTGATGACTTCCTCCCAGTTGAACTTTTTGCATCACAAATCCAAATTCGTTATCAAGCAGCATCGCTGCTGGAGTGACAACTCACCAAGTACAGAGAAATCCTAGTTTGTCGTCTGCAGATATGCGTTGTTCTTACTTCGACCCTGTGAATAGGTTCAAATATTCATCTCACTTCAACAAACCCATGCAGAGGTTCAGGCCATGTAACTCGCGTTCACGGACTTTTCTCAGAAGCTTTCCAGACGTTTCTCCGTTCATATGACACGGACTCTTCATTTCATCGGCGGGGAGCTGAAGTCAAAGCTGCGATACTCTCTTGCTGTTTTGTAACATCCAACTCAAGAACAGTGCAGTTGCATCATTGAGACCCTGACACATGTCGCAGAACAGGAATCGGTTAGAAAAGTGGAACGCTAGGAGAGGATGTAAGATGCGGCATCATCCACATCAGGCTGCATCACTGAGGCGGTGAGTGCAGGAGCCACAGGTGAGTCTCCCACCTGACAGCACCAGCAGCCTCTGATGTAATGAACGGTTTTACCATTAGAGAGTCGCTTGCTGCAGCGAACCCAGCACAGCAGTTATATCATGATGTGAAGTAAGCATTACAAAATACAAACGTGGCGTGAGATGTGATCGCCCTGGCAACAGGAAGGAGCGCTCTATAGAACAGCCGAGTTCTCTCACACCCAGACCCAGTAGAACAAATGACTGTGGAAGGAATTAAAACACTGAGGGTCCAGCTGAACTCTACATTGATCCTGTTTGTGTGTTGGACATCAGTGGAACCACAGACAGCAAAGGGAGGGAGACATATTTGTTTCTTGTGTCTTCCTGGTCTATTGTGGTTGTTACGAGTCACCGTGGTCTCGACCTGGTGAACCTCGCGTCCCTGCATCCAGCACGGCCTCCTGTGGTCAGAGAGTCCAGGAGCGGGTCCCCCGTGGCCCCCGTGCTCACGTCTTGTTCAGCTTGGTCACCTTGCTCCTCTCCAACAGAAAGTCAAGGACCCGCTGACACAGGGACCCCCCTCGGGTGCTGAAAACTGAACCTTTGTATGGAGGCGTCTCACTGCTGGACATCGACAGATTTGTTAGTTTTATTTGAATTCATCCAGGTTCGGTTTTTGGTGAGAAACCAAGCAGCTGACAACTCTGTTAAAACTGATGTTATACTCTCGTTTGTGTCAGACTCAGTCAAAAAATAAATCTGAATCTAAAAATAACAAAAAGGTCATTCGAAGTTGCAGTTTTCTTCCCCCACAATGGGAGAAGTACCCCAGGGTTAGGATGTAGGGTAAAGCCCATTCCCACCCAAGTGGGAAAGCACGGGCCATCCTGGAGGCTGGGTTAAAAAAAAGACTGTAACAGTCTGTAACACAAGGCTGGACCACGCCGTGAAGTTTCGGCCTCTGTAGGCCTTCCTCCGGCGGAGCCAGAGGCACCAGTCAGGGGGTCTTCACACTTGAATCCCTTTGACTTTCTGTTTGAACTTTTTCTTTTCCTCCTACTTTCCCATTTCCTTACCTCCCCGTCCATTTAACTTTTACTAAACTTTGCTTTTATATATTTGCCTGACTTTTTTTTTAGTTCCAAATTCCTTTTATATCCTTAGTGGCGGCCCGGTGGAGCAGTGGTCCTCCCTGTGGCCCCCATCAAGAAGGTTGTGGGTGGAGCCCCGGCTGCAGCACGGGGTCTTTCTGGGTGAGTCTCCATGTTCTCCCTGTTCCTGCTGGGTTCTCTCTGGTACTCCAGCTTCCTCCACAGTCCAAAGACATCAAGAGGGACCAGGTTAATCCAGACTCTAAATTGACCGTAGGCGTGGCTGGGAGAGCCAATGGTTGTCTGTCTCTATGTGTTGGCCCTGCCATGGACTGGTGACCTGTCCAGGGGGAAGGCTGCTGGGATAGGCTCCACCCCCACCACCCTCAACAGGAGAAGAGGGAGAACATGGAGGGATGATGGATGGATGATGGATGATGGGTGGAGGGATGGATGATGGGTGGAGGGATGGATGATGGATGGAGGGATGGATGATGGGTGGAGGGATGGATGGATGATGGATGGAGGGATGGATGATGGATGGAGGGATGGATGATGGGTGGAGGGATGGATGGAGGGATGGATGATGGATGGAGGGATGGATGGATGATGGATGGAGGGATGGATGGAGGGATGGATGATGGATGGATGGAGGGATGGATGATGGATGGAGGGATGGATGATGGATGGAGGGATGGATGGATGATGGATGGAGGGATGGATGGAGGGATGGATGATGGATGGAGGGATGGATGGATGATGAATGGATGGAGGGATGGATGATGGATGGAGGGATGGATGATGGATGGAGGGATGGATGGATGATGGATGGAGGGATGGATGGATGATGAATGGATGGAGGGATGGATGATGGATGGAGGGATGGATGATGGATGGAGGGATGGATGGATGATGGATGGAGGGATGGATGATGGGTGGAGGGATGGATGGATCCTTTTACTGTACTTTGCTTTTATATTTCTTATTAATTTAACTCATTCTTTTAATATATACTCCCTTTGTCTAATTGTGCTGCCTCGTCAATGTTTTCCTCGTCAGGCTGCTGCGTGCCAACATTTGTGACGCCGCTGTTAGAGCACGCTGATCACGTGACACAAACGATGACATCAGCATCTGTACCGCTGAACCCCTGAACCTGCTTGGACACATTTGAAGCAATGAACCTGATTTAAACATGACAGGAGGGAAGTAACAGTACAACAAATATTTGTACTGTTACTTCCCTCCTCTGTAAGCAGAACACCTGAGCGTCCTCACGCAGGGTTCGCTGACCTCGTCACCGTCTCCCTGCCCTGATTTGGTGTTTAGTAAAACAAAATGAGGAGAGTGGCGACGTTTTTCTGATGACACACGCCGAGCCAACGGGGATCATCCAGGAGTTCAATTTGCTCCCTCATCGGAGCCTCTCCCTCGCCGGCCTGACCAGCCTCCAGGGCGACACCAGCTGGGAAGTGTGTTCCTGGAGCTCGGCTACAACTTGTACAAGAGCAGTTATATCACGTTGTGAAGTAAGCATTACAAAATGGAAATGTGGCCTGAGACGTGGTCCTGGCAACAGCACCTGATGATGACAAGGATGATGTGAGGAAGCGCATCAGCTCCATCAGAGACCAAGTCTGATGAGGACGATGCCTGATTGAAACACGTTATGTATGTGAGCACGCTCACAAGTGCAACGCTGCCACGAGACGCTGCAGCGTGACACCAGTCTGGTTTCCTTGGGAACTGAGTCCAGGTTTTCCATCTCCGAGTTGGAAATGAGTGACACCGACCAATTAAAAGCCGGGAGGGCCTCACATGTGGCCTTGCCGATTCTGTTTGAGAGGCTTTTGAGTTGCTTTGAGGATGCAGTCACAGAGAAAGGAGAGCAGAGAGATCATCCCGTCCTCCTCCTCATTTCCTTGAATTCCTCTTCAATGTCCTTCAGCAGCAGCTGGGTGTTATTCCAGCGCGGCAGATTTCTCTGCAGGGTGCAGATCTCGGGGGGCCGTGTGGCTCAGAGGTAGAGTGGCCGTCAGGCAACCGAAGGGTCGCTGGTTCGATCCCCACTTCCCCTGGTGACCGTGTCCAAGTGCCCTTGAGCAAGATACTGAACCCCTGATTGCTCCTGATGGCCCTGTGACGGACTGGTGACCCGTCCAGGGTGAACCCGCCTCTCAGCCAGTGTCAGCTTGGATAGGCTCCACCCCCCCCCGAAACCTTTAACGAATAAGTGGTACAGGAAACGATGGGTTCAATTCTCCCGCCAAACCTGCACTCCTGCCACTTCCTGATGGCGGCGCTTTGACACCGCCCCCAACAACTGCATGAATTCACGTCACTTCCAGTAAAATTTGGGAAGCAGCTGAAACACAGAGACGCGTGACGCCATTTTAGTTACGATTGCATCTTGGAAAAGCATCAGAAACGAGCCGATGAGGACGGAGAGGGGTTTGACCCCCCGGCGTGATGAATGTTCCTCTTGAGGTCTCTCTCCAAAGGCGGATTCGTCGTTGTTGGACGGAAAATAACGTCTCTGTGCCTCCATTGCGGACGAGAACCAGTGAAACTTGGAAAATGATGCCAAGCAGAACTGTAAAAATTCTGATGCCCAAATGAACTTTATTTTCTGAGCCAGATCCTCTGTGACTAAAGACAAAAATCCAAAGCTTAAAAAAATGTCCTCTTGAGTGCGAGAACGTGACGCAAACAGGAAGAGAGAACGTCACTCTGATGACACGGAGATTCCAGCGGGTTCTGGGGCAGCGCGGAGGCTTGGTGAGGTCATGCCATCAGCTTTGAATGTTATGAAATGAATATCTGGCTTCATTCAGCGGAACTCAGTGTCTCTTTGTTTCTTTTGTAAGCAACAGGGAAGAAAAGCAAGATGAACCGAACAGGGCTGCTCGCCGTCCTCGCCACTCCCACGCTGCTGCGAGAAACTTCCACTCCGATCATCGTCCAACGGCCAGATTAGTGTCGTTCATTCGTGAAAATACCACGCTGTTATGATCAAAACAGAGTTTCTCCTCAAGGCTGCAACAGTCGATACTGACGACCACGTGTACAACAGGAAATGACAGCAGGATTACTGCTGCTGTTGTTGTACTTGTACTGCTTGTGTTGCATCGTCCAGGGGAGGAGGCAGTATTGTTGACTTGTAGGGGATCAGCCCCGCACCAAATCACTCAGGTCACCGAACAACAAACGCTAAGATTCCACAACAACAGACCAGGAGGAGGCTCCTGAACGTGTCCGTGTCCACAAACGGCCTGTGAACACTCAGACGGCGGCGGGAGCTGAAGCTCGCCACTGAGCCGCGTGCGTTCCTCACTCACCAACTTTGTGTTTTATGTTTTCTAGAATCATTATTAGCAGCCAACATGGCCGAGCCACAGCCTCAGTTTCTCTCTGGGGAACAACTGCTCCTTCACAGTCCCACAGACGTGTGATTGTGGAGCGGGGTGGGGGGGGGGGGTGTCTCTGATCTCAGTCCAACAGGATTTCATGTGATGTTTTCAGACCACTTGATGACCCGAAGGCACCACTTCATGGCGGCCCTCCACCCACTGGAGCGAGCAGAAGCCAGCCGCACGTCCCAACTCATCCACGGAGAGACGAGGTCAGAGACAAGAGGCGGAGCACTACTACTTCACGTCACATGTTTTTCGCGTGTAAAAATGAGCTGTGTTGCTCAGAGCCTCTCGAGAGCTCTCAGCATCCAGAGAGCTTCAGTGGGAGGCAGAAGCGTCAGGGGCTCCGACCCAGGCCGTCGTGGAGCAGCTGTTACCCGGGTAACAGTCTCCACAGGCAGGACCAGCACTCGTCGCTGGCAACAAATGCCTACACAGAGCAGAGCATCGATCCTCGCCACTCAGCCTGCCCACGTCTCTCCCCGCCGCTCTGCTCTCCCCTTCTCATCCCTCCATCCTCTCTACCCGTGGATGTAAGAGGCTGAGCCAACACAAAAACCCATCCGGTCCCACACAGGTGGTGCCGGTGCTCTGCAGCTCTGAACTCTGCTCCGTGGTGCACTCGTGGCTCTGCTGCTGCGGTGCGTGAATACATCATGTTTTGCTCTGCACTGCCATCAAGTGGTCAGCAGGGGGGATGCAGGAAGAATAAAGTGCCGGTTTTTCTTCTATTTTGTACTTCAGTTAGTAAGTTAGTTATTAGTTCAATGAGTTAGTTAGTTA
Source organism: Aulostomus chinensis (assembly GCF_037954235.1). Lineage (NCBI taxonomy): Eukaryota > Metazoa > Chordata > Actinopteri > Syngnathiformes > Aulostomidae > Aulostomus > Aulostomus chinensis. Next base: position 1,323,555 of record NC_141337.1, read on the forward strand.
TTAGTTCAATGAGTTAGTTAGTTATTAGTTACATGGCTTCAATATTACAGTGTTTTATTTGTTTTGCTTTGCAAGAGCAAATGAGCTGACAAATTCTGCTAAAGGAGAACGAATCAACCTGAAGTTTCTGAATCATTGTCTCAGAGTCGGAGCCTCCGAACTTGGAGTTGTGACGCGATGAGAGCCGCAGCGGAGCGCCGTCATCGCCAGACTCAGAAACTAGACGTCCAATCAGACTGAAATCATTTCTGAGAATCAGAAAAAGTTGGATCCCCCCGCCGGATCCAGGACCCGTTTCGGTTCGTTTTTTTTCTGCATCATCAAGTTGACGTGATGACTTATTTCTGTTTGTTGATAGAACCATGAAACAAATAAGGAAAGGCTGACACACTCGACCTCAACCCGGTTTTCATAAAATATTTTACGAATGCGCATGAAGGTCCAGGCGGCACCGCCGGTCTGCGGGGCTGAACGGGTTCGGAAGCTCGCCGGAACCAAACGGCGATGAGGACCGCAGCGTCTTCCTCAAAGCGCGGACACGGAGGAAGGGCGTTCCGATAACTTTATTACGACACGTGTTTAGTCACAAACACAGAAATAGCAGGACGGACGTCACCACACAAGGCGCTCAACAGGCGGCCCTGTGAGTCCTGCTCAGACTCCGGCTGAGAACACTGGGCGCTTTGTGGTTCGGGTCATGGGCGTCAAACAGGAATCATAACGATGACCAAATAACTAGATTTGGCTTCTTAAAATAGCCAGATCACAAGAGGGGACCCACGTGGGAGGGCGGGCTTTGTGTAACCAGGGATGCTTTGTTCTCCGTGACCCCCGCCGCTCTGGACCCGCCGGGGTCACACAAGGAGCGGGAGACGAGATCAGGATTAGAGTCCTGGAATAGTTCTTCTCTGGGAGGACAGGCAGGAGGGAGCCTCGTGACCCGAGACCTGAACCAATCACAGACGGCGGCTCTGGTTCTGGACGTTCTCTCGGCTACCATGAACCTCGGAGCAGGAGGCTCACTGGCCTCATCTCTCTAAGCCACTCCAGCCTCCAGAGCATCAACATTCAACAGAGCCACATGCTGCAAGGTCCTGGTTTCCGTGGCAACGCAGCCAGCAAAACCCCCCCAATCCATGCCACATTTGACCGCACCCCTCTTCTCAGTCATTGGGGTGTCGTTCCGGGTCACCAGGAGGGGGGTTCCATCCAGCTGAAGTGCTCCAGCTTCTGGAACCTTCCTGACGGTGTTCTGGTTCCATCCCCCGAAAGATTTTGGTTCACGTTTCACCAAGAAATATGCAAAGTTGGGGGGGGGGGGGTCATGATGCACCATCACGCCTCCTGAGCGCCCCCTCCTTCAGCTTCTGTGACATCACCTGCCCCAAACTCTTTCTTCATTCATTGTTGTTTGACAACACCGGCGCCTCATTAGACCAAGAGGTGTTCAACATGTGGTGCTGGAGCACGTCTGGACGCTTCCACCGCGTCTTTTACGTTGCTGTTGGAGCGCTGGCGAGCCTGCGCGCTCCTTCCATTCGCCTCGCCTGCTCTCGCTGTTGCCAGCAAGAAATCACATTTTCAGCTTAAAGCTACTTTTCAAATTGTAGTTTGCCGATTTCCTGGTACGACCTCAGTTGTTGTGAAGATTTCTAGTTTGATCATTTGTTGCTCATCATTTTTTCCACCTCAAATTCACTTGAAATCTTTCAAAAACAGGGAAAGGCAGAGTGAACATCTGAAACTTTCCAGGACTCCTGAAATATCCGGAATCTCCTGATACTCCGTGGCAGCAGCGGCTCTTTATTTAGCCCCTGCAACAAAGAGCAGGAATGCTGGGAGCTCAGCGGGACGCCGGGCGGATCGTGTTCCTTCTGTCCGACGAAGGAAGTCTCAACAACCAAGAGGAGGTCAAAAGGTCAATGAGAAGCGTTGGACTCTGAGGACGCAGGACGTCCCTGCAGCCCAGTGAGTGAGGGAGGGGGGAAGTGCATCAACAGACTTCAGTGACATTCGTCTTGTTTTTCTAAAGCACTAAACTTTAGTGGCCTCTTTAACTAAATTAATGTCAGTTGAATTCATTTTCAGTCTCCAGGCTGCTGATGACCTTTGAAGTTTGTGCTCTCACTTACAGATCAAAGACCTCCATTTCTTTCCTGTCAGGAGCTGAACCCCCCCCCCAGGAAGAATCCCTGACTATTGATGTGTCACGAGGTCACGGCCATCTTGAGTTAATGTGAAGTGCTGAGATGAAAAACACTCCTACACCGCCCCCTGGTGGGCTGGCCTGGAGCTGCACCGGCGTGACTGAACAGAGAGAGAGGGCTTTAAATTAATTTATTTAAAAAAAGCATTTCTCCACTGAAGCAGAACAAACATTGTTTTTTTTCTTTGACTATTGTTTTGGAACGTGTACAATCAGAAAGACTCGCCAGGTCGCTGGAACAGAGTAAAATAATCAAGCAAATGGGGGGGGGTCTGCCAACACCACAACGTCAACACGGCCGAGAGGAAGAGGAGGAGGAGGAAGATGACAAAAAGAATGAAAACACAAACATTGAATCAAGTGCAGGTCTGGTTTGGACAAAGCAGGTCTCTCTCTCTCTCTCTCTCTCTTTTTTCTCCTCCGTTCAATTTACAGTTGATTTGTCGGACACATGCAAGGTCAAAGGTCACGTCTGGAACTACACATGGAGATTTCATATATCAGATATTTGTTCAAGTATTAAAAGATGAAGGTTTAATGAAGCTATTTCATATGGAGATGTCAGAACATGGGGGGGGCAAATAATACACTGGTTCACTTAAAGGAGATGGTGGGGGGTCCTCATTAGCCACCGAAATGTCACCGACCTCGCTGTTTTGTATGTTTAATTAAATTATCTATTTAAGTGAAAATACATTAAAAAATGCTACGCTCCACACCTGAACATCAAAATACTGCATGTCTACGTAGAGCTGCAACAGAGGAGGGGAGGATAGCGAGAGGCTAGCTGCCAGAGGTCAGGAGAATCAGCTGATCCCTTCTGGAGACGCTCGCCGCTCCGTTTGGTCACCACAGCCCCGCCCCCGTGCGTCAGGAGGATCTGAGCTGGCTGCCGGGGTCTCCTATCTGCTCTGAGGTAGATTGGACAGGAAGGAGGCCTCCAGCCCAAGCTGAGTCAGGGTCTCTCCCCGCTGGATCACTTGAGGTCAAAGGTCAGCTCTGTAAGGGTTAATGTTGTTAAGGCTTCCTGTGGTCCTGGTCGTCCCTCTCCTGGCTCAGCGGCTCACAGGCGATGCCCTTCACTCCATCTTTGCCCCGGTTCTGCTTCTACTTGTTCTCAGCATTCCAGTCTTAAAGGGGTGGGCGTGGCTTCGTTGTTACTTGGGGGAAAACTGGAAACGAAACGATTTGTCCCCGTTTGGCACCGCAGGAGTCCGTGATAGAAGCGAGACAAATAAAAGAGGATGGGTGACAGAAAGAAACAGTGGAGGGAGGAGAAGGTGGTGGTGGAGGTGTGTGTGTGTGTGTGTGTGTGTGTGTGTGTGTGTGTGTGAGAGTGTGTTGCAGGCTAGTTGTGGCTGCCTTGATCATTAGCTGCAGATGAGTCAGCCATGGTGGCCGTGGTGAGCACCGCCTCCTCCTCTGATTTCATGCGCTTAGCGTCCGGCTGTGCACTGGCCAGCTGGTCCCCGTTCTGGCGTTTGGTGGGGAGGGAGGGCGAGGCAGAGGCGTGGTCAGCCAGCAGGTGGAGGGGGCTCGCCACAGCTGGAGCTGAACAGCAAGCAAACACACTGTGGTTAGCCAACACGTGTCAGCGGGAGGCCGTGGGCTAGACGGCGGTCTGGCTCACTCCCCGCCGCCACAGGATCACAGACATTTATTAATTCACTGGAGACAAACGAGCTGCTTGATGGCGCGGTTAGTTTACACTTCTCATCTGCTCTTCAGGAACGCCGTCTAAGATACCCGGGTCCCTGTCTTGGTTCCTTCCTGAGCAGCTCGACAGTTCAAGTCATTTACAAAATGCTTCCAGTATTGACGCTGATGTCAGGCGCCCCATCAGCTCGCCAGTGGATGGATTATTTGGGGGTGTTCTCCACCCCTCAGCTCAACTAGCATCTGGATCGAGTCAGACGGGTTCTGATGAGTGAGATCAGTGACGAGCTGTCAAAAAATTCACCTGAGAAATGGGAGTGACCCGCACAAAACCAACCAACTCAACCTTTCTACAACCTGGCGTTTAGAAACAAACGTTTCATGAGGTTGTTGCCTGTCTCACCTGAGCTGGCGGCGCCCTGGATGGCAGTGGTGATGCTGTGGGTGCCGTTCTGCGTGATGGCCTTGACAGGCAGCTGGTGCTGCCCCACTGGCGCCTGCTGCACGATGGTTACAGTCTGCAGGGGCGTGGCCGACGGCGAGCTCTGGATGATGCGGCTGGAGCCTCCTATAGAGGTGATGGTGGGGACGGCCTCCACCTTGACTGAGGACACAACGGCAGTCAAACATCAGTGGGCGGGACATGAGGTGCTGCTACACCTAATCATGTGACTCACGTATATCGAGCTGCAGCCAACCCCTGATCCCCAATGGCTCACCTTTGACCTCGGCGTGCTCTCCGTTCTCCTGCGGTTCGGTCTTGGCAATGATGGTGGTTGGCTGGGCGATGACAGGGCTGAGGGACGCCGCGGGGATCTGCTGCAAGACGTGGACCGTCTGGACGGCAGGCTGTGAGGCGCTGGTGCTGACCGGCGAGGCCATGGTGTAGGTGACCGGCTTCAGGGTCTGAGGTAACTGCCCCTGGACCGCGATTAGAACTGGCTGGCTGTTCACCGGCGAGCCTGAAAAGTCCAAGTTTGTCAATCATTTCTTTGAATTTTTTCTTCTCAGAAAACCTCGGAATGCCGTTTTTTTCCAATTCATAAAAAGTTGAGACGCAGAAACTGAACCTGCTGTGTTTTGTGCAAAGCGTGCTTCTTGGATAACTGCCAGTTTGGGCTGGACCGCCGTGGTGGGGGCTGCGGTGGGAGTGGAGGCGGTTTCCAGCTCCAGGGGAACCGGGGAACCCTCCCGTGATAGGCTGTCGGGGGTCTGAACGCCGCTGGAGTGAGCTGAGAGCACCCCCGAGTGGTTGGGAGAGGCCGGAGCACTCCTGGGGGAGAACGACCGAACATTTAGACAAGAAATATCAAACACACAGACGGAGTGCGTGAGTGGAGCCAGACCTGGAGGACAGAGGTCCGTGTGGGGTCCTGAAGCAGGGGACCCCCCGGGGCCTTCGTTTCCTAAATGCCTGCTCGATGAGCTTGCCCTCGGAGGACGGGTCTATCCTCCAGAACGAACCTTTGCCGGGTTCCTCCTGTGACCGCGCCACTTTGATGAAGTAACGGTTCAACGACAAGTTGTGACGGATCGAATTCTGCCGCAGAGAAACGGAACGTCAGAACCAGACTTTTGTTTCCTGGAGCCACAAACACGCAGCACAAGAACCGGTTCACTCTCCACCAGCGGTCAGGAGGGCTGGAGCCTGAATTCTTACATTCTGTACACAGCGGCAACAGAGTTCCTCCATTTGTCTCTGGGGTTTTACAAAAATACAACAGGCAACCAGAAAGCTGCTGAACGCCGTCATCAGATGGAGGAAGTGAGGTTTGGAGCTCCCGCACTCACCTGCCAGCCCTTGTCAGCTGTTCTGTAGTACGGATAATTCTTGGTGATGTGATTGTAGATTCCATTGAGTGTGAGCTGCTTATCCGGCGCCAGTGTGATGGCCTGGACGATCAGCTGAGCGTAGGAGTACGGCGGTTTGGAGTCGTCCTGTGGAGCACAAACACGTCACTCGCCAGTTCAGGTAAATCTCGGTGTTTGGGTGGTTTACGGTTGGCAGTAGGAAACGTGAATGCAGGTTTTGTCAGTCAACATGCCGCTTTTTCTCTGTATGTTAAATACAAATAGAAAATTAGTATTTTAGTAAAAACAGGAGAGGCAAGGAAGCAGAATCAAATCCTGAAGTGATGAAATGTTGAAGTGAATAATGAAACTCAGCAGCCAGAGCCGTCCAGACGGCTGTCGGCATCACCAGCTTCATATCAAACCGACGCCAAACGCCAGACTAAATGAATAGAAGACGCTGAGACGAGCAGTCTCATAGCGACGTCAACAGCTGTCCGGCAATCATTACCGTCCCCGGTGACTCGGACCACTTACAGACTTGGACCGCTTCTTCTGGGTGTTTTTATTGAATCGTGGTGTTTTTCTTGGTCGCTAACTCGACTCCGACTGCCACGCTTGCGACTCGTCAGTGACGTAACTCCTCCCACACTTTGTGTGATTGGATAATTAATCAGCGATCTCCATTAAACTGATTGGAGGATTCTGAAACCAAGCTTCTGGCCCTCTGAGTGGCGGCTTCACGTGTGAACGCACCGGTGACTGGAGTTCTTCAGCTGGTTTCAGCGAAGCTCACCTGCTGGGTGTCCTCAGTCAAATCCTCCCGTGATTTTCTGGGATGCTGATTTTGACCAGGCTTTGAAGCTCCATTATGAACCTTTTAAACCTTCAACAGTAAAGATGAACTTTTTCTGTTTACTGTGCAGGACATAAACCCCACTGTGACGTGTGTTCACGCTCCACGTTGCTCTGGTCATCATCGAGTGGTCTGGCTTCCTGTTGTTGTTCTCCAGTCACCAAACCAAAGTCAACTTGTGTCACAGGCCTCACCTTGGGACTGTCCCCTCCTGATGCCTCTTTGTCGTTCTCCGGCTGAGAGTTGTCATTGATGAGCTGCAGCTCAGCAGAGCTGACCATACGACCCCCCATCCTGTAGCCGGAGGAGCCGGCCCCCCGCGGGCTCGACGGGCACGAGTTAGCAGCACTGCAGGACAGAGACACGACTGTCAGGACCATCAGGACAGCAACAGGCTGGATCGAGCTCTGAAACCCAAGATAAAACGAAGACGCACGACTACGTGCCTCGGCCCGTCTGCAGTAACAGACGTGTGCCACCGACACCTGCTAGGGCCTAAAATACTGCAGTAACTCCAGGAATTGCAGTAATCACAGTTGTGTTTACTGATCCAGTATAGAGACGGATTCAGCAGAGCTGAATATGGTGTCAGTCCTCAGGAGGTCCAGATGCTTAACATGTCTCCTCTGGACAAAAATACCTGCCCACACCTGGTTTCTGTCTGCCGTGGCAACAGCTTTAATCAGCGTTCACGCTCCGGTCACATGACCCCACAGAAGACATGAATGTACGCACTGACGGGTTAACGCGGTCATTTAACTCCAGTGCTGCCGACCTCAGAGCTCCACCACCACCAATCGTCTCAGACGAGAGAGAGAGAGCACGTTTGAGTGACGCTCCAACATCGTTCAGCAGGGACGAGCGTGGAAAAACAAAAACAGACCACAGCTAAAAATGGAACAGAGCGGACGCCAAATACTGGATGTTTCTAAAACATTTGTAAAAGTCCAGAAATCAGATATTTATTGTTGTTTTCTCTTCATTCATGAAGACACGACTCAGGAATTAAATCTATAGATTCTCTCTCTCTATAGATAGATATCATCACATACACACACACACACACACACACACACACACACACACATATATGTGTGTGTGTGTATATATATATATATATATATATATATACACACACACACACGTATATATATATATACACACACACACACACACGTATATATATATATACACATGTATATATATATACACATGTATATATATATACACACACACACACACACACACGTATGTGTGTATGTACATACACACGTATGTATATACACACGTATGTATATACACACGTATGTATGTATGTATGTATATATATGTATACATACATACATACATGTGTATATATATGTATATATATATATATATGTGTATATATATGTATATATATATATATGTGTATATATATGTATATATATATATATATGTGTATATATATGTATATATATATATATGTGTATATATATGTATATATGTATATGTGTATATATATGTATATATGTATATGTGTATATATATGTATATATGTATATGTGTATATATATATATATGTATATGTGTATATATATATATATATATGTATATGTGTATATGTATATGTGTATATATATATATATATATATATATATATATATATATATATATATATATATATATGTATGTATGTATGTATGTATGTATGTATGTATGTATGTATGTGTGTGTGTGTGTGTGTGTGTGTGTGTGTGTGTATATGTATCTCTCTCTCTCTCTCTCAAAGTCAATATCTGACAGTACCGCTGCTCTACTGCACCCTCACTCCTACGCCGCCATGGTCTTAACCAGAGGAAACCAAGACCACCAGGTTTTAAGCAGGTTTACTGGTGTTGACATTCATCTGCATGCGTGGCGAGTGTGTGACACTCATCTTCGCGGACACACTTGTACGTTACTGGCTGAGCTATCACTCATTTCCACTGTTGGCGGGTCACCTCAGACCACCTGGCCGGTTCAGCCCTCAGCCTCCACCAGACAGGGACCTGCTTGGCTCCTGGCCATCTGTCTCAGATCAGACGCAGGCTGAGAGGATCTCAGTCTGGGATGGAGAGGCTCCCTCGCTGCCCAGGCTGGGTCAACTAAGCCTAAGCTGATCCTCCTATAGGAGCCGAGTCAAGATCAGCTGACACGTCAAGGTCACCTCAGGCGTGACCTTTCTTCTACTACGTGGTGATTAATCCTGATGCTTGTGTTACTGCTTCTACTCTGGATTTAAGAGTCAGATTTGCCTGCAGGTACCTGATAGTGCCAGTGGGCGACGGCAGCGGGCTCATCAGGTGAGCGATGTTGTCTGGAATGTTGATGGTGAGGGGGGAGATCTGGGGCTGGACTGGTTTCACTGGGGATTCGGGGGCTTCGCGCTTCATCTTCTTGCCACTGGACAAAGTAGTGAAGGTGATCTTGATGTTTGTGCTGGGGAACCGGAACGTGCACCTGCAGAGAGCAGAAACACCGAGCTTCAGACCTGCAAGGGTCCTCAATGAAACACAGACAGAAAGAAAACAGGACTTGGAGAGGAAAAGTGGCTTCAGTGGGCTGCAGACATGTGACAGGCTGAGAGGTTCCACGACGCCGGGTTGTTAGGTCAACACGATGAGGTCATCAAGCACCTGCTGAAGTTTTAACTGGAGATCAAGCTGCATTCACCTTTTAGCCCATCACTTCCACGGTTCATGAGCCTCTCACTGAAATCTGCACAGCCACAGGAGAAACTCGACTAACACAACATACTGAAGTCAGTCAATATTAATCACAGAGCTTTTCCCCGGTTGCTCCCACACCAGGGGGCGCCACCACCATCCGTGGCTGCGCCTGCAGTTCAAACTACCAGAATGAAGCGTTGCTTTGATGTTGGAACCTCACGTGAGGAAACGTTCCCACCACAAACAGAAAACTGGAGCAACAAGAACAGGAGAATCATGATAGGAACCGATTCAGTAAAATCAGACCAACGCCACAGCCAACTGTTGACTGACCCACTCTCAAAATGGAAAAATTCAATTTCACCAAGGTCACACGTTCAGATGTCTTCTTTTAGCTCAGTGACCGAACCCTGAGAAGAGCTTTTCTATTTGATGTACGGACATCAGAAGACGAAGGAACCGTCACTAGCAGGACACAAGGCAGAACACAGTGGAGATCCTTCCTGGCACAGAGGTTCGGTTCTGCTGGGCCTCAACAGAGCCGGCGCCTGCTCCAGAAGAGACGGCCGTGTCCCCTGACACGCGTCAGGCTCTTTGAGGATCTTGACCTGACACCAGCGCTTTCATCAGCGAGGCCACTGACAGCAGCAGCAGCAACTACGTCTAATTTTATAAATGAGTGTGATTCACACGCCACTGACGTCACGCCTCCAGCAGCCACATCAGTACTTTAGTCTCTACCTGCTCTGACATCACTTCCTTCTTTATTTGTTCCTCCGTCATTGCTCATTAGTCGGAAAACTGAACTACAACCAACCCCCGGCAGGTCGGTGCCTCGTCTAAATGCTCCTGTGACAGCAACAGTAGAGAAGCGCAGAAACACAACTTTCAACTGAAGAACCCCCAGCGCTTCTCTGATGTCATCTGCTCTGGATGATGTCACTCGTCGCTGCACCGTGAAACACTCGATCAGACACGTGTCAGTACCTGGAGCCGAGTCATCGGTTCCACGACCCCTGAATTTACATGATTCTCCTGTCTTGTTTCAGCACCATGACAACCGTCTACAATACACTTAAAACAAACACACACTCTAAGGGGGGTGAGTGTGTGTTTGTGTGTGTGACAGCCCATCTTCATCATGAGTATTACTATATTAATGTCGCTACTTTAATACTTGTAGGATCCACATGTGCCGAGAGAGAAACTTGCTAGCAGCTAAACCCCCCCCCCCCCACAGCAGCCTCCTTATTAACCTCAATTCCCTCCATTAAAATGAGGTCTAAACCACACACACACACAGTTGCTATGCTGCAGAGCTGTGAAGCTTGTTCAACAGAAAACTTTACCCTCCCAACACACACACACACACACCATAGAGTGTAAACAAAGGAGGACAGGAGAGATAGAGTTTGTGGGTGTGAGAGAAGATGGGGGAGGAGGAGGCGGACGGGGGAGTTCTTTTCTCTCTGTTCTGTTTACATCACTACAGAGGAATCCCTGGAATACAACCACGCCGTCTCTGGGCCGGTTCCCTCCTGCTGCTGCGGCGAGCAGCCTTCAAGGTCGTTTAGGTGTCGTCTCTCGCTGGAGGGTTACAGTAACAAACGTGAGCCCCCGAGACCAGTGCGCACGGAGGGGGGGGGGGGGCGTGTCGGTGCTGCCGGGCCGACCTGCACCAGTTAAATCACGAAGCGTGTCACTATGCGGTCATGCTGCTTATAACAGAACCATCAACCTAAATCCCACCAGGGTTCGTTACCCATGCAGTTCCATGACCCGACGTCCTCTGACGCATGGCGCACACGTGAACACCAGCAGGTTCCACGTCTCTTCAGGTTTTTGTTGTGTTTAGATTTACTGCAGTAAAATCGAGTACTTTGAGTTTCACTTTTTCTTTAAATGTTTAAAGTGGGAGGCAACAATGCCTGCAGAACTACACTGGGACACTACCGTTACCGTGGACAAAGTACTGTAGTAGTATGAGAAAAATATTACCACAACACCACTGGGTCACTGCCCCAGGAGCCGCCTGGTGAAACACGACCAACACCAAGTCGAGTCTCCTCAGCCGACCTGAGCGCCGCCGCTTCTGCATTCAAACAACCAGACTTTCCCCAAATCTTCTGGCTTTATTTACATTTCAAATTCCACGACTTTCCCTGCTTCTCCACGAGTGCATGAACGCCCAAAACAAAAGAGAATCTGTCACAATGATGTGGAGAGAAAAAGAAGAAGTTGTTTTAGCTGCCCAGACATCTCACCAAGTCAAAACAAGTTCACTCTTTGTTTCCCAAAGCAAAAAAAAAAAAAAGTGGTTTCAATTTAAAGGATTGTGCAACAGCTGAGAGCGGCGCTGGCGGAGACGCTACACAAACAGCCACTCCGGTGGAGCGAGGCCAGATCGTGGCTGGCGTGCTGGAAGCCTAAATAAACACTGCTGGTGAAAACCAGCTGGTGAGTTTCGTTTCTGGCCAGACTGGAGCAAAGTTCTGGCTGGAAACAGGGAATTCAGGGGTTGGTTAATGAGGAACTGATTGTCTTAAGCGTCTTTTGGTTCAGATTACACACACATTTTGAAACAAGCCAAAAACTGCCATCGTCTATCTGCTGTGGACAGGAACACGAGGAAGGCAAACAACAGCTTCATTGTCATGTCCGCTTGTTCCAATCATCACTTTGGTCAACAGAATCACTGAAACTGAGAAGAGGGAATGTTTCCACATGATGCACTGCTCAATAAAGTGAGGGTTCTAGGAGGAGGTTCCCCTGGACTCCAGATTTCTCACAGCAGCGTTGTTCAGTATCAGCGTTGACGACATGAGGTCACCAGGCGGACTGCGCTGGTCCGTCCACGTCTGCCCAGCTGCATTTATACCTCGAGTCCCGGGAAAAACCCACATTTCTACACTCAGCAAGTACTTCCGCTGGTGCGGGACACTGATTAACAGTTGTAGTTGATCAATGACCGATGAGACACTTGGCAGTCTGTCCCCGGCAGGGCGGAGACCCGGGTTTGTTTACGTTTCGGGGTCGCGGGGAGCTCCATTCACAAACACCCAGGAGCTAACCCTAACGGCAGGTAAACGTGTTTTCGTGACGAATGTTGACAGCATCACCAGGTTAATGCTTTGCCCGCTGAGTGCCCACGAGACAGACGGAAGCAGCACCTTCCAACGTCAACAACAACGGTCCCATAGCCGAGGGCTAGCTTGTTTTAGCTAACTAGCTCCGGTAGAGTCACCGCGGAATGCGGCCCGGCCACGTTAACCGCAGGACGCGAGGTGGAACGAGGGCAGGCGGCTAATTAACATCCTTGCTAACAAGAATGTCAACAAAGACAACTGCACTGGGGGCATGATGCGGATTTCTTGCTAACAAGCTAAAACACGTGGTCCCTCCTGCCCCGCTAACCGCGAGAAACCCAATGTTGATAACATTAGCTGGCGGCTAGCAGCGCTAGCATCCACATGTTGACCGAGGAGGGGAACTTACATTCGGGGCAGCTGCAGAGGAGGGGCGCCCCGTCTCAGGAACACTCCGTCCACAAACACCCCGTTCTTGCCCAGGCACCTCAGGTAGAAGTCGCCGCCGCCGGTGCCGTCGTCGCTGGCGGTGAATATTTCCAGGTGCCTCCGGGAGATGAAGCTGGAGTGGCCCATGCTCACGTCCACGGAGCCTTGCGACGAGTTCCGGCCGACGGTCACCGACCGCTTTTTCATCAGGTATTCGAATTCACGGCCCTCGAGCCGCGCAACCGGCCCGGACGACCCGCTCACCACGGCCATGTTCCGGTACTGTCTCCGAGCGTCGAACACGGGGACAGAAAGCAGCGTGCGCCGGACTGAGACGTTCCAGAGACGCGAGAACGGAACGAATCCACTAACGGGGCATCGAATCCAAAACAGGGATATCGAGGGGAGCGTGCGAGGCCCGGGACAGCGGCTCCGACCACCGCCGAGAGAAAGGGTAGCGGCGAGGGCCAACCAAACAACGCAGGGGGCGGGGCAAGGTTGATTGACAGGTCGCTCCACCAATGAGATAACAGTAATTTGATGCAACTTCGCGAGTTTGACCAATCAGGCGGGAGCCTTCGTCCGAGGACGGATCCAAGGTCGGTTGGTGAGCAGCAGGACGCGCGGCTGCTGCCCGGCGGGCGTGAAGACGCGGCGTTGACGTTTGTGAGGACCGGAGCGACCCGGTCTCCACGCGCTGCCCCTCACCTGTGACCGATATATGATCGATAATCCAGAATCAGCCTCGACAGCACTGCTCAGGGACGTCTCAGAACAGCCGCGCCGGCGGGTTCTTCTGCGGGGTCCGAGCCCACACCACGTCCTCTCGGTCCCCTCAGAATCCAGGCCTGGTGGTCCACGTGGCTTCCTCTGCAGCACCTTCCGACTGAGGTTCGATTTCTTATAACAGATCATCTGTAATCAATGCAAACTCACCACGACGTCATCAGGTTTGATCCTGCAGGTTTGAGATCCAGATTCGGGGGTCTGGGGGTTCTGGGGGCTGACGTACCCCGCCACCTATAGCCCACTTGTTTGTAAACAGAGAGACACTGGCCGCTGGAGGGTGCACGTGCGCGCGTGTCACCGCCCATCAGGTTCTCACACCTGTTGATCAGGTGATCACCTGACATCTACGATCACTTCACCCGCGGACATGCGTCTCTCCGGGGGGGAAAGGCTTCTTCCTGCTGGGTGTTCCTGCTCTTCTCCTGCAGGACGGGAGGTCAAACTGAAGACCAGAGGAGTTGGAATATTTCTTTTGTTTTCTACATCTTTAAAGAGCATTTTTCCTCTCAAATAAAGGAAATAACAGAAGCAGGGGCGTTACTTCGGATCATTTTGTCATTGTTATTATTATTGTAATTATTGTTGTTGTTGTTGTTGTTGTTGTTGTTGTTAGGGCCTGAACCCTGAGGGGAGCAAAGACCCTCCTGTATCTGTTCTGTTTATTTCTTTTTCTTTCTTTCTTTCTACTTCCATCATCTTAGACCTTAATGTGACCCCCTAAACACGCTGAAAAACTCACCACATTTGGCGATCACTTGGGTCTGGAGAGAGATTTGATAACGTAGAAAAATTAACCCCCGAAGTGCCAGAACGTGCTCCACGGCACCACCATGTATCTAAAAATGGCCGCCATGGCCCGTAGGAATGTGGTAGAGACATAGAACCAAAACTCAATGACTGGTCTCATCAAGACCTACCAATCATAGGTGACCCCCCCCCCCCCACCTCAATCCAACAGGAAGTCCATGACACGGACATGAAAGTACGACTCTGCACCAATTTTGGACCCTGAACAAACCCTGTCTCCTCCTGGGGCGTTAATGGGATCGCCTTCAAACTTGAAGACATGACTTGAGATGCTGTGCTGAACAAGAGTTGTTAAAAACTTTGTAATAACTCAAACGTTTAGATTCCATAACCCCCGAAAGTTCCTGTGCCACATTGCACCTTAAAATGTAAACCAGTGGGGAGGAAAACTCTGGACATTTGTGTCAAACTGAGGCTTCTGACGTGGAAACTAGAAGTCTGACCACTTTCCAACCCGCATGACTGGTTTCAGGATCTACAGTATATACGTACAGTTCACTCTATACCAAAAGTCTATGATGTTTGGTGGTACTATCATTTATTTGACAAAAATTATAGGGTATATTTAGGCTGCAGAGGCCCATCCAACACTGCTCGAAGCTTTCATTATTATTATTATTATTATTATTATTATTGCATGTTATTATCTAGTTCCCCTGATAGTGTGAACGTCGCTTCACCAGGATGGGGGCAGGAACTGTACTGATGAGATTGCTTGATATTAAGTGGTGGTAAAACATTTTAGAGCACAAACACGCAGGTTTTTACAGAGCAACATAAACACGACTCTCTGCTTTAACAAGCTTTGCTCTTTACTCCTCTGATGAGCTCGTCACTCATTAAGCTTTACTGTTGTTGGCTTATTTGTTGCCATCAAAAAAATACTTAGATTTAAGTTCATGTTTTTTCCCTCTGAGCCCAATGACTTGACGTCCATCCGCCACTAGGGGGAGACATGCACCCTCCCAACCCTCCTCAGGGCGATGTCATGTAGCCACCAGCCATTTTGAGCTGCTAGAGTGAAGGAGAAACACTAGCAGAGTGATAAAAGCAGCAGCATCACGTCATCACCTGACCACGGTTGGTCCGAGGGCCTCCAGGTGAACCCCTTGGGATGAGGGGTACCCCTTATGACCTTGAAGGATTCTGGACTTCAGTGCTAAAGGGACCAAAATCTAATTAGGACAAACTCGAATACTCGTCAGTGTCCAGAAAATCATTTGGATCCAAACATTTATGTGGTCATTATGGCAATAATGAGATACTGCACTTGTGTTCATCAGAATGTTTACTTTGCAGAACAAGTATTTTCCTAATATCAAAGTAAATTAAAGAATATATTTCTTTGTTTTTACTCCAACTTCCAAATTTCACCGTTCAGCACCACATCGATGGTGTTGATCAGGTGTCCGTCCATCCCTCCCTCCATCCATCATCCATCCATCCTTCATCCATCATCCATCCCTCCATGTTCCCCCTCTTCTCCTGTTGAGGGTGGTGGGGGTGGAGCCTATCCCAGCAGCCTTCCCCCTGGACAGGTCACCAGTCCATGGCAGGGCCAACACATAGAGACAGACAACCATTGGCTCTCCCAGCCACGCCTACGGTCAATTTAGAGTCTGGATTAACCTGGTCCCTCTTGATGTCTTTGGACTGTGGAGGAAGCTGGAGTACCAGAGAGAACCCAGCAGGAACAGGGAGAACATGGAGACTCACCCAGAAAGACCCCGTGCTGCAGCCGGGGCTCCACCCACAACCTTCTTGATGGGGGGCCACCGTGAGGACCACTGCTCCACCGGGCCGCCTTGATCGGTTGTTTGAATGAAAGTCACAGTCATACATGGTTTTTGTTTGGTCGCCTGAGAGGCGTTCACGGCCAGTTGGGCTCAAACGAGAAGCTCAAGACTGCTGATGTGTAAGAACGCCAGTTAGCTCAGCACAATGAATGGTATTTGGTGGGAAGTGTTAGCATAGCTCTTTGCTTTCATTGATATAACAATTAAATGATAAATAAGAGTGTGGCGGTGCTGATGGACCGTGAGGCCTCTTCTTGGTCTACGGTGCAAACATTTTCTGATGTTCTGAAACAGCAATACGCCATGATGGAACCGGACCGGCCTCATTTACATACTTCCGCACCTGCTAGCACAGGTGCAGCGCAGGTTGATTCGGTGAGTGAACGGCAAGGACACTTGGACCCACATCACCACGTATGAATAAACATCCTTGGATCTTTGTTCTGGATCTCTTTAGGTCTGCCCCCTAGTTTGTCTCGTAGTAAATCTGGTTCATCCGCTGAGGCTCCGTCTGCTAACGACCATCAAGTCTTCGTCAAGGCTCTTTGTGACCACGCGATCCACAACATGAACATCGGCCCTGAATTACCTGCAAACACGTGTCCTATACGCTAACCGCCTGTAGGAGCCTGGTGGATTTATCGCTTTCTAAGTCAAAGCTCCGGGGATGAATTTGAGACGAGTGCATTTGTGATTAAGATCATAATGACATATAGCTTCAAGACAACTGGGGCTTGTGAGCGTCAGAGAGAAGGAGGCGTCCCCTGGGGGGCTGAGCGGCGGGGTTTCCATCCCCATTACGCCTCCTCCATTTCCTCTCTCAGGGGCAGCAACCAAATGGACGCATTAATAACACTCGCCGTGTGTGAGGCGGCTAATGGAGCCTTGAGTGCTGATTAAGGCTGCAAAGAACTGGGCGTGGACGAGGAAGAGGAGGAGGAGGAGGAGGAGGAGGAGGAGGTGCATCCTCTTCTCTGACTCGTGGCAACAAACTGAAACACAGATCCAGTCCAGGAAAACTGCTTATTGGCAAAATCCTTCTTTGGGTAGTGGAGACAGTATTCAGATACTCAACGCTCCCCTCCAAACGTGTATTACTGCATACAGGAATACCCTAATGAATACTAGAATGTGGATCTGATATTGCTTCAACAGAAAGTATGTGTTTAATTACCACAGTGAAACCCTTCAACTGCTTCTTCTCCCTCATGAAAGAACTTAAAAAAAAAAGTCAATATTTTTCATTTCAAAAGTTTCAAGACCTGAGACGTCTTCAACTCCCCAGTAGGATGGGTGGTGTCCTCGCCGGCGTCCGGCTGGCTGTCATCAAGCCCTGATTACACACTGATTCTTCCTGACAATTAGCTCAGCACACACACACACACACACACACACACACACACACTGCTATATTTCTGATGCATTTCCAGTCTGCTTGTACTTTTATTTCTGTCTCATTCTGATGTTTTTCTCGTTTTTTTGTTTTTTCCAAAAAGTGACTGCTGCATATTGGACCAACCTCCAAACCATTTGTGATGTCACACACTGACACCTCAACCACTGTCAAACGAACCAATCATTCTACACTGGCAAGCTGCGGGACGTGAAGTACCAGTATCACAGTACTAGTACCAATACCACACTCTCAATGTCCTACACTGAAAATGTTACTCGAGTAAAAAAAAAAAAAAAACCCTAATGAGGAAAATGTGCTTAAAACATAAAGTAGTAAAAGATCCAGAGAGTGAGGAAATGTTTGAGCAACTTTACTAATGTAGGTGTGTGTTCCTTCAGCCTGCATACATCATGAGAACCATGTTTACTCTGTGTTGGTGGAACCGCTGGCGATACCCGTGAAGGGAAACCCCGCTGCCTGTTTGGCTTGTTCTCACTCAACATTCAAGTCTTTCTCAAGGTCGTTTGGTGACTGAATTCAAGTAAAACTCTCACATTCAGGTTTTGAAATATAAATATCAACTCACATGATGAAAACAAGAACCACAAAGAATGAAGTATCGTCACAGAACCACTTCCACCCAATCAAAGTGCTGAGAAGTTCTTCCACTCCACGTACTCCCGTCCAGCTGACCCAGTTCTGAGCCTCTCCAGAGTTGATCATGGAGTTAGAACCTTCCCTGAGGAGGAACCTCCAGGTGAACCACAGGTGGACAGGTCCAGTTGTGAGGCATCGGCTTCTTCATCACCATCAGCTCAGTCTGGTGTCTCCTCATCGTCACAGGAAGTCCTGTCCTGTCAGGAGGTCCAGCTCGTCCTCAGGCACCATCAGGTTCCCCAGGTACCAGAATATCCAGAACACCAGGCTGAGGAAGATCAGCAGCGGTCCAGATAGCACAAAAAAGTCCCAGAAGCTCAGCGGTGCGATGATTCCGATGAGGAAGAGGAGGAGTCCCACCACGTCGATAATCACAGCCAGCGACAGGAAGAAAGAGGTGCACTTGTTTCGCTCCATTGCGGGTCTGGGTGACGGTTCCAGGTGGAGGTGACGGTCTGACGGGAGGCAGAGCAGCTGGCTTCACAAGAGCACCTGTGGATCATTGTTCTTTCGCAGCAGAACACCTCTCATCAGTCCGGTCGCCCAGGACTCGGTGGCAGGACTGGAATCCAACCACACCCGTCCGTCTTCATTCCTCTGCAGGGCTGACTTGTTTCACACCTGCTACGCTGTTGAGGCAGCATATCACCTCACTGTCTGTCAGCGCCGCCACACGTTTACGCAAATGCATTTCACAGTAGCCGTGTGGCGTGTGTGCGCGCTGACAGCGCTCAGCTTGCTTCGATTCGCTGAGGCCCTGCTGATGTTTTTTTAATTTTATCAGAAAATTCATTCTTGACACATGTAGACTGACCCTCAGAAAACGTACTAAATACTAAATAGGTAATAATCCATCCATCCATTTTCTATACCACTTATCCGTTAAGGGTCAAGGGGCGTGGGCGGGTGGAGCCTATCCCAGCTGACACTGGGCAAGAGGCGGGGTCCCCTTTTGTAGTAATCATTATTCTTAAAGGAACATTCCCCCTTTGAAAGATTCTTATTGTCCTTCATCCCTAGAGACAGATAAGAAGACAGAGACACTCCCCTACATAGCATAGCATTCCTGATCCAGGCTAGTTAGCTTAGCACAATGAGTGGTACTTGGTTGGAAGTGTTAGCATCAGCTAGCTCAGGTCCAGGATGCTGGTGTGTCCAGCAGGAATCCTCCTCCTCATCATCATCAGTAGCAGCAGTCGCTCTTCTAGTCCTCAACAAACCTTTGGTTCTGTTGACCCAAGTTCCAGTGGAGCTTTGGAGGTGCTGCGTCAAATCACTGCTCCCAGTCAGGAAAGTAGTTCCGGCTACGTGTCCGATTCTACCACTACAACGTCTCCTCATGTTAAACTGGTATTCATCACCATGGTTACACACAACCCTCCTGATATTAATGCAGGCAGAGAGGGAGCTATGCTAACAATTCCCACCCACTACCAGTCATTGTGCTAAGCTAACTAGCCTGGACCTGAGCTAGCTGATGCTAATACTTCCCACCCACTACCAGTCACTGTGACTGAGAGGAAAGACACATAATAGAAGCTTCTCTGCTATTCGTCTCCTGGTATGTTGGTTGAAATGAAGCACAGCTGATTAATTACAATCAATGAAATGAATTTCATGAACCTGCCGTATCCTGTCAGTCACATTAACTCAGCGTGGAACCAACATGGAGGTGTGGCCTAACTCAAAGGACCTGCCTCAGAGGAGACTATTCCCAGAGTGTAATTAGATAGATACAGTAGTCGTACAGGCGGATCCTTTGTTGTGTTTGTGGTGTTTGTTTAGCAACACTTCAACGCCGCCAAGAACCAGTCGGACCAGAGTTCACGCTGCTTTGACAGCAAATCAAACATGAAGTGTCTTTACTCAGGACAGTCTGATGGGTGAGACGAGGCATTTCTGAACAAACAGGAAAAGAAATATAGTTTGAGAGAGCAGGGATCCGCCAGAACCAGTCAGATCTACAGAAATGCAGGATCCACCCGGCAGGTGAGCAGGCTCCTCCACCACCACCAGCTGGTAGACAGAAACACAACGGTCAGACCAGGGAGAAACGTCTCGCCCTTCATTGTAAATCCAACATGTGACAGATTCCAGTGCTGTTTGAACCCAGGGTGGATGACTTGTAGGTCACAAAGTAGAGATTATCAGGATGATGTTCCTGGGGTAGCAGGGCTGGATTAGCGCACCTGTGGCTACCGTGACTTCTCTTTCTATTACACATTTATTCACTTGTGGGGAGAAACCCTCCATTTAGCATCAGTCACCTGCGGTCACCAGCCCTGGTTAGTGACGACGTCAACTTCTCTCACCACGACCAGACATGCCAGTGTCTGCATTGTGTCCCCGCGTCCCTGACCCAAAAGTTTAGAAGGGTTCCTCCCTGCCTACAGACCCAGACGTCCCAAACTGGTGCCAGTTCTTCTCACTGCAGTGAAAACCACCGCAAGTTTCACTGAAAAAAACAGAAACTCCCGGCGCTTTCTCAATAAAAGCTGCAACAGTTATCATCACTATGGCGAGAGAGTCTGGATAATTCTGACCTGAGTCTGGTGCCTCTGCTGCTCGCTTGTTGTTCGTAGCTACGCTCACATCACATGCATTACATCCCTCCGCTGTATATTTATACTACTTCCTGCCCCCCACCCGCTTTTACTGATGTATCAAGCCTGGATGTGAGCGAAAGACTGAATATTGTCCATATAAACCACATGGTATTACATACATGTGTCCATCACAACAACCTTTGTTTTGGGTCTAAACTTTGTGTGTGTGTGTGTGTGTGTGTGTGTGGGGGGGGGGGGGGGGGTATAGAGGCTTCAGCATCCATGAATCCAAATCCTGGCTGCACCCCTGCACCTGAACGTCACTCCAGGTCTGTGACTGAGTTTAGTTTGGTTGATTACTAGTAATCGTGAGTAACTCGAAGCGTGTAGTCGCGTGTGCTCGTGTGTACTCGTGTCCCACCGACCTCCGGACCCTCGTACCGTTCACAGATTCAGGTGGAGGCGGTCAGGCTCGCGGGCTTCCCGTCTTCCTCGGCCCCCCCGGTGGGGGAGTCCAGGCTGCCGTCGTAGCCCTCGTTGTAGTAGGAGGTGCTCTTGCCCCACGTCACCCTGCCGGCCTGGTGAGGGGCCGCGCCCCCCGGGCTGCAGCTCCTCACGCCGTCCTGCCCCCGCAGCTTCAGGCTCAGGTGTTCCGACAGCTTCCGGGCCAGTCGCGCCATGCTGCTACTCTTCCCCGCGTCCTCCTCCGGCGACACCCGCAGGTTGCCCACGTACCACATGAGCCAGAAGCCCAGGCTGACGAAGACGAGCAGCGCGCCCGTGTAGATCAGGAAGTCCCCGTAGAACCGGCCCTCCACGCGCAGGTTGGCGAAAACCCCGACAAGCAGAACGACAAGGCCGACGACATCAAAGAGCAGCGCGAGGAAGAACAGAGAAACGCAGCTGCCGAGGAACGTTCTCACCCCCATGATGGTGGAACCATGACTGGAGTAGCGGCCCGGGAGGATGCTGAGTCCGCGTACCTGCGCGCACCTGCAGAAACGCCCCAACTACACACACAGACACACACACCCACGCTGCGCGCGCCCCGGAGACTCGTCTCTAGGTAAACACTCCAGGTCAAAGTCCGGGATGCAAACAGCCTCCAGGATTTGACTGGTAAATCGTCGCTGGCAGCGTCTGAAACCCCGACTCACGCACCCACGCCGGTGTGGTCAC
The DNA here is from genome assembly GCF_037954235.1 of Aulostomus chinensis. Classification (NCBI taxonomy): domain Eukaryota; kingdom Metazoa; phylum Chordata; class Actinopteri; order Syngnathiformes; family Aulostomidae; genus Aulostomus; species Aulostomus chinensis. The sequence continues at coordinate 1,345,439 of NC_141337.1, forward strand.
CGCAGAACCCCGCCTGACCTGAGAACAACAGTTTTCTTCTCAGTGTTTCTTTCTTTCTTTTTTGTAAGAAACGCGTCTCTATGGAAACAGAACAGCTGTGCTTGAAATATACTTTATTAATGTTGAGACTATGAGTTCATGAAGCTCAGCTCCTCCTGACACTGGGACGGTTCAAACAGAACGACTGATGATGACGTCATCTTGTTTCCCTTTGCTCTCTGACGTTTTCTGTCCTGTCTCTTGAGCGGCTGGTTTGGGTCTGCTGTGTTAACATGTCAACATCCAGATGTGCTGGAAGAACAAGAACACCTGGAATGTTCATGTTTAACAGAGGGAAACGAATGACAACTTCAGAAATGAGACTCAAGCGAATCCATCCATCCCAGATTTATGCTTCAGCCGTTCAGAGCTGGTTGGGGTTCATAAATGCTCCCAATCTTCATGTCTGTCTGTCTGTCTGTCTTCTTAAAACACTCACGTCAAGCGCTCGAGTGACATCATTCATCAGGACGGACCGTTTCAACAACAAATCCTACTTTCCACATCCAAGAAATCAGGAACTTTATGTTTCTTTGCTGTTTTGACTCCAGCACGTAGAATCTGCTTGAATGCAAATGACAGAAGAAGAGGAGGAGCTTGCAGGTCACGCCTCAGGCAGCAAACGTGCGTGAATTGACCACATGAGGAGAAAGGCAGCACCGCCATGATTGACAGCAGCTGAACCGACGCAGAGACGTTTACGAGGATTGATAAATCTCACCGTCAGGTTGGCGAGCGTGTACGGAGGGTCGAGAGGGCCAGAAAACAAGAAATACTTCCTGCTCTTAAACAAATGTCTGATTGATCTCTACAAACACATTTCCTGACAAAAATATAGAAAATAAAAATCTTTCAAAACAATCTCATCTGTGAGTGTCAAGAGGCGCAAATGGCTGCTCAAACGCTGGTGAACAAGAAGCTCCATGAGGCGGAGGTCTGTGTGGTGGTCCTGAGAATTTAGTAAAAATGAGAGAAAAAAAAATAAAAATTCCTCAACCTTCACAGTTGAATGGGTTCTTCCTTGGCCTAGGCCCCGCCCCCACATCCCTCCTGCTTGATCACGTGACGTTCTCGTCGCCCTCCGTGGGTCGGACATCACATTCTCGTTATTATCCTTGATTTTATCCATTGATAAAGTCCTCCGGGACCCGAGGATGAAAGGAGACGGTTCCGATGGTCAAAGGTCTTGCTGTGGAGGTGCATCTCCATGATGCGGTGTTGTTTTAACCAGCAACGAGAGGACAGCGCTGCCGGCCGGACAGAAACACGCTCACCTTCCTCCAGCCTCAGTTTTCTTACTTGTCGTGTCAAAGTTATGATTTTATAATCAATAAATAAGGAGCCTGCATGTTTAATAGCATCATTAGCTCATGATTTATTCATCCATCTTTTTATGTATTATTCATCACAACTGGTGGGCCAAATCCAACTGTACAGGATGCGCTGACATATTCATCACATCTGGTTTGTGCATTTGTGTGTCTGTCAGTGATGGTTGTGTTACCCAGATGTTACTTTTGTGTTAAAACAATAAAAAAGACAAACAAAACAAGAAAATAAGAAATCAAGTGAAACACAACCTACCGAACCTCGGCTGAACCCCTCAGGTTTCATTTACCAGGCGACACTCCGTCCAACTCCCAGCAAAACTCATCATGATTTGCATGAAGTCTGCTGTGTGTGTGTGTGTGTGTGTGTGTGTGTGTGTGTGTGTGCCCTGCCTTGTTTCTTGTTTTAAACCCATATGCAAATAGGTGTGTGCCAGAGCCGGGAGATGATTGGTGGGTTTGTGTCATGCCCTGGCCCGTGATAGGCTGCAGTCGGACACCACCTGCTATATTAAGAGCCAAGATGGCCGCCCCCTGGCATCAGGAGGCACTCCTCCTCCTCTCCCTGAAAGCCTGGTGTTTCCTCTGTTCTTTCCTTGGCAAAGGTGGGCTGCCAGTTTTGTTCATCAGGTTTCCTCCTGTGTGCGCTGGCGAGGGAGGTAAAGTTTATGTCACTTGTGTTCTTGTTTTATTAATCAGTCACACGTCCCACACAAGCACGCTTTTGTTTGTTATTTTGGCCGTGGCCCCCCTGGAGCCCAGTCCCTCGTTCTGGAACCTTACCTGTACCTGCAAATACACCTTTGTCCGTTGTGACTCAAACCACTCATCACTTGGGGAAGATGAGGCCTTGCAATCATGGATGACGGTGACCGCTGCCTCGTTGGCTAAGATCCAGAAATGCCAAAAAGCAGATTTGTTTATTGTGGCAAAACTTTATGATGTGCAGGTGCCCTACAGTGGCGAAGTCCTGGCACATAACAGCCTCTGAACTGAGTGGATTGGCCCAGGCTCCGCCCCTTTCGCTGGCAACTCATGGTTTTATTGTAATCTTGTTGACAAACACACAACAGAGGAAACATTTTGAATAGAGCGTTTTCATTGGCTGTTTGCTTGGTCTGAAGGGTCAAGTTAACCTTCCTGCTACATGAAGTTTACATCCAAGAAAATGTGCTGCAGCGGCGCATCACCAGAGTCTCGACACGCCAGCAGTCGGCGAGGCGAGCTGACAGTCAGAAACGCTCTCAACCTTTAATTATTCATGATTCTTAAACTACACACCTGCCACTTCTCCCTCATCCACAGTCATGAGAAGAGTTCTCGCTCTCGTGTCCTTCCTCTAAATCATGTGAGTGATTGTGTTCTCCACAGCACGCTGGCATCCTGGAGCCACGCCCTCTCTTCCACAGCCAAATGACATCATGCACATGTGACATAAAGGTTTACTGTTAATAAAGATCTCCCAAAGAGTTTTCAATCCAGCGTCGCAACATGAAAGTGCGTTTACACATTGAAGACCGGATGGCGGTAGTAGCTGAGTGGCTTCTTCAGGCTGGATCGCTTCCTGTTCTCCTTGGTGATGGGTATCAGGACCACGCCCACCACAAACACCATCAGCCCGATGGACAGCAGGGCCGGTCCCAGGATGTTGGTGACCTTCCGGCAGTGGCCGGCGAAGTACAGGCCACTGATGATGATGCCGCATGCCAGGAAGCTGCCACCGGTGGACATGAAGTGGATGGGGAACCAGAAGACTTCACACTTGCTGTGCGAGTTCTCATTGGTCCAGAGGGACTCGCTGCGCGACAGGCTGAACACGGTGCTCTCGGTGCGGCTCGGCGGCGTCAGCTGGTCCCTGGACTGGGAGAGTGTGCACTCTCCCAGTGGGATGTTCTCTGGGCTGCCCGGCATGACTGGTGGAATGAAGACCGCCAGTTATAATTCAACCCCACACTTAATTCATTGGTGGCAACAACTTCCATCTAACGCCAAAAATGAATCAAATTGACTCAAAATGTTTTCTTTTTGGCCACTCGGGGCTCCATAGTCTCACCTTAGAGTGTTCCTACAACATTGCAAATATATTTCTTCATTCTCAAGTGTTCAGTTCTGGTTAAGTGCATTTCCTGTCTTCTCTCATCATGTAGCTTTAGCTGGAAATGCTGCTTCATCCACACACTCTAGCATCACACTAAAGTTCTAACCAGACAAGTAGAAAGTCCGTACGTACCGTCGAAATCTGATCAAGTGTCTTTAAAATGAGCCAGAGGTGAAAATCTGTCATGCAGCAGAAATCCTCCAGATATCTTTGGGAGACAAACATGTCTGAGCAGCAGAGCCACAGCGTCTACCCGCCCTCCTCGCGTCTCTGCACCTCCTCCACAACCCTGCAGTGACCACCTTCCCCTCACCATCGTCCTGATGTTGCTTCCAGGGTTAGGAGATTGCCTCCAGGTCCCCAGAGGACGTCCATAGAACCTCACACCACTCAGCCTCGCCGCTCCGTTGGGTGTAAAAAGCTTTTCAGAAACTTCCACAAACAGCTCTGATGGGGTCTTTTGTGTCAACACCCTGAAACGTCCCGCCACGGACGAAGAAGGACAACGTGATCCTCAGCACCTCCCAGGGAAGCGGGGCAGGACTGGGACTGATGGAGGACTGATGGAGCGAGCAATCGCCCACACACAGACTTTCCAATACAGCCTGACATGTTGGCACAGTATTGATTGGCCAGAGGGCCTGCAGCCATTACACGCACGCAGTAGTTTTGCTCACTGAACATGCGATCAATGGCATCTGTCAGGAGATGGAGGGAGTTTGGTCTCATTTTAGGATGATGGTCTTTGTTCTGCACCAGAGAGGAAAACAAACGCCCTCGCTCCTGCAACTCGACCCTTCTGCTTCCATTAAACAGCCCAATATTACATTTGTGTGTTTGTTGCTTTGTGCGCTTGAGTGCGAAGACACAAATGTCCGTATGTGGTCATCGATCTGAATATGATCTGACCCGTTAACACAATCAGGCTCTACAGAGAGCTCCCCCAAACACGGCTCTGCAGAGCTTAGCCAGCGCCAAAGCTCCGGCCTGATCCCATTACTGCGGCTGTCCGTCTCTCATGCTCCATCATGTGGCCCAACACGGACAGGAGGAGAGCTGACCGGACTTGTAATTACCCACTTGGCCCAACAGATGGCGGTGCTGGCATATGAATAGAGATTGACTGTAGCTGTGACGCTGATGGGCTGCAGTGGTTCCTGTCCACCAGGCTGAGCAAACACTGAAGCAAAAGCTGAAAAGTTTCACCTCAAGGACACAAATGAACCAAACTGAGGGAATAACGTGTCTCTCTCCTGTCTCAGCAGGACTCCATAGTTTATATGTTAGTATATCAATGCTACATATCAAAATAACCCGATTACTAATTTCTTCTTAAACTGTTTACTGCCCTGTCAACTGTATCTCCTGTCTCCTCTCATCGTCATCATTCAGCTTCAACATGAAAAGGAAAAGTGAGAATTTGACAAATCAACTCAAGCTTAAGCAACGACAATAATTCACTCAAGTTTTTAGGACAAGTGGTGTGATAGAAGTTGGTGAAAGTAGAGAATCAAAGAAACAAAGAATGAGGCGCCGCTAATGCTAGCTCTGCCTCAATATTGCCATCTTATCGGTCCTTAAAGGCAAAAAGCCCTTTTTGGATGAAGTATCTCTGGTACTTGAGGATCCAGGTCGGTTGGATTCCACCGTCGGGAACTTGAGCATCGGGGCCTCGTTTTTACTCCTTTTACTGGACTTATGGTGGCTGGACCGGGTCACGTTTCTCCACTTCACGTACAGAAACCACATGGTCGTTGAACTCAGTGGCTCCTACACGCCAAGCGTAACAGTAGCCAAGTTAGCAAAAGTAGCCAATATAGCGACTCGATAGTTCAGGGCCCAGTTTCACTGTTTGTCCTCATAAAAACTTGAGGACAATTGACTGAAACAACAACGTGAGTCTGCGTGATCACGGGAGCCAAACATCGTCCCTCCACCATCGTACTTCCTCTCAGCAACGTGTAAAATGTAAATAAACATCCTCTCAACATTTCCTCATGTGTCTCTCGTCTTTTTTAGATTCGAGGATAAAAAGTGTTGCCAGATGCTTCTTGTTGTGCGTCATCATCCCAGGTGGGGGCTATTTTTCTCCCATGCAGCTGGTCAGTTGGCATCTGCAGGCGAGGTTCTCCTGGCAGGTTTCCTCTCCACATCAACCCCTGCAGGTAGAACCGGCAGAGCTGGTGGAACCGTAGCCAGGTAGAATGTAGACGAGCCGCTTACATCTACATCCACTTGAGTCAAAATACAGAGTTAAAAATGTGCGATGAATGAATCCGTCTGCTCACTCGTTCTTCTTTACCTCTGTACCCTGTTTTTTTCAGCCACAGGAGGAATTAATTATCCATCCTGTGTAATGGTTACAGCTCCTTGTGATGATGACGGGCCTAAGTGTCTTTAATGGTCCGTTTAAGTGAGCTGAGTCTGAGTCTGCTGATCGTGACCGTCATCTGTTTTCTGCTGCTGAAGAATGGATGAGCTGATCGGACATTCAAATCCAGTCTGAAGTCATTTTCTGGGTACGAGCTTACAAACCAGCAGTCAAGCAAACAGTCAGCTGAAGGTGGAAACTTCAAATCCCAGTTTCGAAATCCTACTGTGGAAAAATTAAGTTCTGAGAGGACGTTCACAATTCTATCAAGTCTCTTAGGAAACCCTCCTGTCGGGAGAGGTTTTTGGGTCCAAACAGGAGAAAAAAAAGAAATAAACACAGAGATTTATGGAATTGTTTTAAAGTTTCTTCATATCATTCAGGATTCCTCCAAAATAAATCTAGACAACAAAACAAAATGTCATTTTTTTGTGTGATACACAGTTTAGCTGATCGAGAGATGGAAAGTAGCAGAAAATAATCTGACAGTAGATCAGGTGAGTATTTCAGCACCCATGTACTTCCCAGTTAGCTCGGCTCGCTCTGACAGGAAATGGTCTCTAAACCAGTAGTCCCAGGTCCCCCAGTGAGCTCTGCCTTTCCTCCACTGGCGCCGACTCTTCAGAGCAGCGAAGAAGAATTGGTTGAGATGTAAAATTAGCGGCAGAACTAGCGAGTTATCAGCAGCGCGTCGAGGTGCCTGTCAGAGTTCTGTGGCTTCCTGCTTTAGATGGATCCGCTGACGTTTTACAGCGATGATGACGTCACAACCATGCAGAGCTCCGCCCATCACTTCATGGGGTGAATTGGGCTGCACTGGAAAGCACTTTGAGTACTGCTGAGGTAGGAAGGTGCTGCTTCTGAGTGAACTCAGTCCCTCTGCTCTCCTGCTGCGAGTATTCCAGGCCTTGGTGCACTTCAGCTTTTCTCTAAATTCCATTTATACAAGTTGAGACCTGTCAGTTTGGATATGAAACACTTGTCTACGATGCTCTCTGCAAGGACCTGTAAAGCTGACTTCAGAAAACATCTCAAAATGAAGCAAATCCCCTAAAATGCCTGCAATCAGCTCGCTGTTAAAATATCAGGATCAAAACATCTCAACAATAAATGATTAGAAAGAAATAAAAACGCCAATTAAAACTGGCGCCCCCCGGACACACGTACATTCCTGTGGTCCGAGAGGGAAACCTGTGGATTATTGTCAAAATTAAAGTTCAAAAACTGAGCCAATCTGTTGGCAAACCTAGGTTCAGGTATCAGTCTAATCCTGCTGGGGAATGCAAACACAGAGGGCTGCCAGGGATTAGCGCTAATAAACCTCATCGTGAGTCAGCACGCGGAATTTGTTGGTTTGGAAAAGGTTTTGGGGAGCTGGATTCAAACGGAACTGCCCGCACACGCTCGGGTTCAAGCCACCAGAACTAAGATGCTCTAACAACTCCAGCGCCGGCCGAATCTCACAGCTGAGGATTAAACAGAAATACTTTTGGCCAAATGAAGCCTCGCACAGAGCCGTGTTAACTCCTCAGCAAATATCAATAAAACCTTTGCAGCAACTCATCATGCAGATATTAATTCATCTGCAAAATCACATTTCAGCCAATGTACACATTGATTTATCAACACACGCAGCTCCTCTCTGTACAGGTGACCTTGGCAAACTAATGAATCTGCTTTGCATATTTGAAGCTTTTTGTGGAGTAATCCCAGAGGGGAAGTGCAGCAAGTGTTGCATCCAGGTCCTCCAACACACGGAAATGAAGAGAGATTTATAATGTTTGCTCTTCAGTTTAGTCCGTCCCTAGAAGGAAAATGGAAGCCAATTAAAAACTTAAATCAGTGACACTCAGATCATTAAGTGTTTGTTATCAAGTTTGTTGTAACGCCACTTTCTCTCAACTCTGTGGGATTTGGAAAAGTGACGTGCAGATCATAATTAACAAGGACAGTTTCACATCGCTTGGATGGATCGGAGTCCATGTCCATCCACGTCCTGCAGTCACTCCTGTTGGAGATCTCTGCACTGGACGCTGGTGGGGTGTCCTCTGATGCAGTCTGATGCATGTTGTACCGCGTCAGCGTTAGCGTTAGCATTAAGTTTCGCTTCATTTTTGACTTCTCAACAAACAGTAAATGTGCAGAACAGAAGGACAACGTCTTCTTTTTAACATAAATTCCATCATGGCGAATCTTTAACTCACATGACCTATCCTCTTAACCCCCCATCTAACACGGCAGCTTTGAAGTGACATCATCTTGTATGAGAACATGCCTGCCATGTAGAGTATGTTGTTTCTGGAGCAAATGTAGGTCACGTCCATGAGAGAAGAACGGTTTCTCCGAGTGAGTCAGACACTGTGAGTGAACATTCCAGGGGTTGATGTAGCGTTCACTCCAAACGCTCTCTTGCTTTGATGATCACGACTTCCACGTGTATTAATACGCACGCCGTCGACTTGCTGCAGCACATCGAGGTAGAAAATAGAGTGAATAATGCCTGTTTTTGACCACACAGCCGGAGGACGGCGTCGCTCCTCCGATGGTCCTTCGTGATGTCCGTGGCCTGTTCCTCCCCTGCTGTGGCGTGTCAAAGATGGCGAGCGGCAGCAGTGCTAATAGATGCTGTGGGAAGGCAAACATGCGGTCTGTATAAACAGATCAATAGCTCGGCCTCAGCTCATTTCTGACAGATTTGTTTTTTCCCAGCCTGATAATTGGGCAAGAACACAGCGTTTCACACAGCGGTTGATCTGACGATTCAGGGTCTCGGAATGATCTGGACTCTGCTGCTGGACAGAGGCAGAGGTTCCTCATCTCTTCTACCAACCAGGTGGTTCACGCCTCAAGAACCTCCATCATGGATTCAAAGACCCCCTTTCCTCAAGAACATGACTGGACGTTAGCATCGGACTTCAGCACATTAACACAAATATTTTTCAACCTCCATTTAACAATGTAAGTTCTAAAGATTCTGATTTCAACGGTTTTGCAGTTGTGGTCGTGCAGTCACGGTGACCTTGACCTTTGACCACCTTTGAGTTTCAGTGACATTGAAGCCAAATCTGGAGGAACTGCAGAAAGACGCAGATGGAAGGTTGAAAGTGCAGCAAAGCACCTCGTGATGCATCAAGGGGCAGAAAACACACTGAACTCAGTGAACCGCGTGACTGCAGATCGAGCCCCATCAGCATGACTGGGCTGTCCCTTCTCAGTTTGTGTGTTCATCGCCACACCAGAGACGTGAATTCACAGTGAGTGTTTCTTGGGATGATATGGCCCCCTTGGACAAACGCGTGGCTGATCCGACTAGCCTGCAGTTGGAGTTTCCATGGTGACGCTAACTGTAACAGTAGTGCTGCTAACTGCGTAGTTACTGGGTGAGATCCAGCTGGGAAAATCCCCTCATGAAGCCCGGAGCCACGTTCAACAGGGTTACTTTATTTCTGCGTTTTAGGCCTTGCTGTCGCGCTGCTCCGTGATGAACTGACCTGGGAATCTGTGATTCATGCCTGATTCCTTGAAATTAGTCCAGTAGTTTTTGTGTAATCCTGCTAAAATCCAAACGTGTGCGATAACATCCTCAGTGAAAATTGTGCACCTTGCAGGGATGACAGGCACAGCAGCCCCTCACAACACGCCATACATACATGAATGTGTTCTCTCTAAATACCTGAGATTCCCTGATTGCCGTGTAGTATTTCCCAGCCGCCAGAGTGGGGCCTGTTGATTTAAAATGACTTTAAACTTCACACATCTGACCTTCTGGATTGTGTCTGGATGTGAATCACAGTGGAAATGAGGCTGCAGAGAGTCTGAATCCAGCCAAGAGAACTAACAGGCATTTCAAATAGCCTCTTTAAAGGTAAAAGTGGGTTACGTGACCTGGAGGCAATGGCTCATTTACGGCAGCGTCACGGCCACTCGGCGTGCCCGCGGCGCTTTAGGCGAGAAATTAACAGGATGCTGCTTTTGATGACAGAGCCTGTCTTTGCATATTACTGCGAGTCTCAGTGGGTGAGCCACACTGGCCGGAAGAAGACACTCAAAAGGCGATTTTCACACTTGAAATGAATAATTTGATGATTTTTCTAAAATGTTATCTAAGAATGAGTCTGTGGTGAGTCACAAATCCCAATTTGAATTTGAGAAAGAAAGCAGAATCCCTGAGAAGAAGGCTTCACACAAAAGCACAGCAGAGAAAGACCTCGGTGCACGACGACGACGATAGTTTAGTGTGTGATGCTGGCCACAAGGACATGCACGTACATCTCTGGGTAGGTGCTTCAGGGAAGGAAGAGCCGGACCAGTCAGTGGCATCAAGTGCAAATGTCTCATTTCACTTCTCTTGCACACTTAAGGTGACTCAGCCTTTAATGCAGGTGACATGCAGGCCTGTCTGGGTGCTTCTGCTCATAGACACCACCTGAGCAACGTCTAAGAGGGTACAAGTGTGGCATTAAACTGTGCTCTTCCTGCTCTGTGAGGGAAACTATGCACAGCACACGATACATAAGAACCTCACTCCATGTTCAAGTATTATCTGTATTAAGTCAACACTCCAGGAAAAGAGCTTCGTCAGTGTCTGATGCAACACCCGAGATCCCAGATGAAATCACTCTCTTATGGAAGTTTTGCTTTCAATTAAAGACAGTTTAATGTTAAAACTGCCAGGAAATGACGGATATATTTTCCCTCTTCTTTTGTGGTGCAGACAGTTCTTCATTCTAACACGCATCACGGTGCAGCAACAGAAGATCCATCACGGTGCAGCAACAGAAGATAATCCCTTATTAGCTAATTAAGTAGCATTGTTGATTTTCTGGCCTCAGTCGTAGAATAAAGTTTCAATATTTTGTTTAAGTATGAGAGCAGCAGTGCGGCTACATGCTAAACCAAGGTTACGGGATATGTGGCAATAGAGAGGCAGAGAGTGATAAAACACATGAAAAGAGTGAAATAAGCCAGGAACATCCAAACAACTGAAGTGCTGGGCGCAGGACAGAAGCAAGAGCTCACCCAGCAAACAGAGCCTGCACACTGATGTGCTCCCAGGCAATTTAATGGCTTCTCACCACAAGATAAGCGAGGTTTTGGGTTCTGAGACATCAGACATGTCTGATCATGTCTGATGAAGGGCTCCCGTGGATCGACCGGGCGCACAATCTGGTGATAAATAAACACACTCAGTATTTTGAAAGTGGACAGCTGGACACATCTTGGACTTTATGAACATCTTTGGAAACATAACCTGGATAAGAAGCATTCATGTAAAAAAATGTGCCACAAAGGTTCGCCACTGTCAACCTGAAGATCGGAAGTCTGCCAGCGTTCGACCCGCTGAGAAAAGAGGAGACCGCGGCAACTTGAGCTTGGCAGTTGGACTCAGCTGGTCTGGTGATGTTTGGGACGTCTGATGAAGTAAATCATTGAATTACTCATCCATCGCCGTTAGCAGAGGGCTAAGACTGTAACTTATAAAATACTGGATAAACTGTTTTGGGTGTTGCACAGCCCTGGCGAGTGTTGCAAGTGTAAGTGGGTGAATAACAGACAGAGTCGAGCTGTGTCACTGCGCACATGACAGAACTGAAGCATGTTACCTGAAGGAGGTAAGTAAACATCTGTGTCGCCAGAGCGTCAACAACAACAACAGCGAGCACTCATTTCACGATCACAATTTGATTAATCTGGTCCGATAACTAACTGGAAAATCAGACAGTTGATGATGAAATTATTCATATTCCTTAGCAGAAGGCTAACGGGAAGTGACCAGTCCGCCCAGCGTGCATCTCTGGAGTGCATGTTCTATCATGTGAGGGGACGTGATGCACATTGATTAACAAAAATCTGCAACAAGTTCCTCTTACACGTCATGATTTTTACCAGGAACACATAAATAATGGAAACAAACAACTCTGACTGCCATTTCACGGGTTCTTTCAGGGAAGGAGCGTCAACCTCGGAGCTGCCAGCCCAGAGGACAATTGAGACTGCTCTTAATTGTCTCAACAGAAATAAATCATCTTCTTATTTGGAGATTAATGACTTCTGTCCTGTTCTTTCTAAAACCTCCTCCAAAGATAGAGAATTAAGGAACTAAAGATTAAATCAATGCAAGACAAATTATAGTGTCCAGAATGAGAATAACAGCTGTTACGTTCTGCTCTGGAGACGAAGGCCAGGACCCGGTAGGTAGAGACAGGAGTAACAAAGTTTATTCAGAAAGTGCAAAACAAAATAGTCACGTGGGACAAGTATCAAAATAAGAGGACTTCGCCTGGAAAAAAGGTTAACATAAAGCGCCTCACAAAAAGGTGAGGGAAAAAGACAAAACCAAAAATTCCTCTGAGGGATAAGATTAAGCCAAGAACTAAAGCAAAGCACACAGCAAGTGGTAGGCACCAGTAGGAGGACTGGAGCCGAAAGCACAAGGCGATACGTGTGGTCAGGAGAAGGACTCATCCGGCACTGAGCCACTGGCAGCGCCAATAGATATAGGCAGGCCCAATGAGCCAAATGCAAATCAGGTGTGAACTCTGTGTCACCTGGCCCCGCCTCCTACCAGCCTCAGAACTGCAAGAAAACAAACACTAGATCAATAAACATAACACTAACAAAACGAAAACCTGGAACACAACAAACAGCAAAGCCGCTAGGAATTTCTTCAGGCTTTTCAAAGGTAAACTACTTGAAACTTGACCACTGGGGTTGGTTTCTGATACAGGGCACTCTTCTTCTTTCGAAGATAATCAAGTCTTATCTTTAGCTTTACTCTCCAGACAGAAAACAAAGATAATGTCGCCACAAGTCTCAGTAAAACAGAGCTTAAGAGCAAAATCGCCAAAAGACACCAGAAATGAGGAGGAGTTTGTGTGGCTTGACAAAGATTTTGCAGGATTTCACTTTTTTTGTTCTTCGCATCCACTTAAACAGGTAAGTAAGGATAGAAAAGTGTCTGCAGCTGATGAGGACTGAGTGACCAACAGGATGCAAACAGATGACTGAGAGGCACTTTCACCTTCTAGCCCCTCCGTTAGCCCTCTGTTAGCCCTCTGTTAGCCCTCCGTTAGCCCTCTGTTAGCCCTCCGTTAGCCCGTCTGTTAGCCCTCCATTAGCCCTCTGTTAGCCCCTCTACTCTCCTGAACCAGTAGCACTGTATTTATTGTTGCATTGGTTTGTTAAATGTAGATTTATTATTTTATTTGATACAAACATTAATTAGGGCTGCTCGGTGGTGCAGTGGTCCTCCCTGTGGCCTCACAGCAAGAAGGTTCCGGGTTCGAGTCCCGGCTCGGGCACGGGATCTTTCTGGGTGAGTCTCCATGTTCTCCCTGTTCCTGCTGGGTTCTCTCTGGTACTCCAGCTTCCTCCACAGTCCAAAGACATCAATTTGGGGACCAGGTTAATCCAGACTCTAAATTGACCGTAGGTATGAATGTGAGTGTGAATGGTTGTTCGTCTCTGTATGTTGGCCCTGCGATGGAATGGCGAACTGTCCAGGGTGAACCCCGCCTCTCGCCCGTTGATACTGGGATAGGCTCCACCCCCCCGCGACCCTTACTTGTAAGGAATAAGTGGAAGACGACGACGACAAATATTAATTAATTTCCCAAGGGCAAAATGAAACAGGAAGTACTACACTACAAAAAAACAGACTCAGTGTCTCAATCTTTGTCTGTAATAAAAAAGTAACTTGAGTACAAAACAGAACATCTGCAGTCTAAAACAGCACCGTGAAACATGGAGAATATCAGAGAAGTGGAGAGGGACAGAAACCAGATTCTGCTGGGTTTCCCTGGAGTGACTCACCACAGGAAGATGGTTGAACAGGAAGCTGTCATCAGTTGCTGAGGTAAAAGCTCCAGCAGGACATCTCCATGTTGCTGTTATCCTAATAAAAGCATCCATCCATCCATCCATCCATCCATCCCTCCCTCCCTCCATCCATCCGTCATCCCTCCATGTTCCCCCTCTCCTCCTGTTGAGGGTGGTGGGGGTGGAGCCTATCCCAGCAGCCTTCCCCCTGGACAGGTCACCAGTCCATGGCAGGGCCAACACATAGAGACAGACAACCATTGGCTCTCCCAGCCACGCCTACGGTCAATTTAGAGTCTGGATTAACCTGGTCCCTCTTGATGTCTTTGGACTGACGAACCCGGAACCTTCTTGGTGTAAGGCGACAGTGCTGACCTCTGCTCCACCATGCTGCCCCTAATAAAAGCAATAAAGCTCTAATGATGTCAGCGCTGAAACAGAGTTGAGAGCGTTTCATGGAGGTTACAAACCAAGTGCAGTAATATAGCGACCCCGACATCTAATTCCATATATCAGCCTGCTGAACCATGGGAAATAAGAGCAATCTAACGGGGGTCAAAGGGCTGAACGTAGAGCAGCAACACCACAGCCCCTCTCTCTCTCTCTATATATATATAGAGAGAGAGAGAGAAATAGAGAGAGAGAGGTGTATATCACTGAGATTTAATACTCCAGAATGCTGCGGTTGCCGTGGCGATAAAGCTTTCAAACTGTGTGGTATTCAGGACAGTTGGTCTTTGCTGAAGCATAAAGATCGCAGGCCAAAGCTTTGCTATGTTTCACCTTCGATGGACGAAGCCTCTGCTAGACGAAGCGTCACTGCCGAAGTTTCCCCCTTGAGCAGCGCAGACTCGTCACAGGTATCGATCCACATGTCCGTCAGGACAAAGATTAGTCATTGATCATTTTCCATATTTTGCGTGCATGCCGAGTGGGCTATAGCTCAGTGATGGCTGGGGTTGGACGGATGTGGAGGACTAATCAAGATAAATGGGAGTTTTGTCTTGCAGGCTGCGAAGTCAATATGCTGAGTTGCCAGGAGGAACTCCCTGCGGAGCGCAAGGCTTCTCAGAGGGAGCAAAGAACCATTAGCTAGGTTCCCTCCGCTGGAGCCTAATTCTGCTTTTAGAAACAAGCCAACTTTTAGTGAAAGTCCCTCGCTACCTCCTGTAGGGTTAGCTTAGCACAAGGACTGGTAGTGGGTAGGAGGTGCTAGCATAGCTCCATGTGAAGTCATCAAACAAACTTCAATGCAGTACGTTGCTTCAAGTAAGAGGATTGAGTTGTAACTCATTTGTTTAACTCTGGGGTTGCACGACATCCCTGGATAGGTTCACGTTGTAGCGTCTCTGCAAAGAGACATTAAAAAAAAGGTTATTTCCATCACTCACTGGGAATAAAGAAGTTAGGAAAACAGGGTTCCAGTGGGAAAGTAAAAGTTCTCAAGACATTCTGCCAGGAGTCTGGCTGCCATGTTCATTTGTTTTCCAGCTGCTGCAGCGTGTATGAAGGCGTCTCAGCTGACAGGAAGAGGAAGTGGGACGCGACGACGCTCATATTTGACCAGTGTTAAAAGGAGAAGCTCATGTGACTTTCATCAGATTCTGAAAACAACTGTAGCGTGAGACGGATCTTAGTGCCATTTCTGAGATAATTAACGCGCCGTCAAGTTGTTCTGTGACCATTTTATCAATGAGCCGCTCTCAGGCTGCTTGAATGACCTCATTTATTGATAAATTCCTCTCATAGTTGCACTTCCCCTGCTGTTGCTGGAGCTTTGAAGATTTCATTCAGCTCTTTCAGGTGGAACACTTCCTTGGATGATGCCCATGCCACTGATGTTTGTTGGGTTCTACTCCTTCATTTTCATCTCCATCAAGACTTACTGATCTTTGTTCTCGCTTCATTTCTAAAGAGGAGCAGGAGTGTAACCCCAGCAGCGCAGGAACAAAACCAGTTCTTGCATGAATTGTTCGTCTCAACATCTTTATCATGCACAACTGTTTGTGTCACCAGTGTGTTCTCGCTTGTGTTTTGACTCAGATGTTACCAGTACAAACACGTTCTTGGCAGCTTTATTTCCTTACACTCATAGTTCATTATAAAGAGGTGTTTGCAGAAAGACTAACACGATGAATTATGCATGAGTGTACTCTTTTCTCCAGAATCTGTTTATGTTTGCTCTAAACTGTCACGCCGTATTTAATGATTCTGCAGCGGCGGCAGACTTATAGAAGAAGCACGGAGACGTTTGACCTTAACGGGGCAATCTTTCTGCAATTTGAGATCAAAACATTTAAGAGTTTATTTATTTTCTTGAAGCGATTCTGCACTCTGTTGTGCAGGACAGTTAAAAAGGCCAGATAAAGTGACTTTTTGCAGTTTTTCTATTCCTGTGCAGTTACAGTCAACAGTCTTTTATCAGCCAGTCGGCCCATAAATCCACTGAGAGGGACCCATTTAAGAATTTCTCAATGTTATTCTCTTGTACACTCAAACCAATAGATGGGAGATCCCTCCCCCCAACTCAAACCAGTGCCGACTCAAAGGTGTGATATCATCAGGTATACCGCCTGCAGCAGCTCCACGGAAACGGAATTAAGGAGATAGTGGAGTTGGAGTGTTGGAGCTTCCAGCCTTTATTTCCTGCTGATAGAAGAGGACATCAGACAACTGAGGAAGGAAGCAGGGCGACGGAGAACCTGGGAGAACTCTCCCCTCTCTGCTCCGTCTCTTTTATAGGTTTACAGAAGTATATAAAGCCCGATATTTGCAGTTTTTAGAAGTAATTCACAGCTGTGAAGATCAACAACGTACTCTGAAATATTTATTGTATCATACATCTGCATGCTCAGTTTTTAGAAAGTTCCTCATCATGTATGAATAGTTTGAGAAGAGATGATTGATAAGAACACACCAGATTAAAGCTCCACCTCTAAAGTTGGCATGTTGACACCGATAACTCATCTAAGGACGAAGCTTCACCTCCATGCTTCTGACGGGGTTGGGACGTAGCTCAGACACTCTGCTCTCTTAGCAGCTTCACCTGCACCTCGCCTGTCAGCTTCATGAGCTGGTAGCTCACTCATCGATTGGGGTTAGCAGTCAAAGCCAGTGACAAAGTTAATGGGGATCAGCTGCAACGACTGCAGCCGGCCATGCAGGCCCGCTGCGTGACAGCGTGGACCGCCTGTGGGTATCGAGCCATCGATCAATCAATCGGTTTTAATGACACATGAGTCTGAAGATGTGACGCGAATTGGAAAATATGTTCGCGTCCCTCTGGTAGAAGTGATCCTGCCACTGTAGAACCTGGGGTAGCAAACGCAGAGCCTTTCGTTCATGTGATTCATGAAACAATCACAGTATCTGAGATGATCTGATGTTGAGTATTTGAACGTGTTACGGCCAAGACCCCTGGAAGACCCCCTGTATGCTGCAGAACTCTCATGTTTGGGTGTCATTTTGATATATTCTGGTTTCAAGGACATCTGTAGATTTGCACAACTCATCCAAAATCACTCTTCGGCCTGTATAACTGGAAGAGGCTGTGAAGCCTGTGATACTGATGTACGGTGGCCTTGATGGTCAAATCACAACAAGCTTTAGTTCTGAAATGAAAACTGCATTTATGACTTGAACAGGTTCATACAAGTGGGGTTGTGCTACATTCATTTAAATGACATGAAAAAGTTTCTCACAAAACTGACATTTGAACCAAAAAAATTAAAACAGGAAAAACGTGTTAAATTCATTGTCAGAATTTTAAATGTTTTAGTCTCAAATTCAGGCACCAAATCGTGAGAGGCACAGCAGCACAAAGAAAAACGAACGGCTCAAAATGGAAACAGGAGACGCCAGCAGTTTTGATTTGAAGGGATCAGGACTCGTGACAGTGCAGCGCTACAACCGAGTATGCTGCTATTCTATGTTCGTCCAGATTGATTCCAATGCAAATATATTGTACTTTTTTCCTTCAAAATTGGAAAAGGCCAGCAAAGAAAATAGCCAACCTTCTTAAATAGTTTTAAATATTTAAAGGACCTGTGTGTAACAATCTGATTGTGTCTGATGATAAGTGATCCGGCTGATTAAAAACACCTGGATTCTACCAGACCACCTGGATTCTACCAGACCTGTTAGCATCAGTCCCCATTAGCTTCATGCTAAATATACGTGGCTGGTTCTTCCTGCATCCTGGACTCACCAAGAAGCGATGAAGGAGGGAAAAACTGTCTTCCGGTTAAAGACTCTTTAAAGTGAGTGACAGTGAACAACAAAACGTGTTTTTACTGCTTTAAGTGTGTCACTGTTTTCCTCCTAGCTGAAGACATCAGGACGTTCACAAGTTGAAGTGCCAATACCTCACAGCGTCGCTCGATTTGTTGATTCTTCTTCGATTCTTGCGTGTGGGAGAGTCAAACTCCATCAGCATGTTGGTGAT
Source organism: Aulostomus chinensis (assembly GCF_037954235.1). Taxonomy (NCBI): domain Eukaryota; kingdom Metazoa; phylum Chordata; class Actinopteri; order Syngnathiformes; family Aulostomidae; genus Aulostomus; species Aulostomus chinensis. The sequence continues at coordinate 1,363,537 of NC_141337.1, forward strand.
TTCAGACAAGTCGAGGCTACGTTATTTGTTAGCGTATTAGATCACACACGGACAGACAGAACAATATGATGCTTTCAGCCCCGACTAGAAAAACCAGCTTGTTTAAATGTCTGGAGCAGCCCACACTGGCTGGTAATGATGCTGCTGGCTGTTTGGTCTCTGAGCAGGAGCAGAAGTAATGTGATGTTGTCTAACCAAGCCTCAATAAAAACAGCCTCTGATTGGCCAGGAGTTGTTTTGAGCACTGACATCATTTTTATCCTTCGGTGTGGAGGCCTGCTTGTCTTCTCTCTTGCTGTCTCCCATATGAAAGTAGGCTGTAACACATAAATCTCATCACACACAAGGTGCAGCGTTTCCTTGAGGACATAAATCAGCACTGTGTTGGTTTCTCGCCAGTAGAAATCAAGGTCATACAGTGTCTTTTAAATCTGGGACAGTTTCCCTCATGAGACAAGCTGTTAATCTCCATCATATTACCGGGTTGGCGGAGGAAGTTCACACAGCCTCAAGATGTCACTGCACTACTAGACAGCTTTAATGTACATACGGAAAAACAAAAACAGTGCAGAGCTGCTGAGATTCTCCTCCCATGAAAGAAAACGACTGAAAGAGTCAGAAACGAGAGCGCGCAAAACCACCAACCTGAGTCTGACTCATGCCACCTGGTGGCCGTAACAGTTGTGACCCAGGGAAGCTTGGAGATCAGTGGAACGTCCATTTAAAGTCATCTATAAAGGAGTTTAGCTCTGGATTATAAGACTGTTAGCGTGGTTCAGCTCGGTCACAGGGTGGGGGGTCTGGATAGTGTCAGAGGGTCTGACTCTTGGCCTCCAGAGGCTCCAGCCAGTCGCTCAGACTAAATATTCCTGTCTCGTCATGGAGCAGAAAAGTACCATTCAGTAAAACTCATCAAATAGCAGGACACCTCATGCCCCCCCCCCGCTCACCAGTCAATAAAGTTGTGGCTCTTCAATCCGACTCCACTGCTACGTCAGCTTTCCAATCCAGCCTGGAGCTTCACTGACTTCTGGGAGTCTTTGCACAACTAATCCATTATGATACTGAACGTCTTTTGTGAGTTTTAATCCGTTTTAATCCATAACTCTGTTGATTGTTGGCAAAGTGTGTTCACTCAAACAAGGAATTCACTCCCGTCCTTTGGTGTCTGTCTGGTATTTTTACCAAAGAAAATCCACAAACAGGACCTGCGCAATCGCGTAAACACACAGGAAAGAGACAGAATGCGAGGACGCGTGCCTGTAAACGCACACGTGACTCTACAGCTGGCGGGAATCGGATCACCATGGTCCCATACTTGTTTTGTTTGGGTGATGTATTCAAGTCAGCTGTGTTTAAGGGGAATTTCCTGTTTCTCTTCATAGATCTGAAAGTACTTTTCAACAGTGGTGAGAAATGCACCTCTCCTCGTTGGAAGAGTCAGATGTTGATCAGTGGAGCTGTGCTCCTTTCCCTCGATGTCCTCTTCTTCTTCAGTGGCTGTTCCAGTGACAGTAAGATACCAGTGGTGAAATCAGTAAAGCCCTGCTCAGCATGGACAGTAATATTTTAAAGATAGTTACTACTTTCAAATGAAACTAAATGGTAATGTGTAACATTTTGGCAGCTGCATCCATCTACATGGAGAAGAACGTTCCTCGTCTTCACCTGGCGTCTGCCATCCTTAAGCTCTGTTTGTGGCGGTTAAGAAGAAAATGTACGAAGACATTTTGATGACGTATCGATGATGACACATATGCTCATGTTCTGTGTCCATGCAGCCTCCTTGGTGTTCGCCAGTACTTTCTAGTTATTCAATATGAAAGTCCAACATCTGGCTGCATAAAACTAACCAGGTGGAACGTGGACTGTGATTTGTCGTTGAAGCCGGTGCTCTCTGATGAGAATATTTCCACTGTTTGAGGACAATTTGAACAGTGACTCCCATAATTGCAGTAATTCTGTCTGCAGTTATGATGGCAATGATCATCATCATTTCCTGGATGAAGCCGTCATCCTCAGGGGACCAGAGTGAGCCAGGTGATGAGGCCTGGACACGTTCGAGGTCCTCAGCCAGTCATCCGTGATCTCTGAGCCTCATTGACATGTTCCTCTAATCACACCTGACGTTTTTACCTGCAGAATCAGGAACATTCACATCGAACAGGAGAGAAACTTCAGCTAACGCGCCCTCTTGCTCCTCCATCCTATAATAGGAAATAATTTTGTTTTTTTACCATCAATATATGTGAGCTCCAGCTGGAAGATCTCCCTCTTGTTATAAAAACTTCCATCTTCATTCAACAACCACTCGCTCTGCAGCAGAATCACTGGAGGCAGCTCACAGACAGCAGCTCCGCTATTGACTGCTCCCATTTAAGTGGTGCTGAAGCTGAATGTCGGACAGGTCGATACCAACCGCCTGGACCATCTGTGTGTGTGTGTGTGTGTGTGTGTGTGTGTGTGTGTGTGTGTGTGTGTGTTGCAATAAGAACCAGTATTAGCAACATTTTTCATTCCACTCACATGGTGCCAGGATCACCTGTGAATACCGAAGTGTTTACACATGATCCCAACATTTCCAGGAAGCCTGCAGCTACTATTTGGTGGTCCCTGGCAGTTCCTGGAGGTCCCTGGAGGACCCTGGTGGTCCCTGGAGGTCCCTGGATGTGAGGAGCTGTGAACCATGAATTACACCAACTGTCCAGCTTCTGCTGGTGTTGTTGGTGTAGCTGCAGCTCAGATAATATCTCTTAGCTCCTCTCGAATTACAGCTGCAATCACAGTCATATTTAAGATTCACTTATCATGTTTATGAAGGACATATTTAACTTTCCTGTCAACTGCCAATCATAGCTTAAGATATTTTAAGATGTTATCCATCTGGAAAAAAAAATCATATTTCGCTTGTTTTATTTTCTTCAACATGTGATGTGAAATGGGCTGCATGGTGGTGCAGTGGTCAGCACTGTGGCCTCACAGCAAGAAGGTTCCGGGTTTGAGTCCCGGCTGCAGCGCGGGATCTTTCTGTGTGAGTCTCCATGTTCCTGCTGGGTTCTCTCTGGTACTCCAGCTTCCTCCCACGGTCCAAAGACATCAATTTGGGGACGAGGCTGATTGATACTCTAAATTGACCGTAGGTATGAATGTGAGTGTGAATGGTTGTTCGTCTCTCTATGTTGGCCGTGCGATGGACTGGCGACTTGTCCAGAGTGAACCCCGCCTCTCGCCCGTTGATACTGGGATAGGCTCCACCCCCTGCGACCCTTACTAGTAAGGAATAAGCGGAAGACGACGATGGATGGATGTGATGTGAAATTTTTATAAGAACAGAAACTCAGCGGAAAATATGATTTATTAATGTGGATAAAACTGAACACTAAACTGAGGAAAGTATAAAACACTGGCAACTCATAGAGTTGTGCAACACGGATGACAACGCAGGAGCCAGAAACAAATGATCCAAGAATGAATCAAACAGGAAATCAAATCAAAACACAAACTCCACTGATGAAATGCAAGAACCATGGAGGCAGCTGACAAGGTAGGAACTCAGGGACCGGAGCAGTGCAGGACTGATGAACAGGGATGGACGGATCAATACTGCAGTATCGATGTATGGATACTCACAGCTACTCATTTAGTATCAATTCCTCTGAAAAAAAACCTCTTTCTCTCTTTTTCCTGTGCATATTTACATTAACATGTGCTGCATATGGATGTGGATGCAGGTACACATATTGTAGTGACATTTAAGGGACCAATGATGTATTTCTGCTTATGAAAACACACAAAAATTAGTAACAAAACTCCATTACGCAGTACTCATGACTGCTTAGACACGAGACTGCTTCCTGTAACAGCTCTGTTTGGTCGACAGTATCATGTGATGCAGTGTGGATTAAAATGATTCAAGCTCAAAAGACATTGCATATGACTGTGGATTTATACCTGTAACTGTAGTCATATGACTGAAACTCCATTAGAAACCCATCCTGTCACTCTGTTACGGCCAAAATGGTCCACTTTATTCTGGACTTTCACGAATGTGAAATCACTGTTTCTACCGCAGATTGGCGACACAGCTCTTGTACCTCTGACTGTGCGCCTTTATAAGCAACATTAACATGTGCTTGTGTCTCCCTCCTGCTTGACTCCTCCGTCCATCAGAGCAGAACTCGTCCCTCATGGTTCAGTGGCGTCTTATCACATCAGCTCGGCTCTGATATGGAAGGTCAACCGCAGCCTTTTCAAATCCTTCACACTGCCTGTCAACCCACTTATCAACTTTCGGCAATAATAAAATAAGTGAAATAGAGTCTGAAAGTTCAGCCTTCTTCCCAGAGGTCTGCATGTTTATTTTCTGTATGAAATGGAAAGGTCATCCTATCAAACGCTCCTCGAAGCGAGACATTAGCGATAAGACCTGCTGAGCAGGCAGATTCAGGGCTGGACCCGGAGGTTTTAGGTTATTTGGAAGAGACGTGTGGTGGTTAGACCGTTGATCGCCACGATGATTGGATGATAAGTTGAGTGTTTCTGCTCACTTTGAATGGAGCTGATGAGGACTTGGGGACAATGAAAGGCTTCATGTTCCCTTTGACCGTCGCTCCTCCATTCAGCCTTTCTGCATTTTAATCAGCAAGCAAATGGGTGTTGAGGAACATTTTATTTCCTCCATGAGAGCGTTCGTAGTGTAACAACAAGCTACCGTTGGCTCTGTTTCCATGAAATGTCAAGGGGATTTTCAGAAATGCCTCTAAAGGAGAAAATTTAATTTCGGCTCCATCAAGAGGTTTGAGTGTATCATCCAGGTTACGTCGATCGTTTTAGCGTCAGAAGATGGCGGTACAAGCAACGTTTGCACGGCTTAAATCCGCACCGTCGAAGAAGAAGAAAACCCGGAAATACAGCAGGCCGGTTTATTGTTTTGCTCTACAGTCGTTTGCCAGAGAAAAATTGCGGGAGTTCTTGAGGAATGACGTTTAGTTGGAAAAGTTGTCACAGTTCTTTGGTGCCAGCCTGTGCCGGACGAGCTGCTGCTTCTCCGGAGTCCAAGACAGAGACGACGGCGGCGGGAACACCTGCGCAGTCACGTGAGTCAGATTTACTACGTCAGAATTAATTTGAATTCGGTGTTTCCTTCTCATGTATCGTGAATTTATCCATTTGTTGGAAGAGGCCAAAAAAAAATCCACCTCAAACAAGCGGGATTTTGTGTGTGCGTGTGTGGTTGTTGGAGGTACTTTAGCATCTTGGCCCACACAAACCTCCTTCCTCTATCAGTCGTACTTCTGTTTCTTTTCTTGGTCTGAACGACTACTTCAGCTAGAAACAAGACAATAATTGACCTTTTTTTGCAATATTATTCCGCAACAGTTGTAATTTTTTTTGACGAGTTAAGCGCCATTGGGTTGTTGTTCAGTATCCAAGATGGCCGACGTCCGGTTTGAGACGCTGTAAACCCTGGTTGTGTCAGTGGAGAGATGGCCTGTGTATCATGACACCCACTCACTCATTCATTCATTTATTCATCAATTAAACTTTGACTTGTCACTCCTAAGACTAATGTGCTATATGCTGAAAGATTACAAGCAGTTACAAGTATAAACTAACTTACTTAATCATCTGATGACACAGCGATGTTTCTAATGCCTCTAAACCGAAAGGACATGTTAGGAAAGAAGATGGAGTGACCCACCGGAAGTATACAACACACATGATGTGCTTTAATAGTTTGTAAACAAACAAATGCACAGGAACAGTCATATTTTGTCATTGTGAAGCTTTAAATGAGTTCCCAGCTATTTCTGCAAGTACACATCATTCATACCACATAAAGCTGTGTTATAAAAAAGACCTCCCTTCCTCCTTCCCTCCCTCCTTCCCTCCTTCCTTCCTTCCTTCCCACCTATGAAAGACGATACAGTCCTAAACCAAGCGGACAACAAAGCCTTCATCAGCAAATGAACCTCACGACATTTTTAATAGAAACTAGCTATAGAGTCATACTGCATGAATAGTATTGCACATAGAGAAAAAAGGCTCTTGGGATGACATCATTGTTAATAAAGTGAAAAGAAGTTTGTGGAGATTAGTCGCGTGACGTGGATGGACACGGATACTTTTTCTGAAGCAACCTACTGAACAAGTAACACCCCAACCAGAGCGATCAAATATCAAATACACTTCAACACCTGCAAACACTTGCTGAGAACAGAAATCATATCATATGTACAAAGACACTCATATGGGAAGAAAGAAAAGCTATTTCTAGTTGACATCATTAAATGCAGACCTGGCGTAAAAAGAGATGTAGCGCACAAAGAAACTCAGATACAGTTGGACAACTTCCACAGCTCTACAAGGTCATCCATCTTGTTATAAAAAGAAGAAAACTAAAGACAAGACATGAGCGTAATTCCTTTAAATCATATATTTATGTGCGAGGAGACATTAGCTACGTTTACATGTGTGTCAGTGTTCCGATCTTAAACTGGCAAAGATGAACCTCTGATTAAGATGGTGCTTTTTCTTTGACCTGAATATCGTCATAGTCGGTAGTCGTGAAATGAAGAAATAGAGTATTGTGATCCCAGTCTCACTGAAGTGTGTTATGGACATGTTTACACCTTAACCTCAATCGGACGTACTTCCACAGTTTTAACAGCATTTTTCAACGAGTACATCCGTCAAACGTGTGTGTTCCTAACTTGCCTCTGAGCTCAGAGTTCCACATGAACCGGAAGGAAACACTGAAAATGTTCCAACATGACAGAAATGTTCCAGGTCAAATTTCAAGATGAAAATCTCACGTCGAGCAATGAAATGTGGGCGTGTCCTCAGTCACCAGTGAGACCTGCAGCATGTAAACGGGATTAGGATGGAATATTCTACATCTCAACCGAAATATTTTCTAATTTGGAATAAGGTTAATCTGAATGAATGCTGTCCATGTAAACGTAGCCACTGCTGTCCTGCTACTGAAAGAAGACAGTTCCTATGACAAATAACATTGTATTCAAGTTTTTATATACAGCAACCTAAAAACACAAATATGTGGTTATAGAAACAGCTACGTTCCTGGTGATTTACCTGGCGAGGTTGTAATCTGAATGTAACGATTAAGTGATTTTCTTGTTGGGAATATTTTTTTACCTAAAGAAAACGAATATTTAAATCATGAGACAGTTTCTGTCCTCCTACCTGTTGGTCTTTAGACTCAACAGTAGAAACCTTCAAACTGTTGAGTCCCTAACAGACCTGTGAACCATCGACCCAAACCAGACACAAATAAATCAATGGAAAAGTAAAACAGACTTGATTTGCCTAGATGCCACAGTTGAATACTGTCGATCCAGCAGCGGGGATTTGACTCAACTTTGGACAATCCGCCAACTTTTAATTGGACAAAATAAAATGAAGACTTTGCTAGACTTTGACTTGGGAGTGCCATGGCGTTCTCACAAGCTCAGAGATTAGAAGTTTTAACGTGTGTTTGACAGCACAAACTCACCAGACAAGTGGTGAACCTAAAAGCTCCTCGTTCTACCTTCATGTTCTTTTTTTAAATGTTATACAACAGTGTGGCACAAAAACACAGTTCCTGTGTAGAACACGTTCTACACAGGAACTGTGGTTGCTGCAGATGTGTAGAATCAAGACTTGGTTGTCTGAATTATTTGAAGCGTAACCGCCAGGACTTGCAACAATTCAGTGTCAACTTGAGGTTTATTTGATTTTACTCGGGATGGAATCATCTTGACCTGAAATTTGACCCAATCTGCTTTTCTCTCTTTTACAAATTTGGTACCATAACCAAGACATACAAATTAATTTGTAAGCTACAGTCTTCTGTGAGGCTCCTGCATTTGTACTTGAATTTTTACATTTTCAGTGCACAAATAATCTACACCATTTGCTTCCTGCTTATGAAAACTGGGCTTGATGAAAGCTTGGTGGAAACAAGGAATTCCTTTCCTCTGAAAAGAATGGAATTTTTAGGGTATAAACAAGCTCAAACAGAGAGAGAATTGAGAATTAACACGTTTTATATTTCCTCAATAGTGATGAAATTTGTTAGGCACATTAAACACCCCAAGACCTACAAAAGATGTTCATGGAACTGGGACTTAAACAGGCAGTTTGCCATTTGAGCATTGTTTGTTTTCAGGGGTCTTACTTTAACAAACTCCTCTGAGGGGATTTGATTAATTTGGTTGTTGTATCGAAAAGCCCTTAAAATGTGAAGCCTTTGTGTGTGTGTGTGTGTGTGTGTGTGTGTGTTTGTTTTTTTACCTCTGCGGCTGTGGCAGATTTTGATGTTCTGCCACAAAATGATGATCTTATTTCGGTGCAAGTTGAACGGATGCAGCGTAAATTTGGTCCTAAACATCTTCAATACCATGATCATGTTCCATCATAAAGTTCCTTTTTGTGGCAGCAAGAAAATCCAGACATTCTGTCTGCAGGAACGCACAATAATGTCAGGCAGCAGCTTTAAACTTTTGTTTGTTTGGATGAGTTCGTAGAAATAAATGTCCTAGATTGTGTTGAGTACTCGAAAATTCAATATTTCTCTGAATCCCATTGTGGCGACTTTAGAGACAACAAAAAATCATTGGATCATCGGCAAAAAAAGAATAATTTTCTTGTGAAGAAACTTGCTCACTCAAACACTGAGACTGACTCATCAGATCGATTATCTGACAACTTGTTCTCCAGAGAGATTCCGAGGTATATATCATGTCATGTATCGCTGCAGGTTTCATGATCAACAAATGGAACTGAAGCAGAAACAAAAGCACGAGTGTTCCATTAAGAGCATGTGGGAGTCCATACAATAAGGCATTGCTTTAATGAAAACTTGGGGTGGGGGGGGGGGGGGGGGCATTTCACAGTTTTAATGAGCACTTGATTGACTAGCAATTGAGATGGTGATGTGGCTCTGATTGTTTCTGCAAACGACACAAACCCAGCAGAGCAAAGTGGGCGTGACCGAGTCATCCTCATGGACGAGAGCGCAAGGAAACACGTGACCTGAAATTCCTCTTATTCAAATAATATATTAGGCTCTGTTGACACCTGTGGATTCATGTCTGCAGACTGAAGCTGCCATTTGACACTTGCAAATGGTTGTTTCATACACAATCATTCTAGGCTACAAGCACAGTTGGAAAAGAAAGAAAAACACCCCTCATATACATATTATGTCCACGTTTTGCAACATCTGTGGAAATAATATTCATTTGGGGACTTCACCTTATCTAAAGTTAAAATTATTAATTGAGAATCCAAGGTAGATTCAAGGGGAGAAAATAACTAAAATAAAACAACAATATTAATATCAAACGGCCAGCTTTTCTTGTTTTAATGCTGCTAATATAGCCTATTTACAATCATCTATCATATACAACAGAAAAAGCATCTGTTTTCACTACTAAGCTGATATGTTCTGGCCATTTATCAAAGAAGAAGAATTAAAAAGAAAGCAAAAAAGGGAATTCATTAGTTGTGCTTTTTAACCCACAAATCCACTTCAATCCATCGTTGAAATGGGACAAATTTAAGAGGCACCACTTGAAGTGCTTACATCAGTCACGTTCAATGAGAATCTCTAAAGCTATAACAAAGACTGAAAATTCAACTCGTAAATATAGTATATTTATATATTTATAAAGGTGATACAATTCACTTTCAGTTCCTTTTTTTCCCCCAGATTATAAAATATCTCCTTCACGGTGAAGGATCCCTCTTTGTGTCGTCGCACAAAGCCCTTATGGTGTTTGATGGGAGTGACCCAAACTCTGGATGACACATGGAACTTGTGCTAAAAAGCAGGAAGAGTTTTAATGCCAGAGGTTGTTTTTAATTAGAAGACGGAACACTTCTGCTGAAGAAAGGTGGCGTCCGTGATGTCTCGGGGATCCTTCGGCCAGCAACGTTTAAACAGTTACCTCATTTTTACCGGCGGCGCGGTATGTGTGGTGGTGGCCAGGAATGTACTGTAGGTGGTCCACTGTGTGTGTTCGTCGGGAGGCAAACGCCTGTCTCTTAGACGTGGGTGCTTGTTGGTTGACCGTCAGTGTGTTGTAGGTGTCGTTAGAGGCACTGGGTTGAGAGTGCATCTTGGTCATCTTGTGGCGGTCCATGACAGGCGTGGTGGGCAGCAGCATGTCGGCATGAGACATCGCCCGTGCCATGGCCTTCTCCCGGAACTTATCACGCCGCATTGCTGGAGACAGCAGCAAGGGGTCCTGGGAGTGGAGGCGATCTGCTGACAGTAGCTGCTCCTCTGAGAGATGGCGGCTGCTTCCGTACGCGTTGGCTGCCATGACACCATATGAGGACAGGCCATAATCTCCACGACGTGGCGTCCTGGGAGGTGACAGGACGTGATCCTGGGACATGGCTCTCTGCACGCGACGAGGACGCTGACGTTGCTGGTGCTGCTGGTGCTGCTGGGGGTCTGCGTTCAGCTTCACCATGTGGGTTGGTCCGCGGCCGCCAAAATCTTGATGGTGATGCTTCCTAGTGTAGTATTCGTCTATGTCCATATCACCTGAGGAAGACAAACCATGTATTAACAATAGCAGGACTGTCATGGTTAAAGTATCATTTAGTATCATGATTTACTCGGGATTCTCTCCCTTTACGTTCTGGGGATTCTACCATTTTTCACAACAACCCAATGACTTGGGCCACGCTGAGGGAAAGCATCACATGTCCTCCAAGCAGGAGCATCATCACTTGAGCATCAATGCAACGTTCATGATATGTGGACATGTTATGAAGTCCTCCTTACCAAGTGTTGCAGGGTTGGTTGAGAGAGAACGAGCCATGTGTCTGTCTGTACTGGACCCATAACGGAGGACTCGCTGGTCTGAGAAGCCTTGTGGTCACATTGTTAATGTCCCCATCCCTCCCTCGAGCTACAACGTTGTAACCAAGGGAGCAGCGTTGCTGAACCTTGAATGCATTGGCTTGCCATCACTTTACAAATCACTGGGCACAAACTGCACCTACGCTCAGCCTAAAGATAGTTTATTTGTAAAGTGCAGATTCAGACGGGGCTCTCAGGTCTGATATCTTATGTTTGTCTGGGAAAGTCTGTACTGTTTGTTTGAGTCAGGGAATTTGATTTATTACAAGGCCAAACCTTGATACAGAATACCTTCCTGGGGGAGGTAGAAATGTGGGTTTATTTGCATGTATCAGATGTGATACTCGTACTCTATAGCATTCAGTTACTAGAGTTGGCAATTACTGTGTTTATTACAGCAAATGATTTCTGTGTTATGACATTTGCAAGCTCTGACCCCAAATCAGGTTAATGAGTTAAATATAAAATCCTCCCTGTATGTAAACACACTGATAAATTAGGATGGATGAAAAGCAAAAGGGAAGGAAATGTTGACACATTAGTCTCCATTATCCTCCATCGTCTGGCTGGCATGATAATCACTGGAACACTTTAGTCCTTTTTTCTTCATGGAAAACAGGACAAAACCCGACTCTCATCAGCACAGTTGAGGACTCATCAGTACTGTAATGCTAAACTATTCATGCGCGAGTGACGCCTGAATGGTCGGTTCTTTAAATCTTCTTGCTCTCTGCTGTGGGCACACATGCTCCTGATGGTGAAGCCATTACAGCTACATTAACCACAGGCAGTAATCAAGCCTCTGCTTGCTTCTATCTACTTGTTTTGGGCAGCGCTGGAACACAGGGCAGTATTCATAGAGTCTCTCTGGCTAAGGTGAGGGGCTGGTACCAGTGCTGTGGTTTCATATTGCAGGTCAAATTTAGGACAGTGCTTCGCCCGTTTGTGGAGACGGGGGACAACGGGAGTTGCTCGTGTCTTTGGGAGAGATGTCATGTCTGGGCACAGAAGGTCATCTCACTGATCCTCCGTGAGGGGCTGCATCTCCATGGCCTCATGCGTTCCCACCACTGTGGCCTGTAGTGATGTTCTCCCTCATCGTTCCCTGAAGAGTTTGTTTGGATTTGACATTATGGCAGAAAATGTCAACCAAACTCAACCAGAGGCTACAGCCTGCCGTCGAGCCGTGGCCCACAGCACCATTGATAGGTCACACTCAAGTATCCAAGTCACTGTGGGATCTGGAGTGATTACACACTCAAACTCTGGTGGGGCAGGAACACATTGAGTTCTTCAGTCACAAATAAAAGCTGGCATGAACAAAAGATGTGTTGCAATCACAGGAACAACTAGAGGTGAACTCTCAAGAGCAAAGACCTCCAACTGGGTCCATGTCATATGAAACTCCTGAAAATGTCCAGTGGCACTTAATTTTCATGAAGAAAATTATTTAATGGCCATTGTTTGATGGAGTGTATCAGGTTATAAATTGGACCAACAGCTCTGAACTTGGGGTTCACTGGTCCATCACTGACTCCAGCTCGTCACTCAAAGGGAAATATGATGAAACAAAGAGTTTAAATGATAAAAAGACACCAGTTCAGATTGAGATGAACAGAAACATCAGTCAACACCACAGTCATCAGAGTGGCGGCCGCATCAGCTGATGGCGATGGGCTGGGAGGGTTCAACTGCAGTTAGAGGGCACGCCAAACAAATTAGAAGCTTTTTATGAAAATATTTTATCATCACATCAATTATTATATTGTCTCCAAGAGGAGACTGTTGAATGCAGTGATGTGAAATACTAGTTTGATGTTAAAAATGTAAAAAGGGGTAAGAACACTTCCTGTCTCAAAATCCTGCCCTCGTCTACAGACTCTGCATTCATATGTCTGTTTATGGAGGTTAGACTGAGAGGGGTTCTGGTCGCTGGTGTGCCGATAAAATGAAGCGCTTAACAATTAGCATGATGGTGAGAGGCTAAATGTCTCTACACATGGAGCAGAGCTGAACACAGCAAAGTGCAAAAATCCACTGCAGCTCCCTCTCTGCTTGATTGAACACAGCATCACCAGTTAATTTGTGTCAGTTATTGATCACATACGCAGCCCCGAGCAGAGAATCATATCCATTCACTTGTGGAAATTATGAAGTGATCTTTGGAGTTTTGAAAAATTCACAATTGAAGATGAAGGAGATGCAGCAATCACTTTCTCTCCTTATTTGCAGGATTAGGGATTCCTTATTTGTTGAGAAAGTTGTTTTAAATCCCTTCGGGATGATTTAGGTGGAAGACAGTGAAGCTAAGGATGATTTGTTCCCGCCGCCTGCTTCCTTGAGCTGGTTATTGTAGCACAACATCCTTCATCTCTGCCTCAGTGACTGAACGAAGGACGAAACAGCAAAGGAGTCACGCCACTTATACCAGATAACCCCAAAATTGCAAATAATTTAATTAAGTCATAATTATCTCTCCAGATGGTTTAATCAAAGTAACAGCTAATTACTGTATATTACTTTCAGGCTTGTTTCCAAAGACCTCACTCATGCTTGATCCTCCACTTTATGTATTTTCAAGTATTTTGGGTTTTTTCAAGGGAGGACTTTGCTTGTTCATTTGACAAATTCTGCAGGGCTCCTGTCTCACAAGCGAAAAGCCTCTTTGTAGTTCAGCATGATTCATCTCGGTGATGTTGGGGCGGGGGGGGGGGGGTGTACAAGGCTCTGGAGAGATAAGAGCAAAGCCCCCAGTTGATAAGGGAAAGAAAAGGCAAAACGTCTGAAAGACGAACAGTGAAAGGAGATTGTGAGGATGCTTGTTTTTCTATCACACAAGCACGCAGTGAAAAAGGAACATGAAACATTTAGATGGCCTTTTCTCTGCAACTGACTTCTTACAATTCTACGACTGCGAGGTTTGTATTCATGTGTGTGCAGTGCAACTGCAGTGAATGCATTCCAGCAGAGGAAGGACGCGAGTACATGTAGTCTGGATACAGATAATGGGTCCTTTTTGTCTCCACTGAAAAGACTGCAAGGCTAAAGAAAAATCTGTATTTGTAAGATTTACTCTCAACAAATGTGATAACTCGCCACACGCCAAGTTGATTTTCACTTCATCACTGTCAATATGGCTCACTTAGAGGCACAAATTAAGTTTTTGTTTCAAAATCTGAGGGCTGAAGCTGATTTTAAATACATTTTCACGCTCGGGTGAGATTATGCGGCGATCTCACTGCACCAAAGACATCGTCTGAAAAGGAGTTTAGATTCTCAGACCATCTATTTTTTTATGCTCTTAAGAGTTAGTACTCAGATAAAATGTTGGATTTGAAGTGTCCCATTGAGAGAAATGCAAAGTCTTGAAGCAGACTTGAAGTACTTGACCATAATGAAGTTATGTTCTCAGTACCTCAGAGGTTGAGACACAATTCCTCTAGAACTTCACAAAACTTTTAATTAGAAGAAAGATAAATACAACCAACTTTAAAAGATGGGTGTACAAGGTTTCTCTCCACAATTCATCTCCAAAGCTGGTGTACTGCATCATACAGAGACGGCATCAAATAGACAGAGCAGTGATTTTGACACCAGGTAGCAGGTAAACACAGGTGGTACTAATCAGGGAGAGAGAGGCTCCAACAAGCAGAACCTTCATTAATTGGTTGCACCTGTTTCTTACCAAAACAGCGTCTGTCAAAAAGGTTGATGCCACTAATTGTTAAGCATAATGTCAGTTAAACAAGTGTAAACCAGACATCAGTCACATTCCTGAGACTGTCACTGTTCATCTGTCCCTCTGCCAGTGTGGTTCAAGTTCAACGAGTCCCAAAACTGACTTCAACCCTTGTTGTAGTTCCGTCGCCTCCTGTCAGTCAGTGGGTTCTCAGCTAAACGCCTGAAATACCGTCTGTGGTTTATGTGAGCTTCAGGTATTTAAGCATTTTGTGCTGCTTCAGAAAACACGTCAGCAAATACCACACCTGGTTATTTTGAAGCATTTAAGCAATGAAGCAGTTTCCTTCAGGGGATCCTACACCCTCTAAAACCTCACTGCACCAATAAAAGGGGTGCAGGCCCCGCCCAAAACTGTACATAAAAGGAGTCTAGAACCCACAAATTATAGCGTCAGTTCCAACAGCGCCACCCACTGGCCTCCGCTCCACATACATGAACAGCTGAACATGAACAGTGAATCCCCCACGGATGCTGAATGTTGGACGATTTTCCAAGCAGGCACTGTAGATGCACTCCATACACCACAGATTTAGATTTAATAATGATAACAAGAAGAGGAGTTTATTTGTCTTTTTACTGTGGAATTATAGAGTTGAGGTGAGGGGACAAACTTTACCCACTGCAACAATCTGTGATGATGAAATATTGGTGTATTCCCTTGTGGAATCTTGTAGTTGCTGGTGTTACTGGACAATTCTGTGTTTTAAGAAGTCTGAGAGGCCAAATTCTCTCAAATACAATTGCAAATCAACCTGCAGGCCACTGCTGCGCCGCACCCAAGGGCTGAAGTGAGGGGAATGTGTCACCCCCACCCTGGACCTTTAACTGTCAGCCAGTGAATAAGCATATTTCCAAAATGTCAAACTATTCCAACAACAGTAAAGTTAATGTCCAGCTCCAGAGATGCTGCTAGTTATTTCGGGCCACATGATAAAACAGAAAAATCCACCCCCATCAATGAGTTATGAACCCATAAAATTGGCCGCGTATAAGATGAGCTTTAAAGCCGCTGTTATGACTCAGCTGTCATGCCTCCAGTTACTGCGCGAGCTGTTTGTTTTCTAATGTGCGAGTTCCCCTGAGCTGCCATTTTGACTCTGTTTTTGGTCAAGCATAAAGACACCATATTTAAATATTAGGTTATTCATTAAAACCTGCATGAACTGTGACATGCATATAATCAGAAGAATATAATGCATGCGATGGTCATCATGTTGAAATGGCAGCATCCATGTCGTCGTTGCAGGAAAAATGTCAGCGCAAAGACAATGGACTGTAACATTGCTGTGACATTAAAGCACCATCTTGTTGGAAGCTGTCTCTCTTAATTTGTCATTAAGAGACATTAGCGACATGCCACGGGCCCCAGATGGAGCCTTATTACACACCAATTAGATGTCAGTCGATGGGCGAATAGATGAGTCGACGGGAGGGAGTATGGCGGCGCGAGGGCATGCAGGAGAAGAAGATATATATCCCCTAAAGGTGAGGGATTGTCTGTACGATGAGCCACCAAACATCTGGAGATACTGATGATGATGGCGACCCTTTAAATGCACAAGGCACGAGGGTGATGTCATTCCTTTGGTGAATGAGGCATTACACAGCGACGAAGGGTGACGGAGGACCACCTACTTAATCTGTGGAGAGAGGAGGAGTAGTTACTTATGTCAGACTTGAGGGCCAGCTCATAGGACGGAGGCAGGTGGCTGAGGTTCTGGAAGGATCTGGAGAGCGACAGGTCGTAGGGCTCGGTGGCAGAGGTCAGGATGTTGTTCATCCGCTGGGGTCTCTCTACAGGGGACAGGGGAGGAATAGGTACAGCGTGGTCAGCGCAGACAGAGTGATGGGGTTAATGCACTGGGGGTCTTCTCTGGGGGGAGGGTCGGGGGTCAGGGTGGGTGAGAGCACGACTGCAGTGGTGTTAACTGACAATTTACAGATGGAACCTGATTTTTAGGAGATTATAAGGTCAAGAAGTTTGTTTGGGCTTGCAGAAGTCTGGTCACTTCAGTGGTTACTGGTTTATTCTGGCCTCTTGGCTCCAGAATTGCACTTCTTCACAAAGTGAACTGGAAGGTGCACACTTACCCCTCCCCCCCACCTCTGTTGATGAGCTACAGGAGGATAATACAAGGAGCCCCTCTATATTTTTTTTTAATTTGCTTTTCAACTGTGCATTTAGCCCAAAGTCAATTCCCTGCTCTACCGCTACATTTTACCTTAGACTGGCAACTTTGTTTGTAAAATTTTTCTTAAATTTGAACTCGTCTTCAAGCTATAGTTCAGTACTGTTGTCTCCATCTTGAGGATGAGCGTTATGACAAACAACTGTGTCATTACTGCGTCATGTGAAGAACTCTCTATCAGTATTTGATTACTCTGGTCTGCTAACATTTGAGAAGTCTATAAGGGCTACACAACGAGGTTATTTATCGACACTGAAGCTAGCAGAGAGCTAACAGGAGGTAGCCATCCGTGGTGGTGTCCGTTTCGGGTGCTCTGGAGCTTGTTCGTTATGAATCCGTGCCGCAGACAAACTCCACTTTACCTGGCAGCCACGAGCTTCGTGAGCATCGTTAGAACTCATTTGGTGAAGATTTGACAGCAAGAAACCTTAATTTACACGAAAAGAAGATGCGCAGTCGCTTTAAACTGTCGATGTAATCTGATTACCAAGGGGTTCTGTGGTTGGGGTTTGATGGCATAAATGTCACTCAAACTACTGGACATTTTTGCATCAATGAGAACGAGAGCATGTTTGTCTTGATGAAATCTGAGGAAACCAGGAGCTGCATCTGTTTGTGTGATTGTGGAACGCCTTTAACCATTCAGTGATATGTGTGGCTTCATCACGGCTGCCTGCACTACGGCGCTCCTGGGCTTCAGTATGTGGGACAGCCAGTCATGGGGCAGGAGGCGCAGCGGGACATAGGCAGGGATTTTAAAATAGGCCTGGGCAACTACTGCAGCAAGGAGGACAGGCACACACAACAGCAGGAACATGTGGTGTAGAGGGGAGACACTCGTCAGAGGGTTTGAAGATAAAGCCAGCTAGGTGGAGTGAAGATGGGGAAAATTAAAGGCCATGGACAGGAATGACTGAAACAATACACTGAGGCACAAAACAAAAGAAAATGGGTACAACCCCCAGTGTGCATGTAAATAATTCAACATGGGAGAAAAGGTGAGAAGAAAAAATACACATAAACACAATGTGTATGTGTATTACTTACCGTATCTCATTTGTCTGTGGGCTAACAAATCCAAGTGAGAAAAGAAGGATCAATGACAATCAATGAGCACAGTAAGTTTGTAGGTAGCTAACGGCTGCCCTTGATCAAAGCTACGTGGTTCCACCTGCACCTCTTCTTGAATTATGCAGCAGCCCCGATCGTTGCCAGGAGCTAAATAGATGTCAAAAGCACTGTTTGAAGAGTTTTATTTGGTCCTGAAAGTACTTTTGAAACACATTTCCCAGTTCTGCGTAAGAGGCAGACGAGCACCAGCAGGATGTGGAAAGTAGCGCCGTGCTAATGGTCAAACAACTCAATGACAATCTCGCCGATTTAACTTTGAAAGCCTTTGCAATTTTTATTTTTTTGGATGCTGGTTCCCTCTTTAATTGTTTAATTTCATTGTCATTTAGAGTAATCCCCTGCTAAACGCTCCTCTCCTTTCACACCAAATCACATTGGGAGAAATAGAATAACAGTAATTGCATTTTCAATAACTTCAGCAAACCGCACAGATGATCCTTTGATTATGACTTTTCATTTTCTCCCAAGACTCCTTTTTCATTTCCCCAGATTTTAATTTCCCCTGCAATTTGAAAGAGTCTGTCACAAGGACTGTTTGGCTGGCTTTCATTTGGAGGCAGACGGTGCAGCGTGTTATTTTGGGGAGTCAAATCAGGTCAATCACCATCGTTAAACTGAGAGCAGGCTGCGTAAAACTTGATGTTGCTCTGCTGGCGTGTATAAGGGTGGCTGTTCTTACCCAGTTTAGGTGTGAGCACCGTCAGGTCCAGGTGGCTGTGCTGGTAGTCGTGGTGGTGGTTTCCTATTCCAAAAAGAACAACATGTCAAGGGAATGTCAAGAGGATGCAGAGGTGGCGCTCCGTGATCTACGTGCTCTTCAGAGATTCATGGTGGAATTGTTTCTGACTCCTTTTACCACATGAACCCTCCTAACCAATGACGTCATCTCTGAAACACCTTTGACTGGGTTTTAATTTTTGCAGATGCTGAATTTACGCTTGTAATCCTGTTTCTTAAATGTTGTATTCAGTGCTTTATAACATGAAAGAAGCATGACTGATGACTGATGACCTTTACATGTATTAACTCCAATTATTCCATCAACATTTGAGCCACTTTGAGAGAAAACAAAAAGATGGGGTTGGAAAGCTCGTATCTACAGGTTATTTCTCAAATTTAAAAAAACAAGGTTCACCTTTCCATGTTCTGGTTCACGTTTGATTATGTAAAATTACTAACCAGTAACGAAATAAAACCACAAACCAAGACAAAGACATGTGAGGCTCACTACTAGCTTCAACTGAGTCTTCATAATTAATCCAAGGTTTATTTTTATAACTGGGTTTAAAAACATAAATGCAAAAAACAGAATAGCCGGGCTCAGGCCCTAATTAAGGGATTGCACTGTCCTTTTGAATCAAAGTTGAACCACACTTGCAAGGTGTGTCAAGGAGCTGCAGTTGGAGGAACTTCAGGTTCACTCTCAAAGCTCCTAGATGATCACCCTGAACTGCAGTCTGTAAAAAAAACTGTGAATTGCTTGATGCACCTTGAAGCCTGACAAGATGGTGTCACATGATCTTGGAACATTGTGATGTCACAAATCCAGCTTCCTCATGAGTGTTATTGGTCACCTGACATGGATTTTAGTCATTTAGTCATGTAGTCTGGTGGCGAAGTGGAGCAGTGGTCCTCACTGTGGCCCCCCATCAAGAAGGTTGTGGGTGGAGCCCCGGCTGCAGCACGGGGTCTTTCTGGGTGAGTCTCCATGTTCTCCCTGTTCCTGCTGGGTTCTCTCTGGTACTCCAGCTTCCTCCACAGTCCAAAGACATCAAGAGGGACCAGGTTAATCCAGACTCTAAATTGACCGTAGGCGTGGCTGGGAGAGCCAATGGTTGTCTGTCTCTATGTGTTGGCCCTGCCATGGACTGGTGACCTGTCCAGGGGGAAGGCTGCTGGGATAGGCTCCACCCCCACCACCCTCAACAGGAGAAGAGGGATGGATGGATGGATATTCATGTAGTCTAGTTTTAGTTGATGAATATTTTAGTCTCATTTCTTCGAATTGAATTAATTCTTACGTGCTAAACATCTGAGTATCAGTACTAAACTAAACTCTGCTGTCCCTGAAGACGAAGCTTCAACACAATGGTCCACAGACTGAATCCACATCACGGTGGTCTCTTCTGCCTGAGCGCTGAGCATCTGAAACGATCAGTGAACCTTCACTGCTCTGTTTAGAGATGGTAGACGTGTCCCGTGTTTGACGGCGTGCCGCTGCTTTGCCAGAATAATTGATTGTAGCCTCTTTATACGGGAACATGAAGGCAGCTAAGACTCATCCATCTTCGCCGTGAGGGACTCATTGGATGTTGCTCTAATATTGCGTTATTTGAGCAACGTAACGCCAGACCTCCGTCGATGAACAGCACTCAGAGAGTGAAGATATCTTTCAACTACTCACAGATTTTCTGAACAGCGGAGCAGCCGAGATTTGTGATTGCTGCAACTTATTTGCATTTAAATATGTTCATCTATCATCCTTGAAAAGTGCTCAAGGCCATAAAAACAAAGCTGTGATACCTTAAAACGATGTACAAGAGCTCCTTAGAAAGCTTTGAGCTGACGACAGGGGGCCGGCGTCAGTTAAAGATCAACGCTGTATTTCAATGATGGGGGTTTCCCAGCGGGTGGATGTGACATTTCTGACAAATGTTACTGAGATCTAAGGCAGTACGGAGGTAATCAGACAAACTTACTACGAAATTACTGATTAATCTCGGCTGAAATTGATATTAAAGTCTGGAAAAGACAAATGTTAAATGGTCGTGAGGAACCACAGCTATGAATCACAGCTTTAGCCTCCCTGCAGCTTTATGCTTTTATCAATCACAGGAGTTTAATCAAGGGAACAATAATATCAGCTGGAGAAGCTCAGCTAGACGACCCCGCCGTGACCTTGACACCAACACAACCATTTACTGTCTCTGGTGGAAAAACGCTCTCTGTCGTTCCTCAGAGACACAAAATGACACATAAATTTCACCCATAAAAACGTACCACGAGTGTTTAACCCCGGTTCAGAAGTTGATCACCCTGTGAGGCTGGTTGACTCGGGGGTGATCTCCCATTCTGGGATGTGTGTGTGTGTGTGTGTGTGGTGTGTGTGTGTGTGTGTGATTTAGCAATGCACTTCATGTGTGTTTGTTGTCGCAAGTGCCAGTTTTGGCCTTTTATTGGTCATAAAACAGCTCTGGAGGTGGATTGTAAAGTTTTTCATTTGTCTACGATGGGGGGAGATGGGGCCGGATGATTTAAACTGTGTGTACAAAACTAAAATATGAAATTGAAATAATTCGATCCTCTTTCGGGCGGCCCGGTGGAGCAGTGGTCCTCACGGTGGCCCCCCATCAAGAAGGTTGAGGGTGGAGCCCCGGCTGCAGCACGAGGTCTTTCTGGGTGAGTCTCCATGTTCTCCCTGTTCCTGCTGGGTTCTCTCTGGTACTCCAGCTTCCTCCCACAGTCCAAAGACATCAAGAGGGACCAGGTTAATCCAGACTCTAAATTGACCGTAGGCGTGGCTGGGAGAGCCAATGGTTGTCTGTCTCTATGTGTTGGCCCTGCCATGGACTGGTGACCTGTCCAGGGGGAAGGCTGCTGGGATAGGCTCCACCCCCACCATCCTCAACAGGAGAAGAGGGGGAACATGGAGGGATGGATGGATGGATGGATGATGGACGGATGGTCCTCTTTCATAAACCGCTTGTTTTCACAGGCTTGATTCCCACCCTTAACCCTAAGCGGGAATGGATGTGTCTCCCTCAGTAAATCCTGACTTTACTTTTGCCATAACAGAAATGAAATCATACCCTTTGAACCCTCCAGAGAATTCATCATCATCATCACTATCGTCATCATCACAATCATCATCATCATCATCATCATCATAACAACCAACCAACACAGCACCCAGAGCCCACAAATGATGAGTTTTGACTTCATTAGAAAATCCCAGCGAGAGCTGCAGAGGCGAGTTCATCCTGGGGAGTTAAAGTCACACCTCAGACAGTTTGATGAATCTCTTGTATGATTGCATTTACGCCGCTGTTACACCACAACTCAACGCCGTTGCAACATGTAGGTTGTTGATGAAATATTTCCAGTATTTATTTTCCCCTGTAACAAGCCTTGAAATGTTAGCACTCGCTTGCAAAAGGAGATTTTCCTGAGTTTCAGCTGCTGTAAAAGCCACATCTGAAGACAATGTAGGGAAATGATGTCAAAAGTACAAGGACCCCCAAAGACCCTGCTGCTCTTCTGGCCTAAACACACTTTTTTTTGAAAGTCAGCTGTAAAATATCTGCAAAAACCTAACATTGTTCCTCTCTAGTCGGAGCAACCAGCAAGCAACATTTTGTAGATGTAAACGTGCACAATAATGATTGAAGTACAAACTGAAGAAATTTGTTGAAAAAGAGGAGTACTGATTTAGCCCATGTCTGAAGTAAAGAAGTACAGGCTCTTGAATGTGCTGGATGGATGGATGGGTGGATGGGTGGATGGATGGATGGGTGGATGGATGGGTGGATGGATGGATGGGTGGATGGGTGGATGGGTAGATACTTTATTGAGCCCAGAGGGAAATTCAGTAAGTAAGTCCGTAGAAAGTATTGAGTGTTTTTTCTGTTCCGCCTGCCATGTTGGGCGTTTAATTTTCATCCATGTTGTCACGCATGCTGATGCTCCGCCCCCTTTCAATCATGAGTGAGTACAAAGGAATCTTAAACTAAACCGTTATCTGTGTCTCTTGTGTGTTTTACCTTGTATTTGTCTGCCGGGCATCAAAACTTAAGTCTTATCATAAAATGTAGAACACAAAGTACAGATAGTTGTGTTCAAATGTAGTAAAAGTAGTACAAGTAAGAAGTTGTCAGAAAAATAGTCAATTACAGATACCTGACAAATTGACTTAATACAGTAACAAAGTACTTGTACTTCATTACTGCCCCATCTCTGCCAACCAGTACTCAACATACGATCTCTTGACACCAACGGCGGCCTCTGAAACACATTAAACAGTGTTTACATCTGTTTTTGCTTTCTCAGTGGCTGAAGTTTGAAGCCGCTGCAGAAGTGACCTGGAAAGTGGGTTGAACGTCGGGGGACTTCTTCGTCGAGATATCATTTGGAATCATTCCAACTGACGCGCTGCCACCTCGGGTCCGTGTGACACCGATCTCAGTCATATGTGAAGTGTAGAATATACCTGCCTAGTGAGGATGCGTAATGCTGCAGCTCTCGCTGACAGGGAAGTGTGTCACTCAGAGGATTGGCTGGAGTCGCGCTGTCACTAATGAATTGAAGGCTTCCAGGTTCCGGCGGGTGGACAGAGGGGATCCCACTGTGACCCAGATCCATTTTAAACGCCTCGCTTGGGGGAAGCTGACGGACAGACGCTGGCTACGGAGAGAGCTCCTGCTATGTCATTATACTGGCAGAGTGGGGGAGCATGTGGACCTGGCGGGACAGATAGCCTCGTTTTAACCTTGTACATCTGAGCAGGGAAAGTTCCTCTGAACTATTTCAGAATTTAAACCTGTAATTGGCCTGAGATGCAGCCAACCTGAATGACTGAACAAGCAGGATCTGAACAGCCTCCAAACACCGTCACCCGTCAGAGACGCTGGCAGCAGCTTCAGTTTGTCAGTAATTTGAAGTGAAACTTTACAACGAAAGTCTAAACTACTGCGGCGAGTGCAGCTCCACATCCGAGACCGGGACCACTGCTTCAGCATGTCTCCGTCTGCTACAAACCAACTCTGGTCGCTGGCAGCTCAACAGCTCCTGTCACCAGGTGTGCTTTTCATTTCTGGACTCAGGAAAAAAGTTGCAGTCGTAGAAAGATGCGCGCCCCCCTCCTTCCTGGGACTTGTTCCTGCCCTGGACACTTCTGACCAATGAACAGTGATTGTTCTCATGACGGTTGTGACGACCACATTTGCTTCTCTCAGGTTTTGTGTGGAAATGAATGTAACCAGCCTCATCAGCTGATTCAGACCAGAGCAAACGATGGGTGTGACATGAAATGATCTGTTTGACAAACTGATTTTGACAGATGGTCTGAATGAATAAGGCTGGAGGGTCACAGCTCCAGATGGTTGCTCATGATGAGAGGCAGAGTCTCTCTGTTGGAGCTGGCGTCACGATTCAGGTACTTCCACTGTATTTGGTTCCATTTCTTTCTGTTAGTCTGACTGTGGTTGACAGGTTGGTGACCCAGAGAAAAACTATTGAATTGTGGTATTCTGGCTGTCGCATCAGGACTCTGAGGGTTCACGTCCCGTGCTGGACTTCCACTGTCCCTCATGACTCCGGCTGAATGTTTGGGCTCTTGTCAGGCTGCAGAATGAATTTTTGGATGATCAGATACCTCCCTGATGGTCTCGCATGATGGATAAGAGTCGGCCTGTAGCTCTCATCTCTTCTGAATGAATCCCCAGCTCCATTTGTAATAACGTCGTCTTGAACCTCCCCCACGTTTCACTGTTCAACCTTCCATTTGTTAGAGATGGACACAATCAGCTTAGAGTTTTAGTCTTCAGTCAGATGAGTTCAGTCATTTCAACTTTGAATTTGATGCCAACAGCTTCTTCCTCTGTCAGAGTGATGCTGAACTTTTATAAGAAAACTCTTGTGCCCTGTTGGAGACAGGACTGACCTTCTGTGATGACCCATTTGTGTTTCGTTGACACCTCCTCCACATTCTCTGCCATCGTATCTTTGATTAATTTCCCTGGAGCATCTTAGTGGCACATTTCAGTATATTAGATGTTTTAATTAAATGTATAGTTTCCTGGTAGCATTTTCCACTTGGTGCACTCATCTCATTATCATACTCCCAACTTATCACATCATTGAGTCTAAATTTAGTTTAATTTGCAATCTCACAAGCTGTAGCTTTGAAAGAAAGTCACTTTATTTTGTTTTGAACCCATTTCCAAGCAGCGTCAAGTGTCGTCCACGCAGCCTTACCCAGTGGAGATGGATCTCAGCGCCGAGGAGTCTGTGATTTACTAACAAGGATAAGCACAGATTTATCTGATGTCTTCTTCGATATGTCAGAAGTAACATCACACAAAGCTGCCGTTATCCTTGCCGTGGAATACGGGACTCCAGAGTCACAGGAATCCATGTTGAAGCAGAAAATAGGGAAACCTGCTCCGTGACAGGAATCTGAACCTGTAGTACATTCTCATCGCTCCAAGACCAAGCCTGCACAGGGCGTGCATCATCAATAAATAAATACTGTGCTGTTGTTCTGGAGCTCCTCAGCTTGAAATAAATACAGAAGACAGAGAAAAACCATGACGGTGCTTCATAAACTCCTGGATTTACACCTATAGAGTGAAAGACCGTGGCTGGCCCAGACGAGCAGCGTGACCTCATCCAGATCGGTGCAGCATCACTCGACCCGGTACCAGTGAGCCCATTCTGATCCTTTGCTGATGTAGAAACAGGAAGCTGAAGATCCAGGCCAGGGGTTTTATTGCTTTTAACTGAATATCATAGACGGAGCGGATGGTGTGTTTGTCCTTGGTCAACTTTTGTCATCATTGAGACCACTTTGACATTGAATACAGCAGCGCTAGCTTCAGTTAGCTTAAATGCTTCAGTGTGTACAGTCCTCCTGCTTTTTTCCTTCCCTCTCCTTTGTGAAACAATAATTGTGGTTCTATATGGTTGAAAACCGTATCCTCCTTTTTGCTTTTAGTTCTGTCTTCTTTGCTTGTGTATCTGTTTCCTGTTTCTCACCTCTGTCTACTTTCTTATCAAGAATGACTCGCTTATTTTATGTTTCTTGAACTTTGATTCCACATTTTTTCCATTTAGAGACATCTGCAGCACCGCTGAAGCGTCAGTGGCAGAAAATAAGAAGTCTCCAGCAGAAAAATATCCGAAGTAACGAAGTGTAGACACAGCAAGCATTTAAGACCTACTAATCACATTCGATGTGAAGTAAAGGCAGTGGTGTTTCCAAAATGGAATTATCCACGAGGTTATTTTCCATCATCACATTGGATGTCTTCCCATAATTATCGCTGGTTGTTTGGCTCGGAGCAACTGTTGATAATGTGGCTGTTGAAACGACTGAGTGGAGGAGAAAGACGAGCTTTGTGAGGATGGCACAAACCAGAAAATTACAACCCTTTAATGGCTTATGAGTGGAGCTCCGGCATCTCTGACAGAGACGCCGGAACGTAAATGTTCCCGACTTTTAGCTCAGTGTGGGGAGTTGCTGGTTTTAGTTCAGAGTTTGATTAGACTGGAAGTTCACCTGATGGATCCTGTGCCTCTGAGGAAGAGGAGTTCCTTTTTATGTCCACAGTACAAAGGTGCCATTCTTCCAGGGGCATCTATAATTCTGACAGATCTGTGGGCTGGCGGCCCTGGAGGCAGCCTCCTGCTCCTCCCAGAGACAGCAGAGAAACGGGAAGCGAGGCATGACGACTCGCCACCACCACCCTCGAGGCCCAGGATCTTTGTTTCTCTGTTATTGATTAGGGATTGTGTGTCACCGCGCCCGGGCACATCGTGCACCCCCTACATGCTTCTTCCAGTCAGAAGACCTGTCCCCCCCAGGCCGACCTTGTGGCTTCTTAACTGCAGCAACAAATACCTGCAGACTTGAACTCTCCTGGGTCTGATGAATTTCAAGGAAAAACTGTAGTCCTCTCCAAAAATATATCCATTCTGTCAGGACACCAGTGATGTCATCAGAACTCAAACACTTAATGGACCCCCCCCCCCCATATCTGCCTCCTCAAACTTTCCATCGGGGAGCGGTCACACAACTTAAAGTAATCATTTTGCAACAGCCTCAGTCGTGACTTTGATGACAAGCTCAGGAGCTCAGCTCACCACAGCAACCTTCGTTTCCCTGCAACTTGATATCGAGTTGTTGTTTTTGGCTCAAATGAATGAATCAGACTGATGGATTTTGACACTCGACCAAATGTGAAACTGAGATCTTCAGCGGTGCAGCCGGACAGAAATATTCAGGCTCTTTAGTTTGGTTTGCTCAAAGCCAAAAGAGTTCATCTGAAAACCTGGCAAATCGTCCATCCGTAGATCCGGAGGGCAGCTGGTGACAGAACCACTCCTCAAAAGAAGACCCAGGCTGTCCAGCGGCTGGGAGGCAAGTGTAGGTGCACCCACCTGAGCACTCGCACGGTGATCTTGATAGGTAAAATGCAGTGATATTTTTGACTCAAAATCAGACAAATATACTTGGCAAGACTTTGTATTTTGTTGTTGACTAACAAAAGCAAGGGTTTTTTCAGCCACTGAAAGGTGAAATGTTCAGTCTGCAAACCTTCATGTGGCTTCAGCTCTGCTGGCGTCGGTGGACTTCAGGACATGTCTGACCTTAACGCACATGCGTGTATGTGCAACCTCGGTGGCTCCCTAACAAAGACCTGTAGTTTTGTGCCTAAACCTCATCAAATCACAGTGTTGACACAAATTAATTTGATTTAGACACAAATAATGTTAGAGTGAAATGAGCTGAGGGGCCACTGCACCTCCTGATGAGCGGCGAGAAAGCCTGGTTATTAGACAAGCTGGCACTGTTATACAGTAACTTGACGCTGTGAAAATGAGAATGTGTTGGGGGTAAAAGTACTTCCCTGCATCTTGCGTGATATATATAATATAATTTTAGCCGTTCCGTGACACGGCTGTGCGGGAGAATGCTGGGAATCTAGTGGACGGCGTCTGAGTCTGATGAAATCCAAGCAGGAGGAATTTTCCCTCGTGCCGATGCATGGGGTCTCCTCTCTTTCCCGGAGCCAAACAGAGCAGAAACAACATCAGTGTCTGGCCATTGTGCGACTCCTCAGAGCTTTTCATCAGGAGGGTTGGAGTTATTTTACAGGCAGTGGATCATTTCCTGGCTCAGCGCCGCTCGTCTTCCAGGGCCTTTGTCTCCTTGACACTTCTGGCACGTTCACTGAATAAACGCAACAAGCGACGCCTTCTTCCCTGCCTCGTAATATGTGATGATTAGAACAGATAATTACATCTATTTACATATAAATATGATTGATACTAGCAGGGCCCTACAGAGTTAAGCCTCAAGAGCTGTTTGCCACTGATCCTGCTATTATCTGTCCATAATATTGAAATCCTCCGTCTGAAGTTACCTAATTAAATGATCATTGGCAACAAGTAAACAATTGGGGATGATGATGCTAATTAATGATGGCGGAACACTGCAGGGTGGTGCACTGAGCGACGCTGCTATTGCATTTGTGTAATCGTGTTTATTAGGAGAGTTATGATTAATGCAGCTCGTCAAAGAGCCGGAGGATGATCTGCGGTCTCGACGGCAGCGACAGCAACGTCACACTCTGTCTGAAAGGCCGCCGGTCTAATTGATTAGGTGCTGTCACCCACCATATCGACTGGTCCTCATAAGAATCTCAAATGAACACTCCAGTGATAATGCCAGCACTCGTTAAAATGGGTGCGAGGTGGGACTTTTGAAATGTCAAGAATGGTTTCAAAACAGGGGGATGTTTTCAAATAAATGCCACAATTCTCATTTTCATAACACCTAGTGACAGCCTGATTGTGCATTCATACATTTAAGATATAATCAAGCTGGTGTCCCTTCTCCCTGCTGAGCTGATTAATTCTTATCAGCGCTGCCTGAAGCCCCAGGGTGAGGGTGTTAAGAACATTTGCTCGCTCTGTGTAGCCTTGTGTCAAACATGCCCCGTAGCCAGGTTGCAGCTCAACAGGTACGCAGGCAGACTGCTTATTAAAACTTGGGCTTCCATCCCAAAGTGCCTCTGGATTGTTTTGAACTGCTAACGTACCTGCAGGGCGGCTGCAGGGGTGAAGCCACTCACCTAAAGCTTTGACCAAAGTGGCACAGCTTCTCCTCTGATGTGCAGCAACAGCCCTGACACACACGCCAGAGTTCATTCACAATGCAGCCGGCAGGTGGCGCGCCTCCACACACGTGCATGTTCATGAATGTGTGTGTATTGATGATTGATGACTGTATTGATGATTTATCAGTCTCAGTGGAAAATTGATATACTGAAATCAGAACCCTTTGGTTGAAACTCTTGAAGCAAGCAGCAAAGGAAGCTACGTGGAGACACAATCCAGATTTACTGTCATATCATCAGAATCTGTTCTCATACGCGTTTTTCCTATCTGCCAAAAAAAGCTCCGGAATACGATCCCGGACACGATCCATACCGTCTCTCCCATTCCGATACATGAGCTAAACCAATTTCTTTAAAACTCGTATCTTTTGGAGATCAGTCGTGGTAAAGAACATCCATCCTCCTGGTCACGGCTCCAGAATGCTGCCTGTCTTATTTCTGGAAGCTGAAACTTTCTTTCCAGCATTTCACATGGACTCAATAAGTTTGACTGAATTTTCTCTCTGACAAATCCAGGAAATACTGCTGAATATCTGTAGCCTGCCAGAAACCGTCTTCAGGGTCTGCAGTTCAATCCAGGTCGCCTCCAAAAGTTAAATATTGTTTGTCCACCAAATTATTCAAAAGCTGTCTATTAGTTTCTGAGCAAGCCTGCGAACTCACAAGCTATAAAAGTCAAGAAAAAGGTGAAACTGCATATTGAGACAGATGCTCATGTTCTAAGCTCAACAAGAAGAAAAAGAGACCCGAGGAGATGGGATGAGGGATACAGGACGCTGATGAGGATTCACTTTATTCACTGGCTATCTGTGTATTTGTACTTTTAGTCGAGGATTCTATGAGAATAACTGCACTACTTTTGGAGGACCGTAACCTGACTTGTCTTTTTCTCGTCTGTGTGTCCACAGTTGCTGATTCAATGGTCCCGACAGCGGCAGTGATGAGGAATCGTGCAGCCTCAGAGAACAGGAGGTACGAGTCTTACTGAAAACCTACTCTTCAAATGTCTCTTACACTTTTCTCACAATCGGAATCTTCAGGATCTTTATCTTGAATGAAGCCATGAATGAAAGCCTCCTGTTTCCTGTAGTGTATGAGAAAGAGCTCGCTTTCTCACAGCTGTGAAATCAGAGAGAGATCAGTGTAATACTTCCCAAATGTGAAGTGAGAGGTTGAGATCAGATAGGACGGAGAGAAACAAGGCCAGATAAGGAGCAGGTGAGCGGCTGCAGATGAAAGAGAATGAATGTGTATGAGCCTGGCGTGGTTGTCAGGCTTTGTATGGCAGCGTTTGAAGAGCCGTCTGGTTTGTACCAGGGAGGAGGAGGTCAGTGGACACAGAAGGGCAGAGGAGGTGGTCAGTCATACGCTCAGGTGAAGAAATCCCACTCCTCCACACAAAGGGAATGAGAAATACAGGTGAGAGTGGAGGACAGGTGAAACCAGACTTTTATTAGACCAGGCGGCATCAAAGAGGTGAAGAGGAGCAGCGAGAAACCCAGGATGAAACTGTAGACCTGAGACTTGGTCTAAAACTGGGCCCAGCAAGTTGGAGCTGCTGTGTAGGCACGAGGGCGGGTTTAAACTCCGGAGCCATTGGCCGTTACGATTATTGATTCAAACAAGCTAAGATAGCAAACGATAAGTGAAATATCTGGACTGTGAAGGCAGGAAACGAGTTGAAGAGAGAAACTGTTTGAAGGAGTGGAGAGGGAAGTAAATCTCATCTGTTTTTTGACTTGATTATCAAATATATCAAATTAAAATACAAAACAGAAGAAGATAAAGAGAAAGCTGATAACCTCAAACCTCTTGTATCGCTCAATTTTATTTGAACAGATTTGTTGAACGTGAGGATTTACATTTCTTCATTACTCTTCCATAGACTGACTCTTTTTTCTGACATACAGTGTCTGTACTAAACACATTCCCCACATTGAAACAAGTTTTATTGTTTGATCGATGATCTGTTGTTGCTCGTCACATGATTTTAAAGGTTCTGAACCCTTAAACTTTAGAGATTTTACTTTGATTTGGAGAAGGTTTGTTGATTCTCTGTCGGAGGTTGAGCTGACAATATTGTGGCTCTTTTTTTAAAGTATGAAATAAACAGAAGGAAGCAGCCTGACGGGCTGAAATCAGAGCCACAAACCAGCATCATGGTGCAGGCTCACTGCAGTCACTCTGATGGATTTGAGTCCAAATCCTTCAGTTGGGGGTGTGAATAAGTTCAGTTCTTTCTAAACCCCTTGAGTCAACTTCTCCACAGCTTTGTGGAGTTTCTGTCAGCCTGAATGTCTGGAGGTCTGCGTCGGCACCCTACAAGGACGGAAAGCAGGTCGCTGCAACAACTAGCTGCTGCACAGCCAACTAGCTGCTGTAGTTGATGGTTGATTTTAAGGACCGCTGTTGGTGGTTCACCAGCATCAGCTGCCAACTACGACTTCAAAACACTCCTTAAAAAGAAATGCTTGGTTTTTATTACACCAAGTACATCGGCAGTAAATACTCAGACTTCCTGGTTCAGAAACTGGCAGTCGGCTTCGGTTGAATAACTCCTTGGAGCGGGACTGGAGGTTGTACACTCGGAGACCTCAGGACGTTCATTTACAGATGGAGATGAAATAAAATAACAATTTGTTAGATTCATGTGGTGTTTTAGAGGAACCTTCAGGTGGAGTAAAAGAAGTTCCTGCTACCTCTCGACTTTCATCGGAGGCCTCCTGCTGTCGGTGAACATGCACCAGCTGATTTTGATCTTCTCTTTCATGTCTCTTGCTCTCCGGAACATTTTGGTTTTTAATTAGCACCAGGAAGACTCTGCTTGACTTTTCATATGCATTTTTTTCCCTTTCTTTCCTTAAATGCATTATTCAGTCTGAGGGGAGAGAGGCAGACATCCACTGGGTGTTTGCAGGCTCTGTCACTAAAACAGTGTGATGATCACTTTTCATACAAGACACTGCACCTGTGGTGCCTGATAGCTGAAAACTAAATAACAACGAGAAGGCTCAGGGAATTGGGGTGCAAGGGAGTGGGAAAACACACCTTTGCAACAATGGGAAGAAACAACATCCAGACACCTTTCACAAGACGGAGTGATGCACTAATAAGCCTTTGCAGTGCCTCGTTTCTCCACCTCTCGCTGTTCTGTTCATTTTGGGTGCCAGACACATCCGTCTGCAGGGGCATGACTGCTGGGAGATGAAATCCTAGTGGGCATTGCATGACTAGAATCCATGTTGTGATTCAGTCTCCTGCTGCTCCTGACAAGGAAACCTGATGTCAGAACAGGAGCTGGAGTGTAGCTGGAGTGTGGCTGGAGAGAAGCTCGCTGTGTTTTATAAATGAACAACGTGTACAGAAAGCTATAGTTCCTCTTTCTTTGCCTCGGCTCTTTGTATGTTTTCATGTGGAGGTGAGAAGGAGAGTGTTTGTTAAAATCTGCATTATTGAGTAGGTTTGCATGGGCAGAAGCAGTGGCCCTGCATGGTGTCGCTCATGCAATGGGACAACTTGTCAGGTTTGTGGAGGCAGAATCCAGATGTAGTAACAAAGCAGGCAACGATGAGGAACTAAAATAACTATTGACTGAACAAATCAAGAGCTCAACAATCAGGAACCGACAATCACTGACAAAACAAGCAGGATTAAAATACAGACTGGACTGACGAACAGGAGGGCAGTGACAGAGCTGACAGGAACCCTGGGAACACGGTGGCAGTGACGAAGACTGACGGGACACTTTTTCTACAAGTACTGCACTTCAGTTCAGAACCAAACCAAGGTTCCCAAATGCGAATCTCCCGTTGTACCACAAAAATGCCTGACATGCTCACGTGTGAGAGAGATTGGTGAGCCAACTGATCCACATGGATGTTGTTTCTGTTGTGCTGCTGAATAATTTAAACACAATAAGCGTCACAGTCACATCCATTTCCCCCTGAGCTTCATGTCTTGATTTCTACTCTACTTTTGCCTGTATAATTTCCTCGCTCCATGTTTTTGTTGGATTCCTCTCATTTGCTCAGATTTGTAAAATAATAATTTGCATTATTCTACTGTGCCAGAGAAATGAGAGAAGCCTACCCCATTAAAGTTGACAGGTCAGCGATTAACTGGAACGAAAGCTCTTCAAACAATAGTGGGAGGATGAGATCTTAATTTAATTGCAAAATGAACCAACCCTCCAGAAATGCTGATCAACGCTATGTGGAATAATGAGGCTCCATTATGAAGTGGCAGGTACCTCCTTTCCTGCTGACTCAGTCCGAAACCTATTATCACCTTGCTAGATTAAAACAATCAAGCCCAAACGTTTGCAGTGCAGCGCTTGATGAATGAGAGCTGACTGGAGATCATGGTTGGAGCCAAGCCAGCCACAGTCGGTATGTGTGGTCACAGAGAGAAGCACAAATAACTCTGCACAGCGGGAACGACGATTTCAAATAATATCATGTTAATTGAATTTCTCCAAAAGTCAAGCAAAAGCCATTAAAGTAACTCCAGTGATGTTTGAAAGCTGCGTTACTGGAATGACATTCATCTGAAGCACATTAAAAGATTAAGGAATGGTGATATGTTGGAAAAGTTGACTGCGAGCCACTGCTGGGCAACATCATGACATCATCTGTTCACCGGTTCCTCCAAGAAACTGAGAGCATCACTCAGAGTGGATGGCACAGAAGCTGTGTGAAGTCATTGAGACCAGAATAAACCAGATTAGATCAACACCTGCCAGCTGGATGATAAAGCTGCTTATCAGCAGAAAAAACATTTCAATAAAATGGAAGTGGGAAAAAGATAAAAAATGTGCTGTCTGTTCACATTTCACTTCAGCTTGCTTGCATTTCCTACTTTGACCAATAGGGTTTATCTGCACTGATTAGCTGCTCTGCGTGTTTGTTAGCGAGCTGTGAACCGTTCCTGTCCTGTGTGAGGAGCCATGGATATTTGGGAGTGGTTCTGAAGCTCCAGCATCACCTGCTGGCATCAGCACGATGACATCATCACTGAGCTGCACGCGCTCAGTTGTAGGGGGGGTCAGCCCTGTGCTGCTGCGTTTAGCTGTCGTTAGCCGTCACTCTCCACGAAGCTAAATATACGGGACTGGCCCTTTCCGCATTCTGCAGTCACAAAGCAGTACTGCAGGACGGAAGAAAGTTTTATGAACATAGAGCAGTGGAACCAGAACCTTCAGATTGTAGTTGATCACTTATGTTTTGGAGGGCACGGGCAACAGACCTGACAGCTGGGGAAGAGGTCATTTGACCCGTTAAAATGAGCCAAACCGTCCACTTGTGGTCCGAGGAATTTGTAGAAACTAAAAGGATGTCGTCATTCACTGTCACTGATGGATTGCGTCGCTATTGTGTGACATTAAATGATGCTTCAGAAGGAAAAAGAACTTGAGAAGAAGACAAGGGCAAATGAACCCGTGTGGGAAGTCTTAAAATACCCGTTTAACTAGGGCAGCTCACCAGGCTCGGGGTGTAGCAGGCTGCACGGCGAACCTGCCCGCGAAGACGTTACATAAACCACCAGGAGCCACCGCAGGACTGAGCTGACTGGACGGTGTGATAATGGAGAAGGCGTGGCGAGGGATCAGGATTGAAATGTCATCAGCTCACCTGCCGCACGGTGACCCAGATGAATGAGCAGCTACAGAACAGAACCAGATTAGCTTCTACTTTCCATTTTGCCAGCCAAGTTATTTCTGCAGTGGAGATGTTTTGAAACAGGGCGGTCCGTTTCACCGGCGAGGGATTAGAGGAGCCCTGCATATTGTTAAATTAGTGCCTTTCAGTTCTCGCAGCATTATCAGTTCTGTCCAGCACCTATAATGAATGCGGGCAATGAAGCGGCCTCGTACAGGAGGACCAAATTTAAGCTGTAAAGTATTGAACTATGCAGGCCACATTTGTCACCATTACCGTCTATATCTGGTGACTTGTCACAAGATGAATGTGGCCCCGGGGAGCGGTGAACGAAGCCTGCTCTAATCGAATGTGAGTCATGATGATCTCCGTGGCTCCTGTAGGTCCAGGTAATTGTCTGCATGATACAAGCAGCATCACCTCGCTGCCCTACTCTAACTATTGTGCTGCGAAAACATTAATATTGCTCCGAGAAGCATGACCAGTTGGAGGATAAAGGCCATTTTCCAATAAAAAGATGCCTGCGTGGTCAAACTGAAGCTGAAATGGAACTAACAAGTGAGGCGACACAGCTGACCCAAATATTAGGAGAGACCAAATCACCTCCTTTTCTATTTGTGCTGGTTGTCTCTGGTGACTGAGCCCAACGTGGAATCGATTCAGCTAATTGGAAACTTAAAATTAAATTGTTCTCTCTCTCAGTCTGAATCGTTGCCAAAACGGCAGCCTTGTTCAGCCAACGGAAAACAAGTGATAACGTTGCGTGTATTAACTCTGTCTCCATTAAGGCCTTAAACTCTTGGTTTTCTTCCAAACTATTCCCGCTAGAAAACTGGGTTGTTAGCTGGGAACAAATAAGCAGCCAGAATGAAGCAAAGCTGCGCCGGAGTTCCTTCCCACCAGAAAGTCCGATTTGGGAACGGCCGTGTTTCTCGACACAGGCTGATGGTATCACACATGAATTATTTACTTCTCCCTGCTCTCCTCTGCAGCCGTGTATGAAATATTCTAATCTCCTTGTTTTTGTGGCTGCACCATTCCAGCAGATTAATCATCCCTCCCTCACCTCTCCAGGAACAAAACATTTTGTATCCATGGAAATCTGTGCTTGTACTTTAAAGAAGGTCATAAGGTGAGCTTGGAATGAAAAATGCCCTTTGACTCCTTTAGTTCAGATTGGTGGTCACGTTCACCTGACATCAGGTCCTTTTGTACTCTGTTATCTAAAAAGGTTTTCCTCCCTTAAAACTACATATGACGTGTGTTCTGGTCACTGAACAACAGTCATCTCAGCTAATAAGATCCTGACATCCACCTGTCAATCAGCTTCAACTTTTAGCAGCACAGAGCAGATTCGCTGTCTGTATACTCCCGTGTTTCTGGGGGCGGGGCCTCAGTGATTACCGTCCACAAACACAACTTCACAGTCGGGATTAAACAGGATTGTGGGGGCGACTTGTTGCTAAAGCAACAGCTGCTTGTAGTAGAGCTCCGGCTGTGTATGTCGAGTTCTTTCAGCACGTAATTGGTTGTGGACTCGGGATGCTCCTGGCGTCTTCTTCGTCTCTGTGTACCCGTGACTGCGTCTCATGCTCAGCGCTCACGTGCAGGGTTGCATGTCGTTTACATGTTTCACTCTTGATCCTTTCAACCCTAAAATAGATGCATGCAACTTGTCTTGAAGCAAAAACTCCAAACCAGATGTTACAATTGACCGGTCAAACTGTGACTCAGCGGATCAGAAGGTCTAATTCACATCCATGTGCTTTCCAACAGCCATGACCTAAATAGCCTCTCATGTGTCGTTGCCCTGAAGACTGAGCAATGTCATGTTTGGACCTGTAATCTCATCCAGACGCAGGTAACAGAAGACTCAGCGTGCCGCTGTAAACCCTCCATCTCAACAACACGCGTGTTCTGAGGGACTGATAACAAGACAGCTCTCACAGGGGCGTAGATCAAGTTTGGCACATGCAAGCACATCAGCTGGAATGGAGGGTCGTCACTTCTCTGCTGCTCCTGTTTTTTAGTATATTTCTGTTCTGAAGTGACGCTCTCAGCTGTAACCGAATAACAGGTAGCTGTTTGCTTCGTAGCTGAACCTCAGCATGACATTCATTTATTTATGGAAGCAAAAGTGTTTAATTAGAACCCTGAATATGTCATTCAAATATCACGACCTTCAAGAAAACAGGCTTCTTTTACCGAGCGCCGTGGCTGCCTGCGTGCCATAATCAATTAAACGTGTAAGCTTTTAAGCTCATTCCTCTTGATATCTGTGATATGCATAATAATGACCTCATTACTGAAGGCGGTGGCATTGTGTTCAGCAGATTGGATGCAAAACGCACTTTTATCATTTGTAATTTATCCGTTGGAGGGACTGAGGGGAGGAAGCAGTGAGAGGAGACGGCGAGGGAGCGATGAAGAAACCAGACACGGCGAAATTTAAACCAGTCTGAGTCATTCCAGGCTTCAGCGCCCATCCGACCGCATGTGCTTCATATATATAATACATCTTCCTCATGTGCGGCCCGTAGACCACTCGTCACGCACCAAAAGTCCCTTTGTCAGTCGTCCTTCCTGTCCAGATGACTCCTCACAGAGCTGCAACCAAAGAAGAGAATATATAAAAGATATACGAGAGAGAATGTCTCCAAAGCGCGCTGTTTCATTAGACCTTAGAAAGGTCGTTCTGCTGTCAGTGCTGCATTGTAAAGTAAAAAGGACAGTACACCTGTGTCTGCTTGATAATTGGAGGCCTCTGGACAGGACCTTGAAGGTGCAGCTTGCTTTCTTTCGAAAATCCTGCTAAATATGTCTCCGAATTCAGAATTCTTCTCAGGAAGTTGGGCCCGACCCAAAGAATAGGGCGCACCACCAGATACCAAGAAACACAAAAAGCAACGCAAAGATTCCACGAGAGCATCAACTGAGCTCAAAACTAAAAAGTCCAGAACTGAAGCCCAAGCAGGTGTGACTCTCGGGTCATGTTGCTGGAACCACCATTTTATTTACTCTGACTTTTCTCACAAGACCAGCCTGTGAATGTCAAGCAAGGGTGTGAAAAGCACTTTGGACAAGGTGGATAAGGACAAAACAGGACCCTTGTTAAAGCAGAAAAAGAGCCATTTTCTGAGGTTTAGTTCAGGTTTAAAGTGATATTTCACCCAAAAAAGTGTTTATTTTCCCTCCTGTGGTTTTTCTTTGTGACTGCAGAAAGAGCCAGCCATGGATACTTAGCTTGACGCTAACGGAGACTCACGGCTAACAAAGGCCAAAGCACAAACACTTTCATTTTAGCCCCAAAAACAGAACACTTCTGGTTCAGCTCTGGTTCACAGTAGCATCCAGCGTGACCAGCGGGAGCATTCAGTTGAACCAAGTCACGATGGCGTGACTGGTCAGAATGAGCCCGCTGCAGATAAACCAGGTCATGAATGGAACATTCCCTCTGGACCCATAGCAACTGCTTAGTCAGAATACTGACATTGTGGGAGTAAGAGCGAAGACCAGAATAATTGAGGGGACAGTTGGAACCAGTTGACCAAATAAGAAATATTTCAATCAAGGTGTTTTTACTTACAGAATATTCCGTCCTAGTCCTGTTTACATGCCACAGATCCCAGACGGCTGAAGACACGCCCCCGTTACATCACCGCGCTCTGCATCAGAGTTTCCTTCTGGAATTTGACCTGAAACATTTCTGTCGTCGTGGAACGTTTTCAGCGTTTCTGAGCGACTCAACACAAATCTGTTCTATTGTTTGTGTATTGTGTTGTCACTCCATGGTCGGGAAGGTTTTTTTAAGGGAGCCACATATTTGTTTTTTAAGGCTTTGCAATCTGCACATCTGGCTTTTAACCCCAAAAGTGACTAATGACAGAAATTTGCTGCATTTCTGCCAGAGAAGTCATCGTTTCACGTTCAGTTTGAGTTCACAAGCTGTGATTAGGAGCCTGAACGAGCAAAGGCGGCGGTGTTGGCGCCCACATCACGGCTCATCTGTTTTCAGTGCCAGCAGAAAAGTTGCATTTTTTCCACTGTGCAGGATCTCAGAGTAAAAGAAAACAACCTACATTGTCTACCTTGCTGAAGAAACATGGCACAATTCTTGGACCGTTTGATTTGGAGGACAGACACTTCACATGAACCCTGATCATCAGTCAGAATCTCTCAAGACACTAGAAGGGTGTCGAGAGGAAAGAAACAAAACGCTGAACTCAAACCTACAGATTTGCTTTTGTGTGGTCAAGTTAAAGATGCAGATCCAACATCCAGCTGAGGGCCTGATGTGTGAAATGTGTATGATTTTGCGAAGAGTGTTGAA
The DNA here is from genome assembly GCF_037954235.1 of Aulostomus chinensis. Lineage (NCBI taxonomy): Eukaryota > Metazoa > Chordata > Actinopteri > Syngnathiformes > Aulostomidae > Aulostomus > Aulostomus chinensis. Next base: position 1,402,365 of record NC_141337.1, read on the forward strand.
AGTGACACTTGGTTCCAAAATGTTGCCTTTCAAGGCGTTTTTCCCTCCTGTATTTCTTCTGTGCTACTCCAGAATGCAGGAAGAGCCAGAAACGTGAATTTAGCTTGAAGCTAATGCAGACTGATGGCTAGCAGGTGCTAAACTGTCCAAAGAGGTGAGTTGACAAACTCTGTCCAGCTGGCCTGGTGTGATCTAGGTCTCCTCTGTCTACAGGTGTGGTCAGTAATCCACAAGCACTCTGACTGGAGATGAAAAGCAACTCCAACCCTTCTGGTTCATGGCTGGCTCCAGCCGTTGTGCTTGGACCAGCGTGCTCGTGCTTGTCCCTGCCCGTTCACGTGCAAGCTCCTTTTTGGTTGCAACAGCTTTCGCTACGTTGCACAGCTCAGACTTTGTATTCTGAACGGAAGACTCTCTACCAGAAAATCAAGAAAGCCATTTACAAAGTCACACCGTGGAAGGTTCTATTTCCCCTGATCCATTGCTGGGATTAATGGTCGAAACACTTTTTATTCTCCTTTTAAATTCTTCACATTAAGTCCAACTTGATTGTTTTGTTATTCAAAAGCTTTGGGGCAGCAGTGACTTGCTAAATAAATATGTAACGGTAAAATGAAGCTGAAAGTAAAACCAGAGAAGCGGGACAGAGGATGACTCGTTTCTGCCTCTGGTCTCCTGCTCAGATGTCGCCACTGCAGCCGCTAGTTCAGAGGCGTTGGCAGCTGTCACCTGAAACATCACCTGCTCGGCGGCGGGTCAGGTGGTCTTTGGCCCCACTGAGGTGACCATCCCACAGGTTGAAGCATTAATTAGCTGAGTGTAGATGGACTGACACTCCCAAAGGCAAAAATATGTGGGGATCTAAAAGAAGTGACCGAGGCAGCGGTGCCGCTCCCGCCGTCCCTTGCTCAGGGAGGAGCTGAGGTGGAACCGGCACGTGAGCGTCGGCTGTGAAAGCCCGTCGGTGCTTCCCACTGAGATCTTTGGAGAGTTGCTGCTCCTCCCAGTAGCAGTGACTCATCCTCCAAGGTTCTTCTCCTCCACGCAGCCTTTTAATCAACTGGAGACGGAGCCCGGCAGGGCCGGTCCGAGTCTCTACAGGATGTTTGGCACCAGAATCATTTTGTTTTACTGGCTCCAGTAAAGGTTTGTGCCAAGACTCCAGCAAATGGACTCTTAAGGAGACACAGAAGTGGCCGTTAATCGCAGGATCAACAAGGGGAACGCCTCAATGATGCTGAAGTCAGGATCTTCAGTGCCGATCATCGGTTCGGGCCTGCCTCCAGCGCAGTAACATTGACATTAAATTTGTATTTTTAATTTGTGAAAACGAACTTGCCTTTTATTAGTTTCACAGCTTGAATTTCATGAATGGAATAAATGTCCACTCAAGGCCTTTTAGGACAAATGTAGTCTGTTTGATGGGTCTGATCAAAGTGAGCTCACCCTCCCAATGCCCAAATGAATGTGGAACAAATAAAAAACATGTGCAAGCTAAATATTTCTACCATCTACATCTATTTTCAAACTATGAGTGCTTGAAGATGTCAAGTCTTCGTCCCAGAAGTCTAACAAACGAGGGATTTCAATTGAACTCAGTGTCCTGTCGCCTGGCGCTCACGGGCGGCCCATCAGCCTTCATGTGTTGGTTCCAACTTTTGGTGGTCAAGTGAAGTCTGAGGAACCTCTGGGGACGTTTACGTTCTGGGAAAATACCAAAGAGCTGTGACATAAAAGAGACGTGACAAACGTGGTGGGTGTCGCCGCCCCGTTGATTACAGTGACTGCCGACTGCAGCGACAGTCACTTCATTACAGGAGGACCTGTTGTGTTCAGGTGTTAGACCTTTCACTGGAGCTGCTTTTGAGTGTGTGTGTGTGTATTTTTTTTATCCACATTCTGAAAACAACACAAGAATCAGCATAAAAATAATAAGAAACTCATAAGAAAACCTGTAACTGTGAGTCTTTTGTCTTTGTCTCCACTTCAGCATGCAAAAGGAAGCAAATCAGGTTTGTTGGAAATGACAAACAGGCTCAGCTCTGCTGGGATCTTAGTTGGTGGGAGAAACTGTTTGATTATAGAAAGTGGAAGTTCCAGCTGCTCTCTGTGCTGCTGCTGGGCTGCCGAGGAACACCGGCTCCTCATTAAACTATTAAACTCCCATCAGTCATGGAGCATTGATGAGGAGCCGAGCCGCTCGCTGGTTAATGAGGGCTTTCAAAGGTGACCAACTTCTGAGCCGTAGTCGAGAGGTAGCGCAGAGAAGCTGTGATGCATGTTAGCACGTCATGTCGACTCCCAGCGGCCTTGAGGTTCATCTGACTGGTGTGGAAACACACGGATACGTCACACCTCAGTGGCCTCACAAAGCCCGTTGTCCTCCCTGGCGTGGCAGTCGCCATCTTGTCACCTGTGTTTACCGTGTCTCTCTGACTGAACGACATCTTCTCGCTCTGACGCCTCCAGTCAGCTGTCTTGGGGGGTCAGAGGACGGTCAAAACAGTGCCAGCGCAGACGTTTCAGTCATGGAACCCTGAGCCCCACCAACCTGTCGATCTGTACTTCTGGACTCCTGTGTCATCATGAACGCTGCAGCTCCTTCATGCTGATGTTCTCCACGGTTTCTTTCCTGTGGGTTGAGGAGATTTTCTCTGTCTTATTTTGGAATCACTTGCTCCTTGTATCCTTGACTTCCTGTCTGTCTGTGCCCACTTCTCTTGTGCGATCACACTCAGTGGATGTTCCCAGCGTTCTCTCACCTGTGTCAGGTGATGGGTTGAGTGGGTGTTCGTCTTCGGTTTGCTGTTTGTCCTCTGGATCTTTGTGCCTCATCAGCTCGTTTGCACCTCAGTGTTTCATCCGTTTCCTCTGTTTAAGCTGATCTTGTTGTTTTGGAAGTTGAACTATGGATTCATCATAAGTTCTTCGTCCGCTGCCTCCTCGTCTGGCCATCCATCCTGAGACTGTCCTTCAACTTTGACCACGTCATGATGTGGTACCAGTGACCAGCTCACGATAGCAGGGTGGCGACCACTGTGACCACGCCCAAATGTGTCACGCAACGCTTTTTATTAGCCAAGCATGAAACCACACCAACCTCTGAACAATCCTCCGACACTCACCCCAACAGCAGACCAGCCTCAGAAACCAGTTAAACCAGTCAGTTTAGATTTGAAATGACGTTTGACCAGATTTCACCGAGCAGGGGGGACAACGGCGTTAACAGATCCAGAAAACAAAGATGGACTCACTTGACAGCAGCTTTTAAAGGGAGGGGAGTTTTGTTGCAGCCTGACGCTTCTCCTCTTCGCCCACCAGGTGATGAAGAGTTACTGGTCATTCTTTTTACGCACAGTCGCAGTAAAATGACTCATTTTCTCTGCTTCCCTGCACCCAAAGCACTGATGGGGTTCAGTATGACAACCCACCGTCCTTGTGGTGTTTTGTTGAGGGGGAAATGTTTTTATTCAGTAGAGGCAGCTCAAGGATCCATTAAGGTTTCATTCTCCCGGTTTATATTATTTTCTGCTGTATTACACAGGAGACTCAGCAGGAGCTGATGAGGATTTTCTCCAACTGCTTCTGTTGTGCTTGATGTCATTTGACTTCATGCGTTTGTGATTATTTTTCTCGGGAGGAAGAAGGTCATCGGTCTCTGTCTGCTTGTTACTTGATATTAATATTTTCCAGGTTCTGTTTGTTATGATGCCAGCTGCACTGGAATCTTCCACCTCTAACATTTGCGTCCGCGTCAAGCAGAGACGTCTCTGCTCTCCCTTGACTACAAACGGATCACATGACTTCATTGAGCAAAGCAGTTAAAACAGGGCCTCCTCCCAAAACCCGTTCAGAGACGCTGAACGCCACCGTAAATGGACGCCGGCAATTGTCTTTAGCGTTGAGGGTGCGTCAGGTGTTCATGGTTGAAAATGCTGGACTAACCACCAAATGTCTCAGCTGGACACCTTCGTCATCGCCGCTGCAACTGAGTCTTCCTCACCAGACTGAGCTGAAACATTTCAGTTGTGTGGCGACGTGCAGGTTTTAGTTCTCCTGAAGCCGGTCAGCTGTCGTACGTCCTCAGTCGGTTACACATCATCACACGTCATCATTGTCCAACTATTGGAAACAATTGTAGCTCTGAATGAAGTTTTTTAAACTGCTGCTGTCTTATAGAAGGAGGGTGTGACATTTAGCGTGAATGTGAGGAGCGGCGGTGTCCCGGCTCAGGGAGGATTCCTTGATGAGCAGCAGCGGCAACAACTCGCCATCGACTGTCGGCGCCTTTTGCTGCTGATGGAGCCTCTTAGTCAGCGGCGCCTCTTTGCAGTGAGCTACGATGTAATTTTGAGACAAACGACACTTGCACTTGATTTCAGAAAACATTGGACAGCAAAGTGACGTGAGACGTGATTGGACACGATCGAGGAGAGAGCATCCTTTGCTGCACTCGTCTCCAAACAGGGACAGCGGGACAAAGAGACCCAACACAGCAGGGGGCCCTGGATGGCCTGGGATGTCCCCCTTCAGTGAAACCAGTTCCAGCTCCTCTGCTGGCGCTGCAGTGAGCAGCTTCAGGTTATTCATCAGGAGGTTCTCAGGTGTAATCAACCCCCTCACATGTCAGTCCTGATGCCGTTGAAATGAAAAGTCACATTTTTGATGAGTTAATTAGGTTTCGAGGGACTGCGGTGCAATGTTGGAGGAACCCTTCAGCAAACAGCAACATGCAGCGTGACAAAACAAAACTGGCGCCGAGTGATTAGAATATATTTGAAGAGGGATTAGAGGAGGCTCTCCAGACTCTGGTGCTGTCAGGGAAAAATGTCCAAGGTGCAGCTTTTTAATTCGCGTCTTTATTTCAGCACTTTGTTTGTTAGAATATCAAACCTTTGCTGCTGTAATATTCATGTAGGCCTTGTTTACAGATGAGTGATGAGGAATTTCATTCCCCGCGTTGTGATCAAAACAACTCCAAGATCTGCTAACTGATGTTTCACCAGCAGTATGTTTTTACACTGCATCCGTTTTGGCAATTAAAACGTCACAGCGAGAGAGAGAAACAGCTGACGACCACAAACTGTCAGTGCGGATCAGAGAGAAAGTCAGACAAATTCAATTCTCAGTAAGAGGTGGCATATTTAACCTTTGACCCCATTATGGAGAGCGAGCAAAGAGGTGTGTCTGGGCTTTATTGGCCTTCAGCAGGCGGTGTTGGTAAAATGACATGATCTTCAGCAGAGATTCAGGGCCGACTGTGCTGTGATACCCACACCATCACGCACTGACGAGTGACTCAAACTGCTCTGCTGCCCTCACTGATATCAACACTTGTAGTTTCAATTTTGCCAAGATTTTTTTCAAGTGTAGCCACAAGTGAAGGCCTTGTTCACACCCACAAACGTAGTTATCGTCATCAGAATCAGATTTCCCTGAGCACCAAGAAGCCTTCCTATAGAAGAACAGTCTGTATTTACTGGACTGAAACAACAAAATGTGTGTGTAGGCATATCTATATATAAACACACACACACACACACACACACACACGTAACTTTGAAATTAAGTATTTGAAACGCCCCTGACATGTTTGAGTTCAGGCCCCTGAGTGTCACATCAGAATTTATAGAATTTTTAAGATTAAGATTAAAACTTTGTAATCTTGCAAACAAACTGATATCCAAACCCCATCGATCTCTTGATTTGAGTGATGATTTCATCTGCTTCTGGAGCTTTGCATGCTGGGTTTTTTACTTGGGAAAGAAGGTGTGTGTGCAGGTGTGTGTGTGTGTGCGCGTGTTATGTACTGAATGTGTCTGGTGAGATAAGCTACAAGTGGGTCTCCATAAAGGGCATCGTCTGTATCAGGAACAATCAGAGAACAAATGTTTTTAAACATTTATGAAATTTGCATACAGATGCATAAATATATGCAACACAACAAAATGTTAAATCCACACAGGCTGGTCTGTACGTGGTAACCATAGAAACAGCTTGTAAATGTCTGTAGGACTGGAGGGAGGTGAGATATGATGCAGTCACGGTGATGTGGACTTAAGCCTCGTGCTTCCTATGCATGTTAATATTCGCCCGCCAGCTGGAACGGCGAGCAAGCAGCCTGCAGAGTTCGCCCCTCGGTCTGTTGACGAGCTCCCTCCCTGTCAGGCGTGGCTGTCAGATTCTTATGAAGCTGAAGGATTCCAGAGGGAAAAATAATGGTGGCGAGGTGAGGACAGGCCCACTCACGCCGTGTTTGTAGCTGGATTTACCTGCTCAGGAGAAGAAATGAATCTGAGCCCAGGAGAACCGCTGGGCCAGTGCCGGCCCGGTCCAGCTGACTGACGGTCTTAGCAGGTGGACGGATACTCTCATGTCCTCCAGGTTTAAGGGGACATTGCATGACTTTTTAGACCTGAGTGCTCGTGGTGTGTACAAGCTAAGAATTGGCACGTCTCACATCAATGATGCAGCAGAAGATGCACCAGTTCACAGGTTCAAATCCTGCTGTGGCCCCCAGCCCAGAGCTGAGCCCATCCACCATCCATTTCCTATACTGCTTATCCGTTAAGGGTCACGGGGGCAGGGGTGGAGCCTATCCCAGCTGACTTTGGGTGAGAGGCAGGGTTCACCCTGGACGGGTCACCAGTCCATCGCTGGGCCATCGCGAGCAATCTTGCTCAAGGATACTTGGACATGGTCATCGGAGGAAGTGGGTATCGAACCAGCAACCCTTTGGTTGCTAGATGGCCACTCTACCTCTGAGCCATGGCGGCCCCAGAGCTGAGCGCCAGAGCTAATTATCAGTCCACTGTCACTGTTCCTGTTGGTGCCAAGCAAACGGCACCAACCTGCTGCGGTTGGTTTGTCTAAGCTGATTCACCTCATTTGTGATGTTCAGGGTCCACGTGGCCTCGTGTGTGATAAGATGGTGGCGGTACAACCGCCCTCCTACTGCGCTAACGCCAACGAGTCTGGAAGTGGTGTGGAAATCAGTGGACTGAGCTCCTACAGTATCTGTCCCCTGTGAGAATGGCATCTGTAGCCTCGCCGTTCTCCTCATGGTTCTATCGTTACGTCTCCTTTAGATACTTTTAGGAACCCACGAGTTTGAAGGCTAACAAACACGTCTACCAGGATCTTAAAAGCGTAGACATTCACAAGGACTTCAGATCATCCCGATGGCCTCCTGACATTCCATGACAGCTGTAGTAATGATCTGATCTGAACACTTTGGCCGACAGGCTCTTTGTCGCAGTGTTGCCTTCACCTGCGCAGCAGCAGCGGTGGTGGCGTCCTGGAAGCCCTGCTGCACTGCAATGTGACCTGGATGAGGATCTAATGTGGGCCAGGGCAGATTGCATTGTTTCCACGGGGCCGGGACCGCAGAGCTGGGAAACTTCAGGGACTCCAAGTGCTTAAAGCAGAGCAGGGCAGAGATAGCGACTCTCTCCTCTACAGTCTGTGGCCTGGTCGCAGGCCTGCAGAACCATCGGAGGAATGTCACTGATTCATTTACATGTGAGCATTTGGAACATGAGGGCAGGCCCTGGCCCCCCTGCACACCACTGATTTATTCCCCCTGCAGCGGCGATCCCCGTCAGGACCGAATGAGAGCAGGCGTTAATAGTTCATTCTGACTTTGAACGTGGGTTCAATAAAAGTTCTGGCAGGCATGCTCGTATTAGTTCTTGAATCGGATGTCTTGAGTCAAATTAGAGGAATTTTCTCCCCCCGTGTGGTCCTGCACGCGTCTCAGAGGAGCTGCAACAAATGACAAAAGCCCTTCATTTAAAGATAAAACAGATATTGTCCTCTGGGGGACTATTGTTCTGGACGCTGTCCATCCTGCAGTGACACAGAAACTCAAGAGGCGCATAAACTGCATGTACACAAACACGCCTGCTGACGAAGGCGAAATATTGTACACCCTCGCTATGGCACACGTTCATCCCTGAGGCCTCTAGAGCGTTTTTGTCGGCTGAAAACACCATGCAAGTGTTTTCCTGAAAGAGCTCATCTGGGAGCATTTCACAGCACTAAGGAGGCGCCATGTTTGGTTGCTAGGATACGGAATGTAGGGAGGCCACGTTGGCTTTGATACAATCCAGCATGGCGTGAATGATGTCTGTCAACCGTCCGCCAGTCTGGATTTATATGATAATGTCCCACTACGGTCATTCCATCCCGATTATTCAGGAGCATTATTGGAAGAACCGGACTAACCAGGGTTGATTACTGTCCTGATCATGTGATCATGGTGGATCTGTGACCAAGTCTTCCACAAAATGAACACGTCCTGGCTTCACGTCTCAACTACTCCACAATGTCACAGAAGTCAAGCGAAGCTCCGCCGTGTCCGGAGACATCTTGTCGAGGAAACTGACCACGGATCCAGTCAGCGCCTCCAGGCCTGCTTGTTCCTTCGTCATGGACTCGTGTAAGCACGGATGCACACTCGCCTCCTCGGGCCGGATGCTGGTCTCTACCCTTTGGATCACAAGTTCAATTAATTTCACAGTTGGCAGCACCCGCAGTCATTTGGCCGGGGCCTGTTGTCTGGGGAGAAACAGGAAGAGTATGATGCTCCTCCTCCTCTGCCCGCGAAGGCTCCAGTCCCCTTGAGCTACATCTTATCTGATAGGGCCACGCCGCTGCGGCATATCGCAGCACACATCATGACGATGCGGAGGCGATGAGATGGCTTCATGCATCATTGCAGCTCCATAAAGACGTCTCTCTTCCACCGCACTCAACAGAAGAGTTGAGCATTTATTAGAGTTTTGAAGAGGCTTGACAAGCTTCATATCAATTAGTCGGGTTCAAGATCAGATCCACAGAACTGAGAGAAACATAATGTGGGTGGCGGCTTGTTTGAATCGCAACAAACTGTGATGGCAGCAACCTTCACAGGACTCGCTGCACTCTAAAGCTAACGAAGCTGTTCCAGCTGCGCCGCCAATCGAGGAAGCAGCATCAACTCCATGCATCAAAGAATGTGAGAAAATGTTGAAAGATGCAACACTTCAGCTCCTGTGAGGCTCTCTGCTCGTGGTAATGATCTGTTTCCATCACTGACCACCGTCCTGATCACCAGCCGGTTCCGTGGGACTCTCTGACCTTTACTGCACACGCATGTTGGAAGGTTTTCGTGCTTGCGTGATTCTTACTTCTGAACAGAAGCTGTTGTTTCTCCACAGTGAAACCAGAGTCCAGTTAACGAAGCCAGTCGCTTTGACGTCACAGGAGTTGGAGCACGAAAGCGAGTCACACACTTTACATATTATAGACTCAACAAATGAGTCAGACTGTGGCCTCACGCACATTGATCGAGGAAACTCCCCAGCACAGAAACATAGACCCAGAATATAGAACCAAGTGAGCAAAGTCTCCCAAACGTCTGGCGTCAGCACCGCTTTGAGTTTCACTCTCAAAGACTGTAAATGTTAATCTTTCACTAACTTTAACCAGATGCCCTCTGCCAGCAGGAGATCGGAGCTTCTTCTGAACCTCTCGGAGAGAGAAAACCGTTGCTGTGGGCTGGAAACCGGCTCGGTTATTACTCCCTCTACCCATGTGAGACCCTGTGATGGACGAGGGCAGATTTGTTAATTATAACGAACCATCAAGTGTTCCTGCAGGCATCAGACTGATGTGGAGAGAAGTGACCACACAGCTCGTTGGAATATCTGATAGATGCTTCACATTAAAGTAAAAAGGCCCCGTTTGAATATTCAAACCTGAGAATTCTCTCTCTTACAACTCCGTCAGGCAGCTGCTTGCTTTTCCTGGACAACACACCAGGGACAATGCTAATCACAGGCCAATCACCGCTACCCACGCTACACCTGCCTCACTCCAGATTAGTAATCCTGCGGTCGCAGACTGCCACAGCCAGCTGCTCTACCCAGGCTACATTCTTCACACACTCCTTCACATCTGTGCTTTTTGAAGCGGATAAATTTATGAATGGATCCAGTGTGTGTGTGTGTGTGTGTGCGTGTGCGCACATGCAGTACTGCAGGACTCATGCAGGTTTCCCAAAGGGTCACAGGAAGATGGTGGGTGGCAGCTGGTACAGCAGCACCCGTCTTCATTCATAAAAAAACATGACTAATGAAGCATTTGGAGGAGAAAAGTCCAGCGCTGTGATCAACCTGCAGTTGCTTCTGTAATTTCTGATGCAATTTTATGTACAATTACCATCCATTTGTGCCCAGAGAGCGAGCTCGCCGCGGCGAACAATTTGACACTTGAGTGGTGGAGAGGAGTGAGAGTGGGAGGTTTGATGTGGAGAAGAAATCACGTCTCTGGCCAACTGGGCGCCGATCTGTTTGTACAGTAGTTTGCTGTCGCTCTGATGAGCTCATTGTGTTTTTGTGTGTGTGTGTGTGTGTGTGTGTGTGTGTGTGTGTGTGTGTGTGTGCGTGCGTGTGCGCGTGAGAGAGAGAGGGAGAGAAGAACTGATTGCCCATATGTGAGCTCTCCAGATGAGATCATTGTCTCTCATATGTACAACATTTACCAACATCAGTGCTGTGCCCGGTAGCTTCCGGCTGTAGGCACGCAGGTACTACGATCCTGTTTCGTTTGAAAGTAACAGTACCTCACGTTGACTCTCAACATTCACACCAAAGAAAAAAAAACTCATTAATAAGTTCTAGGTTTTGAATCTCGTGTCCAGGTGAGCGGCTCATTGGTTAAATCAGGTTTGTGGTGAACGCAAGCTGACAGTAGTTTCTAGAACATTTTGTTCTCTGACACAAAAGGCCAAACGCCACACTGGTGAATGTGGGAGTGTCACAAGCGTCACCACAGCTTAAACTGGTTGTTGTTGTTTTCCTTTTAATTTTTTTTTTTAAAATATATGATTATATGAATTCTGTTATTGGTCTGAAACTGTTGAAAGTGTCAGGACGACCTGCCTGCTCTGTCACAGCTAATTCTTAGCATAAGAACCGGCAGTCGTGTTTGGTGTTGGTGCTTTGCTGACGGAGGCGTTCCGGCCCCGCTGCCCTGTCCTCGCCATCCTCTCCTAATAGATATTGACAGGTGGGCACAGATAACACTAATCTGCATCCTAACAGGATTTCACGTGTCATATAGCGCTTTCTCATTGCAGCTGCATTCAATTCACAACATTGTTCTGCAGCTTAGTGTTTCTTGGGGGGGGTGTCCTCGACCTCCACCTCCAGCTCCGGGGAGGGATGTGACCGTCCCACTCGGAGATGCGGCCGACTGTCCAATTAGCATATATTTCTGTATTCAGGGACTTTGTTGCTGAAAATGCTCCTTCGCTTTGATGGTTTCTGTTTTTCCACTCAGCTCGAGGTCATCAACCAAATGGTTTCGTGTCAAGAGTTTTTGAAGCTAAACTAACAGCGGACAAAGTAACATCACGAGTTGTTTGTTTGTTTGTTTGTTTGTTTGGGTGTTACATTTTTCATATAGTGAACCAGCTAACGGGGAGGTTTTCGGCCCTGGGGGCGGATTCGTGCTGGAGCCGCCGATCTAGACCGATGCTCCGTCATTGTTGGCTGTGTCACGGTGCTAGGCTAACTAGCAGGTCTCAGCTCCGTACCCAGGGGTCTCTGGAGACAATCAACCATAAGGGACTTTCCCCTAAAGTCAAGCACTTTTATTATTGGTTCTTCAAATACCTGATCAGGCTTTTTGTGCCTATCCTTGGGTTTCTTATTTAACCCTGGTTCCAACTTTCTTGGGAATAAAAACGTGTTTATCGGGAACGTTTTGTGTTGATCCAGCTCCGTGAGTGGGGACTACACCTGCACTGGTTCCAAGGGCCATGAAAGCTCCACAGAAGAAGCCCAGTACGAGGAAACACCCGCATTGTTGTGACCTCAAGGACCTGAACAGACGTGAGACTTTTTATGTCTGTGGTGACCAATGACCGCAGATCTGTGGATGAGGTTTGACCTTCAGGAGACGGTCTTAGGCTGCCTCCTCTGAGGGGTGGGGTGAGTCCAGATACCTCAAAGGGGAAATAACCCTTGTTGAAGTGGCTCCGGTATGGAGGAGGGGCGGAGCTGGCCACTCAATCTGAGCCTGTCAGGGTGGAAAAAAGCACTTTAGTGGGTGTAATTAGATGGTGGCCAGTTGCTCCAATGGATTCGATTCTAGCATGTTCTGGGGCTGCAGGCAGTTCTGCTCTTGTTCCATTCTGGAACAGTTTTTTTTTCTTAAAAAGGTTACTTCCATCACTAATTTTGACTAAAACAGTTAGAAAAAATCGGGTCCAGTTTGAAAAAAACCTGAAGTTCCCCCTTAAAGGCTCTTCAGGCCTGCCGGTGTTTACTGGTCAGGCACACGACGGCCAAATCAACTCCACTGTCTTGCAGATTTGACTTGGACACCAATATTTATGAGCCCAGGACCCCAGGGAGGGGAAGTGAGAGACCTTGGTTATCAAGAGGACACCCAGCTGAGAACCCCGGCATTGGGCCTGTTTCTAGGAGTTTTTCAAGTCATTCTGAACCAGCGGATATCTTGGCACAAGAACGGAGGAGAGGTGCCGTTTGTATTTCCAGTCTGGAGATAAAGAATGGAAAGTAGGAAGTACCTGAGTGTGAGATAGTGCAGGTAGAAGCTGGTCGGTGCCTCAGGTGTGCAGTACACAAGCATGCACTACATAATGCATGAGGAGGAGCGCGCGCACGTGTGTGTGTGTGTGTGTGTGTGTGTGTGTGTGTGTGTGTCAGGACAGCATGTATGATGTCATGGTGTGAAGGATGGTGTGAGTGTCATCTAACCAACCTAATTGGGCTCATTAGCCTCCTATTTAATGGACATGCCAGATAAGGAGAGGAATCAATTCATATTGTGCACTTCACAGTTGCAGTTCTGCGTTCTGTGTCAGAACCGTCGCCCCGCTGCTCATTTAGAACCAAGAGGAAATTACCACTTCGCTGAAGCTGCACTGACTTATAATGGCCTGATAAAGACCAGTCAGAGTGTAGAAGCTGCACTCTGCCCAGAGGATGAAGACGCTCCGCTGAGACGTCACATGCGTCGGGAATGTGGAGCGTCGGCGTCACATCAGTCGCAGTTCTCAGCTTATATTCTCCTTTATAGAAGGGAAGGTTCTTGGTACCTGGGAGAACCTTTACTGAACATGGGGAATATTCTGAAAACAACCCACAGCCAGAAAAGTCCCAAATAGTTCCCTGTAAGGATCCCATAAGGAAGTCCTCAGGGAAGACGTTCCCCAGGTAGGACCTGTATTCTCCTAGAATATTTGTAGAATATCCTCCCTTTAAGAGAAATTCAGGAAAGGCCGAGTGTAGAGTTCAGGGGGAATGTATGAAGGATGTTCACTCCTGCTCTCTACATCATGTTTCCAGAAAATTTGAAGAACCTGTTTTTTATGGGAAACAAACAATCACGATTGATTTGGTTCTAGCAAGCTTGTTGCACCATCTGACCTGAATCCACAAGTTTAAGAAATATTACTGGACTCTCCTGGGAAACGTCCCATATATGCTTCCATAAAATATTCCCAGACATTCCCAGAACATACTAAATGTTCCCTGTCATTCCTCCTCTGACCGTAACAGAACCCCACATGGAGTCCAGTAATGTTTTAGAAACGACGTTCTTCACATTGTCAGAACAATCCGGAACAGTTTGAGATCCGGAGCCCTGGGGTTGGTTGGCATGACTCCCACAGTTCACTCGCTAGACCAGGAAAGCAGGAGCATGTTTGACTGAAGCAACCTGCTTTAATTGGTTCTTTCAAATTTAGATTTTATACACACACACACACACACACAGACACACACAGACACACACACACACACACACACACACACACACACACAGAGTTGAATATTGTCTGCAGCAGATTAACTGTGTTTGCTGTGCTCTTGTTTGCTGCCACCGTGCAGATTTTACCTGCTGCTCATGTAGATAAGTGACGCGTGTCGGGATGGAACCTGGTCCAGGTAGGAGGGAAGCGGCAGGATTAGCAAACGCCGTCCTGCCTGGCCGAGTCCACTCCTGTTGTCTCCCCTCAGTATTGAGGCTGCTGCAGTTTTCTGTTTGAAGCCTGATCAGGTTCCAGAGTGAGGGGTCGGGCCCTGACATCTCTGCACCGATGGCACAGTTTAGCTTATTAGCTGGCACTGGAACACTTGGGGGTCGTTACTGCAGGGGTGATTAACCTGAATGTTGTTTGGTAAGAACAAAGAATGCGTCAGTCGTCCGGGTCGGCTTTGTGTTGGTTTTTGGTCCAGTTCTGGTTCTGGCTAATACAGGGGTGGGTCTTTTGGAGGTTTTATTATGAATTGTTGGACTTCCACTGTGGAGTAAACAAACATCTTCAGCTCAACAAAGACTCGCAGAATCAATAACTTCTTCCAAAAACCCATTTTATAGACTTTCTTTTATGTGTTGCTGTCTTTTTTCTTTATCTTTTTATTTTAGTCTGTTTCTTGAATTCTTTTTAATGTATTTATTTGCTCTTATATGATGTCATCCCTCTTATTTTATTCCTTTATTGCTCCGATTCTTTCAGTTTTATTTATGTAATGTCCTTTTATTGTTCTTCAACTTGAATCACAGCCCTGGTTTTTTGTTTCACTTGTGTTTCCGCTGCGTCTCGTCTTGCTCCTCTTCAGCTCTCTGTTGTGTCCTGACTCAACTTTGAACTGTTTTTAAAGGCGCCTTCCAGTTAGAAGTTCGTCAAATATTCCTCCCTCGTGAATCATTAGCGAGCTGACGTGAGGATTTAGGATTAGAAACCTTCTTAAACCAGCATTTCTTATTTAGAATCAAATCAAAATGATGAAAAAAAAAGATCTATAAGAAGCAGAATAAACAAAGGAGCACGAAGCATTAAAGTGAAGAATTAATTGTCACCGTTTTTAACCTCATGGCTGTTCAATCAATAGAAGCATCAAAGTCTGGCTGGTAAACATGAGTGCGCCTGATGAGGAGGAGGAGGAGGATGAAGTCTTATTACATGATTTATTGATTTGAAGATTCTCAAGTTTTCAGTTGCTGGAGTTCAGGGCGGCTAACAGGAGCTGTAGGACACAGTAATGGAGGAAAAGTGGGCAAGTGATACCTACTTGGCACATTTAAACATCCATTTGCACTCAGACACACACACACACACACACACACACACACACACACACACACTGCAGGCCTCGGGGGATTAGAGCCCAGGGAGGTGGGAGTGCTGCTGCAGTGTGTCCCAGTAAGACAAGGTCACCTTAAGTGGATTGGGGATGGGGGGTGGGGGGTGGGGGGTGGGAAGGGTGATTCCCTCAGGACATAAACAGGGACCAACTCGTGAAAAAGTAATTAAGCAGGATTCACATCAGTGGATGTCAGAGGCGGAGACGGCGAGGGAGGAGAGAGATGAGGTGACTTGGTATCTGGGTGACGATGGCGAAGCGGAGACGTGTTTCTGATACATGATTAATATCTGCAATGGTGGCGATGAGGGCCCGTGGACCCGGGGCCTCAGGCTGAGCTCTGGTTCAACACGCTGCTCGCCCTCCTCCTCACATGCATTTTAGCAACGCTCTACATAAAAAGTCTGGGTGTCATCAATTTGGTAAATGGGCTCGTTTTTATAAAACACATTTCTACCTCGGCGGTAATGGAAGGGCTTTACAGTGTTGCCTCTTTCACACACACACACACACACACACACACACCCTCGTGCTGGATGCTGCCATGTTAGGTGCATCAGCTCAGTGTCTTGCCCAGGGACACGTCAACAACAGGGGAAGTGGGGATCGGACCAGCGACCCTTCGGTTGCTAGATGGCCACTTGTTTGACGAGGCCACGTGAATATTTACTTCTGAAACCACAAATGTGTGTCGTCACGAGTGGTGAAGCTGAACAGGTCGGACACAGGAGGACGTCGTTTCTGTCGGTGTTTTACACTCCATTTTTATGAAAATATTCAATAAAAGCTGAGTGTGGCAGTGCAGCAGCCCCTGTCAGGGTGGAGTGGGACGTCTACACGTCAGTGTGGGTTGGAAGCTCTTCTGAGAGGGACCCTTCCCTGACAAAGCAAGAGACAAACGAACAAACCGACAATGGAATTTTGGAGCGAAGTCTGGGCTGGTGTCAACCTGTTGTACATTCACGCCATGAAACAAGTGAGGGAACCTGTGTGCGTGGTCGTCGTGACCAGAGGGGAGCGGGAAATCTGACGAAGTCTGAATCAGACAGGATTTAAACGCACAATCGCTGGTGAACCTGAACAGAAGTGTTCAAACCCAAATCAAACTTAAAGCACCGGCGGTGAGGATTAATGGAGGGGAACCTGCTCATGCATCACGAGGCCTGCACAAACTATTTGGAGGGGATGTAGTGGGAGTGTGCATGAAACTGATGTGTTTGTTGTTTCCTTGTCTGACACAGAGAGACGGCGGCAGCGAGATCAGACCGCAGTCAAGAAAACCCGGAGCACCGACGAGCTGCCCGCTGGTGGGCGAACTCCAGAATGTCCTCTGCCGCTCATGGGAACGTGCCAACAGATACAGCGAGGTCAGTTGCGTGAACGTTGACCTTAAATGTGCTACTTTGCTAGCTCACCAGCAGCCAATCACATCCCTCCATCATGGAGCTGCGACCGAGAATCCACGAATCCATTGGGGTCTGAATTACACGCCAACAACCGCTGAGCGCCATTATGGAGTTCAGTGTCACATTTTTCATTCGGGAATCTCGTCCACTGCGTGGCACCTGCTGGCGTCCATCACGAGAGCCCGCCCGTCTGAACCGCTGCAGGCGGTCCATCAGATTATGGAGTTCTGATGAACCGTGCAGGTCCAAAGAGGTTCTGGTGATTCTAGATCCTCCAGGGAGCGAAGCCTGCCCTCCCCGAGTGACTGCAGAGTCTCTGGTCTCCCAAAGTTCTGAGCCACTGGATCAATATTTGACCTGAAACCCCCCAAATTCAGATGGATTCTCTTCTTATTAACAGAGGAGAATCAGCAGCGCCGGCGATCCGATCGCCTCGCCAGTGCTGACGGAGGTCGACGCTATGTTCGTTAATCACTCAGGTTGTTGGCCGGCACCACGTCCTCCTGGTTAACAGACACACCTCCTCCTCCCCCGTATTTAAGCTTCACTCTGAGATGGAGGTGATGGTGTCGAAAGCTGGCAGGATGCAGTCGGTGCTGATGTGGTGCACATCTGTCAGACTACTTCCTCTTGGGGGCGACTTCCTGTGTTCGACTGAGACATGTATGCGGAAGATGACAAGACCTCCTCTTTGGAGTGACAGCTCACATCATCAGGCTGCTAGAGTCACCTGACAGGTGTGTGTGGGGGGCTCCTCCTCCAGCCATACGCACTACATTTTAGTCTTTCCGATGACGGCTCACCCACCCACCGTTCTGGTCTTTTAACAGCCAACGCTGGTCTGCTTTCTCCTGCCAACGTTACCTCTGGACTCCCACCTGAAGGTTGTTGAGTCTCCAACAATCATCAGTGCAGCATTGACGCAGCTTGTACAGCCAGGAGGAGGCACTCTTTAGCATCGTGTCAGTCAGAAACCTGAAGCAGTAACCTTTAACCTTTCTGAGTCACGTGATCACTTCAGAGGGTAAAACCATCTCAGACGAATGAACTCAAAGTGAAGCTGTTCAGAACAACTGGAATGAGAATTCTCTTCAAACAGCAGTGATTCATGCTGCACTGCAGTGTGTGTGTGTGTGTGTGTGTGTGTGTGTGTGTGTGTGTGTGTGTGTGTGTGTGTGTGTGTTCATACTTATTGACTTGTTTCTTCCTGCCTATTCTAATGCTAATATCAACACTGACCTGGCACACATTGATTTTTGTTGTAGTTTTTAAAATTGCTTACACTTAATTTTTACTCTGTGACAAGCTTGTGCAACTTCACCCCCCCCCCGCCCCGCCCCCTCTGGTCATCTGCCATCACAAACAGAACCTAATGATAGGTAACGCTGGTTTTCTATCCTGGGATTAGCGTGGCAATTACAAACATGTCCAGCAGACAGATGGTTGGACATCATGCAGCTGCGGGGGTCAAGCAAGCGCTCTCAAACATTAACCTTTTAAATAAAAGAAAAAAGAGGAAAAACGGCTTCAAAATCACGTAAAAAGGGAACAGAGGACAAGTCCATGCCCTGACCGCCTGTCCTGTCATCGTATCACAAACCGTTAGCTTTGACAGCAGCACCGTGTCGTCGTGAGGGACGTCCCAACAGTAAAAACCAAAATCTCACCTCCTTTGACACAAGACTGGGACATCAGGGGGAGGTAAGCAGTCGTGTTCTCTCAGTCCAGCCTGAGGGAGTTGCAGCTGGGCCTGGTGACTCTGCACAGTCCAGGTTTTATGCCCAACACAGGAAACGTAATTAACTAATTAGAAGCTAATGAGCACTAAGCGCTATGGACACGTACGACGACGACGACGATGATGATGATGATGATGATGATGATGATGATGATGATGATGATGATGGCGGCTGCAAAAAGCAATAATAGGCTTCAGAAGTGAAATCACTGCACCCCCAGGGTGGCGTTGCAGGACGCTGCAGATACGACCCCCCAGCGTTTCTAGTCCTTCCTCTCACCAGTATTCACAAAGGAACGACGGGCCTCATTCTTCTCAGCAACACAGTTGCTCACATCAAGAGAATATCATGCACCAGTGTGTTGTAACTACCGCTGGGGCCAGCAGAGGTCGCTGCTCAGCCACATCAATCCAGGCACTCAAGTGGCTTTGATTCTTGGGTGCACACGCGAGGAAATGCTGCCGTATTCTGCGCCCCCCCCCCCCCCAGGTGTGTGAGGTGTTCTCAGACATTAACGCACCGCCAGAGACCCCTCATTCACTCATGTGCTCGCCATTACAGCTCATTACAATCAATCTCACTTCGTCACCATGGATGGATACTGTGTCACGTGACCTGAAGGTCTCAAAGGTGAGAAGAAGATGGGAGCCCACGCTCTGAACACTCCATTTAGTAGCAGTAGTATAGCAGGCGGGCAGAGCGGTTATGTCACCATGACTGAACAGAAACAATCACTCAAACATCACCAGGGAAAGAGAGAAACGCTCAAACTGACGGATGATGTCTGCAAAACGGCCGTGAACGAACACTCAATATCACATTCAGTCAGGAGCTGAGTCTTTCAATCAGGAGCTTAAATCCTGGTGTGACTCGCCGATCATCATGACAGCGACCAGAGAAGCCATTTGAACAAATCTCGCCTCCAGTTTTTAGACAAAGGAGGAACTATCTGGAGCTCTGACCCAACCGCTGTGAAGTGATTACCAGCCAAGGACGCTCAAACGCTGGGTGAGGGACTTTTCTTATCAGGTGCGAGCAGGAAGCATTTGGAGGACGTACCGTATGACATGGGGATGTCCAGATCGCCCTGCCAGGACATCTGTCCCGACTCGTCTATGGAGTGCTGCGCTGTAGAAAGACAACAACAGGCCTCTTGTTTAGAGCTCGTTCTCACTTCAACACTCTGACGATGGCGGTACGACTGCGGCGTTCACACGAGCTGCCTGACAAGCGTGGATGTGTTACTTTGTTATCAGAGGTGTGGAGTCGATCACAGAGAATTTCACAGCCTTTGTCACTTCAAGCCACTTTCTATTGTCATGTTCAACCTCCACTCAGCCCTGTGTGTGTGCGTGTGTGTGTGTGTGTATGCGCGCGTGTGTGTGTGTGTGTGGGGCAGAAGGATGTGACAGCATGAACCGATAGTTCTGTGAGTGAAATGATAAAAGACAGACAGTCAGGGTTTGTTTTACCTTTCAGGTGGCCGCGTCCGAGTGTCACGAAGCCCGACGAGATAAAGTTGTGCAGGTCTTGTCCTCCGCTGCGCAGGGTTTCTTTCCCATAGTGCCCTGGAGAGACAAAACTGGTCAGTGGACTCAGTGTATATGATGTTTTTCTACCTTTATGTCTCACGCACTCACACACACACACACACACACAGTGATGGTGGCGAACCGCCTCATCAGGAGCAAAAAAGGGTTCAGTATTTTGACCTTCGACACTTCCCCCTCAGGGGAATCAGGGCTCAACCAGAGCCAAAGCTCTACATGAGTTGAACATCAACACGACCAAGCAGCCATGAAACCAAATGAAGAAGTGCATCCTCGGCTTGTTTTGAAAGCTAAAGAGACATTAGCAGCTAATGGTGTTGAGATGAATGCCACACAAATGGAGCCCAGTGTCAGCTCAGACTGGGGGTCTTTGTTGCTGTTGCTCTCCCTGCTCGTGTAAGAGCAGGAAGGTTCCAGAACAGAATTATACTTTAATAGCAATTAAACTGATACTGACTGAAATATACAACCTGCGTGTACACAGTCATGAAGTACTACAGAGTATCCCAGCAGTCCACAGTCATGAAGTACTACAGAGTATCCCAGCAGTACACAGTCATGAAGTACTACAGAGTATCCCAGCAGTCCACAGTCATGAAGTACTACAGAGTATCCCAGCAGTACACAGTCATGAAGTACTACAGAGTATCCCAGCAGTACACAGTCATGAAGTACTACAGAGTATCCCAGCAGTCCACAGTCATGAAGTACTACAGAGTATCCCAGCAGTCCACAGTCATGAAGTACTACAGAGTATCTCAGCAGTCCACAGTCATGAAGTACTACAGAGTATCCCAGCAGTCCACAGTCATGAAGTACTACAGAGTATCCCAGCAGTCCACAGTCATGAAGTACTACAGAGTATCCCAGCAGTACACAGTCATGAAGTACTACAGAGTATCCCAGCAGTCCACAGTCATGAAGTACTACAGAGTATCCCAGCAGTACACAGTCATGAAGTACTACAGAGTATCCCAGCAGTACACAGTCATGAAGTACTACAGAGTATCCCAGCAGTCCACAGTCATGAAGTACTACAGAGTATCCCAGCAGTCCACAGTCATGAAGTACTACAGAGTATCCCAGCAGTCCACAGTCATGAAGTACTACAGAGTATCCCAGCAGTCCACAGTCATGAAGTACTACAGAGTATCCCAGCAGTCCACAGTCATGAAGTACTACAGAGTATCCCAGCAGTACACAGTCATGAAGTACTACAGAGTATCCCAGCAGTCCACAGTCATGAAGTACTACAGAGTATCCCAGCAGTACACAGTCATGAAGTACTACAGAGTATCCCAGCAGTCCACAGTCATGAAGTACTACAGAGTATCCCAGCAGTACACAGTCATGAAGTACTACAGAGTATCCCAGCAGTACACAGTCATGAAGTACTACAGAGTATCCCAGCAGTACACAGTCATGAAGTACTACAGAGTATCCCAGCAGTACACAGTCATGAAGTACTACAGAGTATCCCAGCAGTACACAGTCATGAAGTACTACAGAGTATCCCAGCAGTACACAGTCATGAAGTACTACAGAGTATCCCAGCAGTACACAGTCATGAAGTACTACAGAGTATCCCAGCAGTACACAGTCATGAAGTACTACAGAGTATCCCAGCAGTACACAGTCATGAAGTACTACAGAGTATCCCAGCAGTACACAGTCATGAAGTACTACAGAGTATCCCAGCAGTACACAGTCATGAAGTACTACAGAGTATCCCAGCAGTACACAGTCATGAAGTACTACAGAGTATCCCAGCAGTACACAGTCATGAAGTACTACAGAGTATCCCAGCAGTACACAGTCATGAAGTACTACAGAGTATCCCAGCAGTACACAGTCATGAAGTACTACAGAGTATCCCAGCAGTACACAGTCATGAAGTACTACAGAGTATCCCAGCAGTCCACAGTCATGAAGTACTACAGAGTATCCCAGCAGTCCACAGTCATGAAGTACTACAGAGTATCCCAGCAGTACACAGTCATGAAGTACTACAGAGTATCCCAGCAGTACACAGTCATGAGGTACTACAGAGTATCCCAGCAGTCCACAGTCATGAAGTACTACAGAGTATCCCAGCAGTACACAGTCATGAAGTACTACAGAGTATCCCAGCAGTACACAGTCATGAAGTACTACAGAGTATCCCAGCAGCCTCCTCCAGTAAACCCGGGAGAGGAAAACCTAAAGGTCTCATCCTTCAAATGTTCTTGACATTCCAATCAGCTCTGCTCGTCCCTCACTATTATTCCCAGCGAGTGGATAATGTTTGATTGAAAAGAGAAAACGGCTGAGTCAAATTGACGATATCTTTTTTATCGTGTGAATTGCGTGTTTGAGTTGTGTGTAAGGACAGCAGCACCCCTGGTGTTCACGGCACGCAGCAGGTCCTCCCCTGAATGTTGTTGTATAATCAGTAATTCAATTTGTCCCGTATCTCGTCTACCTGTGCTGAAGCAGCGCCGCAATTTAGAGTGCAGCCCCAACACAAAGCAGCAAAACAAGAAGCCTGCGCACAACCCGACGTTACGAAATTGTCTTGTCAATCTCTGGACAAGATGGAATAAAAGAGTGTAGAGAAGGAACAGAGCGTCCACACGGCCTGTTCTCCCTCCCTCCGTCTCTCCTTCTCGCCGTCTACAATAACAAGCGAGCTGTTAAATGCTTCTTCCTCTGAGGAGCCACTTCAAAGTCAATAACATCACTCAGACCTTTGGGCCTCAGGAAGCCCAGATTGAACATCATTTCAAATTATGCGAAGGATTATGAAAAGAAACACCTGGGACCGTTAGGCCTGGTCTTCATCTCGGTGAGGTTTCCTGGTGAAGCCGGAGCTTGTTTCGTTCTATCTGGCCCAGAGGAGGAATGCCAACTTATTATTGATGCCCTCCAACCTGCTCTATTAACCTGGGACCTTGCAAATATTCAGAAAAAATCCAAAGAAACGGATTAACATATCTGAGTCTACGACGGCGTCGGATCTATGGAGATGACGCGGTGGAGAATATCTGCGTGATGTCAGGATGAAATGCTGATGATTCATATCTCGGTGCGCTCCAAGGCCGGCGCGGCTGAGCTCTGGATGCTGACCGGGATGTAAAGTGCTCCCGTGTGGCCTCTCGTTAACCCTGGAAAGGCTCCTCAAAGTTGCTTTACCTGCGGGACACCTCCAGAACACGATCATGCTTCCAGGAAGAGTAACCTGCCATCGAGTTAGCGAGGGAATCATGTATTAAACACATATCATTACCTTCTATTACGATTAATATCACATCCCAATCCTTCAGGACTGGGCTGTGGCTGGAGGTCGGACAAATGCACTCGTTATGTACGAAGGTCCCTCGCTGTTTGAGGACACGTTCGTCCACATACGCTTGGCGTGTCTTCCAGGACGAAACCTCTTCATATCAACAAGAAGAAGCAATACAAGAAAATCACCGATCAGTATTGTTTTTTTAAATACGCGTTTCATGGTTTCACTGAGTTCACGTTGTTTTTCTCTCAAAAAGCTGTAATTTGTTTATCTGGCTCGATTTCATGAATTGGTAAAGATGTTGGTGAATCCAGAATTCAGAAGCTGGCGACTGAAGATGAACAACAGCAGAACAGAGGCATCATCCAGTATTTCGTCCACGTCTTCGTAACCAGCCGTCTGCTCAGTGCTCGCCACAAACAAGCTCACTAAGGCAGTCCGGTGCTCCTGCTGGTCCAGTGACTCCTGACTGCAGTGAGTCCTGACGCGCGTTCCAGGTCTTACAGGGATCGTCTCTGGGACTATTTCGCTGTCAGGTGCAACAATTATCCGAGGCTGTCATAGCTGAGTGGGAGCAGCAAGCAACACCCCACCACCACCACCACACACACACACACACACACACACACACACACACACACACACACACACACACACACACACGCGCGCGCACGCGCGCGCACACTCACGCCCCCCCCCTGCTGCAGAGAGGCTTTTCATGTCCGTGGTTTAGATTACATGTTCAGCTCTGATGTACGGTTGATGACCGTCTCCTCCCCCTGGCAGACGGAGACGTCCAGACTCCTCACCCTCAGAAACGTGACGCTATCATTTCTCTGAAATTTCTCCACAGTTTGGCCTCGAGTCATTTTATAGTTCTGAATGTTTTAAAACCGAAATGAACCCAGTTGAGTGTCCCGCTGAGACGATCTCATTCTCTGGCTGAGAAGTGTGGAAGACATTTGTCACCTATTTTCACAGCATCATAGAAACTTTAGAGCACAAAATGAGAGAGAAGAACATGAGCTCCAGGAAATGGAAAAGTGCTAATGTTCCTCGCGCTAGGACCGTTCTGGAGAGCTGCTGCCCACACCAGAGGACACACTTCATCGGCATCGCATCTCAGCAGAATATCTGGAGTGGAACACTGAGAAATGAGTCCACGTCATCCGGCTGATATTCTGAGTTCAGCCCCAGACATCAGTCGTCGCCACATGCCGTCAGCCTGCTCCTGCACTCCGCTTGTTTGGGAATATTTAAGTTTATTCATGCTTAGACATAAATCTTGAAGAGCAGAGATGAGAGCGACGTTTGATAGAACCTGTTTAATTGTCTTTTAAATATCTGCAAATGTACTTTACCTCCATCACAAAACAGTTTTTAAAAAATTATATCAATTAAGTTAAAAATGTTCAAATGCTCTTGAAGCTGTATTTCTCGAAGCAAACGTAAATAAAACAAATACTCTCTAAGAAGTGAAAGTTACTGCAGCGAAAGAGATTGAGCATGTATGAATATGGAAAGGCGTAAACCGCCTGAGTCACATCTCCTCTGGAGAGCGACTCGGCAGTTTGGACGTCTCCATTCATAAACCTTCACGCCTGCATTGTGACGTCCTGCTTTGTTTGCTGCTGTGACACAGGTTCTCCTGTTCAGACATCTTTTCTGTGGGCGTCGCATGTTATGAACAAAAGAACAGTGCGTGGCTCAGCGAGTCACTCAGAGGAAGTTAGCTGTCGAAAACTTCAGCCTACGCCGACTGTGTTAGGTACGAAGAAGCAGACAGAAACGGGAGAGCAAGTCCCACTGCAGCTCAAACACAAACAAGGGCATTTGAGCCCAATTAAAAGTTTCTGTAGCTTCAGTTGTTTTGAGTATTAAATCCTGATAAATCACCAGTTCTGGTTACAGAGCGATCAGCTGCGTCCCTGCCGGTGATCAGGGCCGCACCGACACACTGGAGCTCTTTAGGGGCAAAAATGAGCTGCTTCATCATTTTCAAGGAGACTAAACTCGCTTCAGTTTTTCTGAAAATCATCAAATGCTCCATTTGAGCCTCTTTGTTGCCCAGTGAATGAAAATACACCCAAAAAACACGAGGCAGGTGCTGCTGATCATCAAGTGGTGACCGTAGTCATGGTCTTTCTTTACAAATCGGCCACACAGTGACGGCTTCAGGGTCCCTAAAGATTTGAGGCCCTCGTTTCTCAAAACAGCTCACAAAATAACGAGGCAGTGGGAGGGACGCTGATTTTTGCCCTCCAAAGTTCATTGTGCTCAAACATTTCTATTCTTCCATGTTCTTACAATGTGGGGGAGGAAGTGTTGAGATATGTAGCATATCTCAGAGTTCATGTCACCATTGGTGGTGTGAAATCATTGCAAGGTCACGCCAGTCACATTATCGTACGCTGCTATAATCAATACACAATAAGGAACCTTCCCCGAGAGCCTCTCTGTAGTCTCGCCCCCTTGAACCTCTCAACACCTGATTGAGATCCACCTGATTTACCTGATAAGAAGCTGACAACGACAGTTACAAAGTTTCCCAGCCTGTAACTCATAGCAACCAGAGAGGAATGATTGATTGGATGATCGGAGACGTGTGGACAAGACGCTCCACTAGGTGGCGGCCTTGCTACACAAGCTAATGAATGAAGCGGGACTTCGTAGGTTAATGATGATGCTTGTCAAGTAGCTGCTAGTTGTGTCTATGCATGTTGCCATCTTTGAAAACCTCATGAATTTGATGTATGTATGCTGTGGTTTATATCTTCAAGTTCATGTCCAAGTCTAACTGCTGGCGTCTAACAGGTTTCATTGTCTGGTGCCGCCCACAGGCACCTGGAGACTTGGCTGCCAGCAGTCAGGGTTTTGTGATTCAAGCTGGTGATGAAGCAGGTGATCCCAGCGCTCGTGCTCAGGTAGCTGTTAAAACTTGTCATTCTACTGCAGAAAGAAGCAGCTCACATCCTGCAAACCACTCCCCTGACATATTCCTTCCACTTTTGGGGGCTGTGGTGGAGAGACGGGTAGAGGCAGGGTGACATGGGTCTGAAACATAACACTGTTGAATCTGGGACACCATACTAGGGCACTTAGCAAACGAGCTGATCCCTGGAGCAGGGATCTGGAGACCGGATAAAAGTAGGAGGAACGGCATTGCAAGACAGAATTATCTGTGGACAAAAAGCTTGCGTCTCCTGCAGAAGATGATAATTTGCCTCTCAATTTTGAGCCAGTGCTGAGTCGGCTTAGGGGACAACAGCCTGAAGGGGCGAGCAGGCCTTGCATTTAATCTGCTGTGCGTTTGCCTCGTATGTTAAGGAAGATTGACAGAAAAGCTTAAGGATCACTGCCCGTCCATCTTGTTCAGCGGCTGTCAATCAAAGGATGTTGCTTCAGATGAAGCTAAGAGGGGTCTACACCATGGAAGTGAGATTTGTCGAGACAAGCTGTAGAGTTCCAGCTTTAGCCATCGTACTTATACCTACGGAGATTAATGCACCATCATATGTATCACATGATCGAGAGCCAGGAGGGAGACGTTTGCAGTCGTTCTCATTTGTCTGTTTTTCTGCTTGAACTTAACCACGGTGACATCACAAGTGTTGCTTGCTCCTCCCCCAGAGAGTCGGACCTCCAGCTCCACCCTTGAGCGTTGATAATGAAGCTTCCCCTAACAGGGGAACTCTCGTCTGCTGCAACTGAATGGAATGGAACTCTCGATAAAGGAGGGTAATTTGGGTATTTTGTGGCACGTGAAGGCGTGTAGTGTAGAACTGCTCGTGTACTTCATCGCTGTCTCAAGCCGCTTGGCTCAAAATGGCCGCCGTTCACTCACGCAAACTCATACTAGGGTGCGTCGGGATGAAGGATCCACCAGATGGATCCCTCATGTCAACCACTGGACATCAAGAAGCCTTCAAAACACTGATGACTCGAGAGCGGCGTGTTTTTCATTCGCTCGCAAGCTAACGTTTTTGATCACTGCTCATAAATGTCATGATGTGAGTAGATTGCGTTCGATGAGATGAAACATTTGGAAACTCAAATGCCCCAAACTTTTATTTGGAAGTTAAAAACATTGAACTGCGAATTAGTCTCCTGATTGTGGCTCGTGTCACATGACCGGCTCTGCAGCTCCAGGAGGCGGAGCTTAAGTGTTGCATTCTGCAGTGAGCAGCCTCTCGATGTATTGCATTTCCCACTGAGAGGGAAACAACGTTTGGCATTCAGCTCAAGTAGGTTTATGAAGGTGTTCCACCTGCATGTTCCTTCCTGGCCTGCATGAGACGGTGAACACGCCAGCAAGGACGCGGAACCTCTGAAGACGAGCGTCTGTGAGCGAGGTTGAGGAGGCGTGTTGATGGCTGATGTTGCCGGATGCTCGTAGGGTTTTTGCATCATAAGTTCACATCTTTGTGTTAAGAGCATACAAAGGAGAGGATGTTGTGAAGTCAGAGCGCCGCAGGGCAGCGTCACCTACCGTGGTTCGATGGCTTGCTGTGAACGGGGGTGTAATGATTCTTGGAGGTTCTGACCGGCGTCTCGTCTTTGGGCGACCCATCGATCGCTGCGATGTTTTCATGCTCATACTGAGAAATTGGAACTGGTCCTTGTTGCCTCAGAATGTCTGCCAGGGCTCTGAAAGGAAATCACACAAATGTTTCTTTATTTCTGGTCCACTCCCTGAAAGGTCTTCCTAATTTATTTAGCCGCAGCTTCAATTTGAATCATAGAGGTCTGCGGCGAGACAGAGAGGAAATCCTAATTACATTCAGAGCCACAGGGGAGTTAGATTTTCAATGGCAGGGTGCACAAGGTGCAGAGGAGCCGTGTTATTTGTGCTGGACTGCAGCTCAAAGCTCATTTATTAAGAGTTAAGCCAGTCTCTGTCCTTTGAAGCCACAAGATAAAAGCGATATTTCACCAATACCAATTCCAGCTTTGGGCCTGGTGTCGGCGTGTGAGATGAAGTGCTGCCGGTGCTGTGTTTTCTTGAAGGAAATGAAAGGGCAGTTAAACTGTGTCAATGTCGACCTAAAGCAGCCATGCCGTCCACTTTTCCATAACTCTGTGACTTTGGGAGATACACGGTGTATTAATAGCATTTCCCTTCCAGGATGGGCACACTTATTTAAGCTGGAGCTTTTCTGCACACAGAGGCGACCTGGTTTTGTATTGTCCCAGTTGGCTGCCACGTCGGGTGCAGCAGCAGCTCCACGAGTGTACAGGAGCTGATCTGACTTCTAACGTGTGTTTCATGCTAAAGTCACTTGCAGGATTGTTGTCTTGTTTCGTGGAAACTGCAGAACTTTTGTTGTGGATTGTTTGATGCGTCAGAGCCGGAGTCTGAGGCACTGAAGAGTTTAAGAGTTCAGAATCTCATGATTGCTGTGTGGCAGTAAAGAACCTGATCCCTGGTTCCACGAGTCCAGGTGGGGGGAGGTTGACCAGAGACGGTTTCCACTACACGGACCTTTACTCTGCCCAAGCGTCGTAGAACTTTCTTTTCTAACATCTGATGCTACGTACTTGAAGAAGTCGTCGTCGTCGGTGAAAAATGATAAACTACAGTTTTCTGATCTCCTAAGCACAAACCGCCGCTCACGCTGTTGCTTTGTTGGTTTAATGAGTCCAACACGAAGGGGTCCTAATTACAGGTGGGACAAAAATATCCATATTGGACAAATAAAATATGAATATTTTTATGACAACAGCTGCTGTTTCAAGCTGGGTGCCCTCCTCATTGTCACGTGCTCACGAGGCTGGAAACTCAAACTCTGCTCGTTGTTGGATGTTGTTTGTCAAATTTCTTGATGGCACCACAACACGCATCCCGGCTTCCTGCTGTAGACGCTTATTTCCTCTTCAGTCACACAGATTTTTGCCTCATTCGATTCTCCCAACTGTAGAATATTTTGTGTCATAGTCGTTCTGCGTGTGCCCTGCTGAGAAGGAGGTTGTTTCAGTGGATCCCGAATGAAGACATGAGGCAGCTCTCTGAGGGACGTGGACGTCCCCCAGCTCCTCTGAGACTTCAGAGATGACGAGTGTCTCCCATCCTCGTGTTTCTCTGGGTAGGATTTGTTTATTGTCACCGGCCATCCGGCACGTTCAGCTGGTGTAATGACGTCGACCTCCCAAGCTGGCAGCAGGCATTCACGTTGACAGCCGTGACCAAAACGAAGGAGTGGAACATGGGATTAGCTTTATATTTGGCCGCGGTCTCGGCCCAAAAAAGTGGAGCTTCTCTGTTAATTTCCGGTGCTTCTCTGAAGTGATTTAGACTCCAGCCTCTGTGACTGAGGGAGGACTGTGAGCTGAATACTGAGCTGCTGGCAGACCTTTGCTGTTTGGTCTGTGACCTTCACTGAAACACAAGAAATGCAGAGCGAGAGCTAAAGCCAGTGGGTTGAAGCGGCCGTATTGATCTCATTCTGCACAGCAAACTGAGATGCCGTTTATGCCGGCCGGCTGGTGTGAATGATGCTTTGTTCTCTGGTTGCAGAACCCAGAGTTAAAAGGCAAAACAATTTGGAAAATAACAGCAGCAACTGAAAGTTCAGGGAAATGTACGACTGGAGTTTGTAACAGATTCCAACTGGTGAACTGGTACCAGTCAGCACGTCGCCCAGTGTTCGTCTCAGTCACAGAGAAACGTCTGATGACAGCACGAGGACACCGCGTAGCGCCGGGTCGACTTTGTTCCCTTCGCCCGCTGGATCTATCAAGTCAGTGCCGAGCCTTTTGTTGAAGTGCTCCACTCTCACATTGTCACTGAGCAGAATCAATGCTGAGTCTCAGCAGCAGCACCTTCTGTGACATCACAGCTCTGATGCAACAGGCTCCGCCCCCAAAGTGACACAGCAGGTGAATATTTAAAGTGATTACTTTACACTTGTGTCGTCTACAAATATGCGCAGTAACAACGACCTCTAAACTCTGCACGACACGGCTGCGAAACACCATCACCATGGAAACATTGTCAGTAGAAAGTAGAGAGAGAAGGTAGAGAGAGGAAATCCAGTCAGGATCCCTTTGGTCACGTGACACGACGAACACGTTTATTTTATAATTGTTGACGTTGTGCGTTTACATGCACAGTCCAGCTTACAGCTGTAGCTTGATTTGGTCGTCCACCATCCAAGAATGGACCAGGTTCTGGACAGGTTCAGGGACAGAACTCACGCAGCAGCGAAACTGTTGCTGTGTCCCAAATCGCATACTTCCATAACGAGTACTTCAAATTTTCAACCTGAGTATACTCATCATACTGTGTACTCAATCCCGCAGCGTGCGAGTTTGGAGGGTGCAGTACTGGCCCAAATCGTATACCGCCGCACGGCGCACTCACCGGAAATGATGACGCCATGTCTTCTTCATCTACGCCGATTTGTGACTGGCTAGCACCGCATCAGCATCAGCATCAGCATCAGCATCAGCATCAGCATCAGCATCAGCATCAGCTAATTACCGCCACCTTTCGCCTGTGCTTGTTTGTCAATTACTGAAGCAGTAAAACAGTAAAATGAACGGTCATCATGCGCTGTTATGCCGCAATTGGCGCCGACAACGCGATGTCCTCCTTCTATTGGCTGAAGGTCAACGGTGTGTGGAGTTTATCTGTGGGATCTCGTCAGTAAAACATGTTGGTGACAAGTCGTTTTAGTTTTCAAACCCGTGTCCACACAGAATTTCAAACTTGTCCTCATTATTTAATGTAAAGATGACTCTGTACAAATCGGTGTGGACCGACTCTCACCACAGCTGCCCACCACCATTTTTATCGATGAAACGAGTGCAGCGAGTGTCCACCGTCACATACTTTATCTTGACCGATTTAAGTACAGCATCCGGGTACTTTTACATGCTCAATTTTGGCGTACTGTCACTACTTTGTTCCATTTTGAGTTGAGTACACTCAGAATTCTAAGAGTTCTAATTCGAAGTATGGAAGGATGGGATTTGGGACACTCAACACCATGAGTTTTTTTGGGCTGAAGTTCTGAATTGTGGTTCTCCGTCCGCTGGGTGCTGTTGAACCGGAAACTGCAGTCCTAAGTGTTTTATTGTTGTCTTGTTGTCTTCTGTGACCACAGAGGCATGACGTCCTACTCTGCACCTGACTGTGCTGTGTGTGACTGGCGTGTTTGCGTGCTCTCATCACGTGTGTGTTGTCCCACAACATATTTAGTGAACCGTCTGTGTTACAGGAGCTGAAACTCTCCTGCCGTTGCGCTCCATGGTCACTGAGGCG
Organism: Aulostomus chinensis; assembly: GCF_037954235.1. Lineage (NCBI taxonomy): Eukaryota > Metazoa > Chordata > Actinopteri > Syngnathiformes > Aulostomidae > Aulostomus > Aulostomus chinensis. The sequence goes on from NC_141337.1 coordinate 1,433,752, forward strand.
TTCAAGTACAAACGAATAAATGAGTGTTGAAAAGAGGTCAAGTTTGACTAAATGATTCCGCCCACTGGTGAGAGGACAAAACTCTCAGCTCAGTCACTTGAGTCACCTGCAGTTATTCGTGTTGGACCGAGCCAAGGGGGGGTGGGGCGGTGAAGCATAGTTCCGCCTCGGCCATCCGACGCTGGTGCCTGCTGCTCCTGAACGTCACGATGGCTCACGTCTGAAGTCCCACTGACGACACTTATTGAGACATTTATTGATTAAACGGGCTTCTTACTTCAGCCCTGACGCACGGCAGAAGACGGAAAAAAAGTAGTACGAGCAACATTCACTCTGACCTAGGTGGCGCTGATGGACGGTGGTCATTTGATGCTTGTTCAGGCAGAGTCAGCAATCAGAACCGGAGATGTCTGCTAACTGGGCCTCTGCGCCTGCTTGTCCCAGGAGGCGTCAGAACCTGAACACCGACCCAACCCAGACCTTCTGGATCTTTTGGACTCAACCAGGACCAGAGTGTTTCATGGTGTGAGGCTGTCAAATACGCAGCAGGATAAGACGAAGAGAAAAAAAAAAACCTCCAATAATGGAGGCCGTGAACAGAACCAGAGTCAGCAAGCGACTCTGCCTCGGCCCAGGGGCATCGTCATGGTTACGCACCTTTAAGACACAAAGCAGGTGAACAAAATCTCCCTGTTAGAGTGCAAAATCTCCTATCTGCTTCTCTCTGTTTTATGAAACAAAAGAACACCACGACCCTGGTCATGACCGTCGGGGTGAAGCCGCAGCTTCCACGATGCTGTAGAAACGTGTTCAGCGTTGCTTCATCCTCTCAGCCTCAAACGGCTCCGGGGGCTGTTTTTATGTTGCTTTAACGCTCATTGAACAATTCAGAGAGCGGGCCTGGGCCGGCGCCTGGAGGATTGGAAACCTTGTCGTTGTGGACGAGATCGCGTTCAGCCTGATGAACGTGATCAGCGTTCATGGCATTTACTCTCTCCTTCTGGGCTTGGACGGACATAATATAGCGCCACGTCTTCCTCTGAGTCGCTGCACAACACAGTCATGACATTTTTTGACAGCGCGGCTCAGGGGAGGAGAGTAATGACATGTAGCAAAGGTCACCAGCCGGTTTGAACTCAGGATATTGATGTGGTAAGTCATGTGTGAGTCACCGGGACGGCAGCTGGATCGCTCTGAGAATATTGGTGACATCTTCTCAGCAATAAACTCTCATGTTTGGTTTACACTCGAGTCTCAGGCAGCAGATGAAGTGTCTCCCAGACTGAGGACTCTTTTCACTGCATGAGGACCAGCGGATGCAGAGGAAGTGAATCACCAACTATGGGATCATCTCTCCTTCTTCCCTCCACTCTGAAATGTCAGGACTTCTTCTCCTGTGAAGAGTTTTAGCCCCGGACTCATTGATTCTAAAGCACAACACTGACACAAACTAATTTTCCACATTTTCTACACATTTGATGCGAAAAAGATTATTTTTGAGATCAACATAAGCAGCAGCTGCAGCCAAACTGCTCACATCACAGGAAGTCTCACCTGTGCACGTTCATCTCCTGGGGGGGTTTGGTGGCTTTGTCATAAGCAACTTTAGCAGAAATCCCAATCGCGATGATGAGCGCTATGACCCCGCACGTGATGTAGACCGTGGTGTTGGTCTGGTCCAGCTCCGGGTCGTACGTGTCACCCGTCGGTGCCGGGGAGGGGGGCTGCGTCTTGATCCAGTCCGGCGTGTTGTAGTTGGTGCAGGTCTTCTGCTCCAGCCGCTTCCCGCGGTCCGCGCAGCAGAAGCGGAGGAAGCAGCTGCCGCAGCAGAAGCGGTGGTCCGTGTTGTTGCAGGCGAACTCTTTGTCGTACTGGCCGCTCACGTCGTAGTAGCCCAGGCAGGTGTCGTGCTGGACCACCGAGGGAGCCTGGAGCTGCGTGATCCTCCCGGGCGCGGCCGCCGGCACCGCGGTGGTGCTGCCGTTGACCCCCTTCACCTTCGGCCTCCCCCGCGGAGGCGCTTTGCTCTTCTTGCTGGCGGTGCTCGCGGCGCTCAGGACGCTCAGCGGGTCCAAGTAGATGAGGAGCAGCAGGAGGTGCGTCACCCCCATCATCTCTGGGTCTCTGTGTCCTCTCACCGAGCGGAGCCTCCTGCGGGGGTCTTCATGGCAGATGCTCCTGTTGCTGCTGTCGCGCGCGGGCTTCTCCTGCTCTCCGCATGTCCCGGTCCGAGGGTTGGGTTCTGGCCGCAGGAGTGGCGAGGAGCTCCTCCGTCCTCCGAGGAATCTGAGAGTGAGGGAGGAGAGCAGAGGCGTTTAGTCAGCTGAGTTCCGAGAGGAGCAGGCTGAGAGGAGCAGGCTCTCTGCTTCCAGCACCGCGGACAGCGCCCGCTGGCCCCGCGCCCCGCGCCCCGCTCCTCTGCTCCAGGGAAGTTAAACGAACCCCAAAAACCGAGGTTGGACGAGTTGACTAGAAAAGAGACCTGAATTAAAACGATCGGCGCCTCCTTTTACTCCTCAAACTTTGTCTGGTGGAACTTCTGGAGGGAAAACTGCTGCTTCTCCTCTGATGAGAAAATGAAAGAGCAGATGAGGAGGACTTACCGGGCGAAAGGGGGCCGGTGACGGGCTCGTGTCAGCCGCTGCTACTGAATCAGAGTCGAGAAGACAAGAAGCGAGACCTCGCTCTCTCTCTCGCTCTCTCTCTCCCCCCCCCCTCTCCCGCCCTTCACCTACGTCACCGACCCAGGTACCTGAGTTAATTATGAATCGGCATCTCGCTCCTGACGCCTGGAGGCTTCACTCGATAACCGGCGGAGGAGGGAGAGACTCCGTTCGATTCACGCGTCAGTGCGCGAGCTGGCTGCGGTTACGCACGAGTCTCCAATCACGTCGGCTGTTGTACTGTGTGTGAATGTGTGTGTGTGTGTGTGTGTGTTGTAGAATTGTAACTGTAAGAGTGTGTGTGTTGTAGAGGTGTAACTGTAAGTGTGTGTGTGTGTGGGGGGGGGGGGGGGTTGGATGCTACAGAAACAGGGAAGAACGAAGTAGACATAAAACTTCCTCTCAAAGTAAAAGCAGTCCTGGTCCAAAGCTCTCCAGGGCTCATTCAGGTTTTCAGACATGCGGTTGAACTTCAGTCTAAAAACAGGCTACAAAAACAACACAAATTTAGTTCCTCTCATTTTCCCAGCAGGTTGAAGAGGTGGTTGGAGGTTGGCGAAGATGCGGAGGTCATGGCTGTTTGAACTTATTCATCACCTTCATCTCTTGATTCTGGCTTTGACCAGCGAGAACAAATCAAATTATGGTTCAATTCCTAGAAATTTGATCATCCAAGGATCTTAGAAGTTTCTACTGTAATCCCAGATATGCTCCTGAGCCGGTGTTTGGAGGCTCAGGATCAACGTCCTCCGCTCTGACATCAGCTGACGTCACTATATGTCACGGAGGATGTTGATCCTGAGCTGAGGTCTCTGACGTTGACGTTCTAGTCTCCAGGACCTGCATGTTCTCATCATCATAATTAAAAATGTGTCGGTAGTTGTTCCTGTTTGCTGCTGTCGTCTGACTGATGTTCCTTCTACAAACATGAATGTGTCCGTGTTGTGAGTCCACTCTCAAACTGGAGTTTTTGTACTTTTCAGAGTGATGGTGAAGTCAGCGGATGCCCCCCCCCCCCACTGTTTTAAAACCACATTCACGTCATTTATGATCAGTCAATCGAACAGCTCCATGATGCAACAACGCTTCCCACAATCCATTCTAATGGAGGCTGAATGGCGTTTTAATCTCAGGGAATCTGGTTGTACCAGATGGTGAAAATGACCACGTTAGAACTTGAGACAGGTTGTTTCCCAGCGAGGGGACGCACCGCCTGCCATTCCTGAACGCCACCGCCCTCATTCACTCCGTTCGTCTTCAGCACTCAGGTTTGTTTCTGAAATATTCACAGGAAAACTGTAGTATTATGTGGTACTGAGCTGGAGTCCTTAGGTCACGTGACATGGACTCTTGCAAACTGAGTCATGCGTCTGCTGTGTTGTTGAATGTTGGGTCACTAAGTGTCGGATTTTCGTGATTTTATTTTTAAGATGTGTGAATCGATGGTTGGTGGTGTTTTCTCTTTGCGTTGGTCCCCTAAATGGTGGCGCCTTCGTGGTTGTGTGTGTTTGCAGCTCGTTTGGTTAAAGCTGCGCGTGTTGTGAAATTGTTGAAGTTGTTTTCTAATTTGTTGGTGTTTTTGGTGTTTCCTCTGTCCTCTTAAACCGCGGCAGGTTTGGCCCCCTCAGCTTCTGAAGTCACGACTTCTGGAGTTGTCCAGATTCCCGACCGCTGCACCGCCTCACGTCTCGCGTGTGTTCGACGTGTGTCTTTGTCTGTAAGAGTCACTGAATGGCGGCGTGTCGGCCTGTAACCGCTGGGTTCATTAGAGTCACTTTATCCTGCGAGGTTAATCACACGTCCCAGAGAGAAGAAGAAGTGGAGCTAATTGCTCGACGATGTTGGCAGCAGTCATGTGAGCGGCCGGTGCAGGACTTCAGAAGAAAGCGTGATCAACTCCATGGCGCCCCTGACAGAACCCAGCACATAATATGACAAGCAGACGAGGAAAAGGGCAGCGAGCTTTTGATGAATGTCTTTCCACGCTGGATGCTCTGGAAGATAGCATTTGCAAATTGGCCCTGGGTTCCTCTGTCACGTCACATCAGACGCCACGTTGTGCACAAAGGGAAAAGTGATTGTCCATTAGTGTTAAACAGCTTCCAGAACGTCGCGCTGGCCTCAGCAGAAAGTGCTGACAGGTGACGGCCGGGTCGACACTGGCTGAGGAGTAATGAGAGTGAATTTCCTCAGAAGAAGAAGCTCTGAGGAGGCCACAACCGACTCACACGGGTGAAGTACAACACACGAGAGTCTTGAAGGCACCTGCAATGAAATGATTGGGTCATGTGCCTCACACTGGTTTATATTTCATCTTCCAGGATATCGGAAGTGTTTTGACTCTCCGTCTGTCTGCCCCGGTTCTCCAGCTCTCCCCTGAGAGCCGGGGTCTAGCAAGGCGGTCCAACCCCCTGAGCGTTAGCATCCCATCCGATGGCTGCTGTTGCCCTGACCGTTCAGATCACCGATCCGATGCCATGACCGGCAACAGCCGGACGAGATGCTGTGAGACTGCAGTGATGAAGGCCATAAATTCATTTGAATCAGAATTCAGTTTTAGAACATAAAGGAAAAACAGTTTTATATCAGAGACGGCAAGTTCCATGAATAATAGATACGTCTGATTTACACCCGCTTTGAGTCAGCGGATTAAAAAAGAAAAGTTGAGCTAATTCTGCTTTCATGACGTTATTTATTAATTACACAACTCTCTCGATGCAGAACAAAACATTGGAGTTAATGGACAGTATTGGGAGTGCACTCAGACTGAGCTTGTTCTACTCTAGCAACCCACCTGTCACTTCACTCCCATGAGGGAGACACCCTGATGATGCCATGAATTATTTACCAAACATTATGTAAATGAGAGAAAATCTTCGATTTGTTGGCCCTCTTCATGGAGAGTGCTCCTCGTGCCCTGCAGGGAACATGGCATGTTGATAAAAGTGAAGTTTTCTTGATGCTCCTGATGCAGCTGGTGAATAATGCTGCATAAACAACGCCGGCTCTGTGAAATGTCAAGTCTTTGTGTGCTTTGGTGAGAGTTTTTATTGTGGGAGTGGCCAAGTTTAGAAATACCTGCGTTGACTGCAGGGTCATGTGACTGGGGTCAGATGCTGATTAAAGCTGCTCCCGCTGCAGACGAACGCCAGATGTTAGCAGGATCTTTGTCCAGGGGGCTGGAATCCACCTCTGCACTTTGGAACAGACAGAAGTGGCTGAAATGTGTTGGAGGGAGCGACACTGAACTGTTTAAGTAAAGAGCAGTGAAGGTGTGAGGGGATGAGGAGCTGCTGCTGGTCATTAGAGCAGCAGAGCTGAGAGGAAGTGTCTCCTTTTATAAAGTGTTTCAGCAGCCAGAGACCATTAATGGTGTTTTGATTGCTGTTAGTATTTATCCGACACACCTCGCTGCTCGCTGCAACCAGGAGGGGGATTACAAACCACACCAAGAACTCCTCATTTGGACCTAAGTGACTTGATGAGTCGCACCGTAAAGTAAACTGTGATGATAATGAATGGATGAATGGAATGAATGAATTCTTTCAGAGGCGAGTCGAGGGAAATTAAAATCTTTAACATGAGATGAAATGCTGCATAAAAGCAGGGTTTGAGGTAAAGAACTGCAGTGCAGGAATTGAGAATTTCCTCCGAGGAGAACACAAAGTAAATATTAGAAAAGGCAGCGTGTGTGTGTGTGTGTGCGCGCATGCGTGTGTGTGTGTGTGTGTGTGTGTGTGTGTGTGTGCGTGCATGACGGAGCAAGTTCAATATCCAGGTTTCTCTTCTAACAGTTGAGGTGCAGCAGGCTGAGTGGCTGTCAGGTTGTTGGGTGAACTTTGGTTTCCCTGGTAACATAAAAGGGGAGGAGTTATCACCGCACAACTTCCCTCAGGAAAAATAAACCATAATGTGAACTTCAGTGGTTAACAAACACAATATGAGGACTATAATTCAATAAAACAGGTCAGCGGCAGCCCAGGTGCTGCAGGAGATCACCAGAACGACTCGGAGGGAAAAGTCGGATCGGAGCTTCTTCCTTGGATAAGACGAACTGATACACGAGTGAGTCCAGCAGTCAGAGCCCTGTGGCCAGACTTTGACCCCCATCCACAGGCCTGACCTGGGGCTGGAGACCGACTGGTGGCGGTGGAGAGAAGGAAGGGGGGCGGGGCCAGCGCATCAGACCATGACCAGAAGGCCTAATCCTGACAACCATGGTCAGAACCGCGTGTGGAAGCAGCTAAAACAGCCAGAGAAGACTCAGTGCTAACTGGCTTCTTCATCTTGGGACGGACGGCTCGGCCCCTCATATTCTATCCTGAGCTGTTTTTCCAGCTACATTTTAAGAAAATATTTTCCAGAGAGAACAGGAGAAGAACTGTAGCAGGCTAAGAAAGCCAAGACAAGAAGAAACAGCAGCTAAATATCAACACGTGCGCGTCGAGTCACGCTGGATTTGACTCAGAGCTGAAGGTTCTGTTGAAGGAGGCGGTGTATCCCTGCACGTGTCTGTGGTGTCTTCCTGGAATGCTCCACCAGTCTCACCTGGTCCAGAGCAGGTTAGCCTGCTGCATTAGTTACCATGGCGATACCCTGATCCTGAAAGTCCTGTGTGGAACCTGAAGTGGTCTCACTTATCCTGCTCCCACGATCCAAGATGAACTCATGAGAAGACACTGAGCATTTATGGGGGAATAAAAAAGCCGTTTTACCAGCTGAAACTGGAGCGCCTCTGAGGAGCAGGCTGATTTATTGCAGCTCTACTATGAGATCAATCCACATCAAGATGTACTAATCAATAACTATGTCATTTTTACAAACTCCTTGTTAAGATCTGTCAATACGGTGCGTTGTTATCATGCTGGATGGAGTGATTCTTGATTCTGAGAGGAAATCGAGTGGAATGAAGGACGCCAGAAAAAGGAAAAAGAGGCTTTACAATCGAGAGAACTGATTTCCTCCCCTTCACCCGACTCTGCCGATCAGTACCGGCTCAGACGAGTGTGTGAACTGTGCAACACCACACATTCCTCTTGTTTAGCTGAGAGTGTGTGTGTGTGTGTCACCTCTGCTGCTGGCTGCTTCTGGTCGAATACGGGAGAAGTTCTGGCCTGCAGGCGGGAACAGGATCTCACTCTGGGCTTCGTTTGGTTGAGTTAATTTCATGATGAGCAATTATCTTCATCCATGTCAGCAGCTGCTGAAGGAAAATAGATGGCGAGGACAGAACCGTGAACCCGCCAGGAGTTGCTAGAGGTCACATGATACGGCCAATCATTGCTTCATTTGTTCTCGTTAAGTGTGTCATCATTGTAACGCTCCATGGCTGCGGTTCACCAGTGCTAATCATGAGTGACAAGTGTGACAATTGTGCAGCGCCTGCATGCTGCAGCCTGCTGAATGTGATGCTATTATTTCTGTTTACCAGGCCTGACAGTCTCCAGGAGGATTACTGCTGCTGCTCACTCCCTCTCGTCGTTGTCATGTTGGTGTTGGTGCCTCGACTTCGCAGGTAAGACGCAGCAGTAAACACAGCCTGCAGCCGGAGAGGAGAGTAGCGCCTGTGACAATGTCCATCCAATCAATACGGTCCTCAGCAGCATCCTACCACACGAGTGGCGGAGAGCCGGGAAGCAAAACGGAGAAAACAAGCAGCTCCGCCATGCAGCATTCTAATCTCCTCTCCCCTGAAAACCAGGAGCAGCACAAATAGCAACTCTCCTCTCCACGGTGCAACGTGTTTTCTCTCCTTTATTTTGATTGTGTCCTTGTGCACATAAAACACACAATAAGACTCGTAGAACTCAAAAGGCAAAGCACTGAAGCCAAGAATACAGCCATGAAACACGGGTGACCAGACTGGAAACAGTGGATCGTACTGGTATTTTTTGTCCGCCTTTTCCTCCAAGTCCTGGGAGAATCAGCCAGTTCGTGTTGATCCAAACCTGCTGACAACAATCAGGTGACCCCCCTCGGCTGAGATAACCGCACAAGTGTGGTTAGTACAACTACCAGAGAGGGGGGTGAGGGGCTCGATCCTTCCTGGTCCCTCTAGAGGAACCTTGTTAAATCGCGTCTGCATACTAAGAGCTTCCTCTGAATCAATTACCATTTGGAAATAAATGTCAGCATTTTGGAAACTGTCACCGGGCGAAGACTGAGAGGAATGGCTGGCTGCCCCCACAAACACACCCGGGGGTGTAAAGGTAGAACTGGAACGTTCAGTGTTGTGACAGAGTTTCGTGGCAGGGCGTTCAAAGGAGTGTTGGCCTCGGCGTTCCGGTGTTTGTTCAGAGAGGCGACGGGTGACGCCGACGCTGGTCCCAGGCTCGCCGTGCTGCTCAAGAACTTGTTGCCAGGGCCGCAGTTCACCAACCGCGTATTTTAAGGCGAAGGCAGAGATGTTCCTTTCTCACCCCGATCCCTGCCGTCACACCACAGCGTGTTTTTCTACACGCGTGTTTCATGTTTCCCCATGGCATCAAGCTGTGATTGGTCCTCCTGAGGGGACCGCAGCTGACAGCCAAGCCTGTTTAACACAGAAAGAAAATCAACAAAGTTGAAATGAAAGTTTCAAGGAAACAAACACTCAAGTGAGAGCACAGTTGCTCGTGGAATGTACATCTGGACGTCAGGGGTAGTGGAGGGAGCGGGCGCTGCAGAGGAGAGCAACCCGCCGTGACCTCCGCCGCCCCACACCACCGTGAGACGTCGGCTGAGAGGTTGAAACTCTTTGTGCTCAGACGATGACTGATGGGGTCACAACTCGCCGAGCGTGTATGATCTGATCTTTGTCTCATTCTGTTCGCTTACTGGTGCGGCGCCACCTGCCAGTGGGCCTTGATGGCGTCCATCACTCCCCCTGATCACCAGTGCTGCCTCTAATAGACCAATTAGATGAGGACGAATCGCCAGTCCAGCAGACGATTCAGGAAACTCGCTGGTCTCCTCCGTAATAAGCAGCAAGACGCTCCTCTGAAAGCTTCAAACAACCTCAGCGTTTCTTTCTGTTCCACTAAACCTTTATTTGACCTCTAAATCTTCATTCATTTCTAAAACACATTTTAACCGCCTGTAGGCTCATTTGTAGTTATTTTATTATTTATTTTGCCCCCTGAAGGCCTTTGGCAGCTCTCCTACCTGTTAGAGTGGTAAAGACATGAAAGGGAATTCAAGCAGATAAAAGAGTAGCAGAACGCAGTTAGAAGTCTCATGAAAAGGTCAAAAATGGTGAACCGTGGTGAAATCAAGCAGTCCTGAGTGTGTGCAGTTGATTTAACGTGAATGGCACAATGATCCCGTCACAGAGTTCATGCATGACACCACAATTCAACAGACACGGGACACACGTCACTTTTGTGAGGCCGATATTCCCTATGAACACATACTGGAGTGTTTATGTTGTTCAACATCCTGGAGTTCAGAACTGTGGTTCCACTTCCCCTTCATCACATGACTGCTGATGTCGGCTGAGTCGGTCGCGGCTCAAACCCAGTTTATGGTTTTACAGGCAAATGCTTGATATTTTTTGGCAACATTTTGAATTCTGTAATGTGGATGAAACATCACATGATGATTTGGTTACTTTCCCCTCACAGGCGATTTGTTCTAGTTAGAGTCTGAAAGATGAAAATCTGAGAAGACTTTGTGTTTTCACAGCTTCTGGCGGTTCGAGTGGATTCTGAGGGATTATTACAATCTTTTCATGAAACATAACCTTCAAACTTCCATTTGAATTAACATTCATGCAAAAGATAAGAGGGGACACTCCTGGCTTGTTTGCTGACACACATCAGCGTGAAGAAACTTTGAACTGTGGAAAAGTTGGCCTTAATCGCGCTACCAAGATATATCAGAAAAAGGCTGGATTCATGAGTGTATTGAACGTCCTTTTGTCATTTTAGGATCTTTTATTTGAGAAATTATCCTACACTGTCACGCCCTGTAGCAGCCATATTGGGGGATTGATACATAGAATATGGACACGCAGGGTTTTTGCCCCACAACAACGTTTTGTCAGCGCGACGGTCAACAGAGCAACCTGTGTTTCAGGGGTTTGGTGGCCATGTTGGTTGTGGGAGGCTGCGATTGGATACAAAATCCTGAAACCTGACGACTCAGTGTTTGATCTTTGCAGTGATCAGACGCTACATCGTCTTGAAGAAGGCGCATGTGGTTTATAAGGTTCACACCATCAGATTGCATGTCACGCCTCAAGAACATCACGTGATCAAAACGTTTTTGACCCTCAAAGGGAAATTCGTGAACTCAGATTTAAAATAAGTCGTGTTGCAGAAGTGGAGGTCGACGCCTCCTGTGACCTTGTGATAGTTTGTGACATTTGGGATTCTGAAACATGTTTAATCTGGGATGGTGGTGGTAGATCTGACAGCGCTATCCATCACGGCCAACTGTAATTACCTGCATATGGATCACTGTCACATGAAGCGCACCATTAAGGCCGCTTCTATGTGCGAATGGAAAACATTCAATCAAAATGCCAAACGAAACACGAGCAGCAGGCGAGCGCCGTGATCAAACAAGAATGCTAACCAGGACATCCGGCGCTGATGGCGTCCGTCCCAGGTGGGCCGGCGGTGAGTGACGTCCACCTAAACAGGTCTATTCTGTATCTGGCCGGCTGGGTCCTGGTGCTGGAGCGTCACCGGGTCAGAACAATCAGCAGAATGAAGCTTGATTGATCTCAGGGGGGGACTCTGTTCCCTCTCAGTCTCTGTGTGCTGCGGTGTTTTTATGATGACGTTCTTAAAATCATCCCTTTAAATCAAATGTCTAGGAATTTAACACTCAAACTAATAACAGCAGTAATCTTACGTCGTGATACCAAAACTCTGATACAGTTTGAGGAGGCACAGGCTTGTGTTTGACGGTTCAGGCACTTGGTCTGGACGGCTGCGAGGTCCTCCTGCACCACCCGGTCAACCAGACCACAAGCAGGATGCTTTGTAGTTTATACTTCATTATTTATGGAGATTCACCAACAAAAGCTTCTTGAAATAATAATTTATGTTGTAACAATTCAGTCTGGCTGGGGTGAGCGTGCATGCTACTACTGCTTTAAAGTACAAACAGTGTATTCTACCTTTCAGGTACTCACTAATTGGAGTCTTGAGCGCACCAAGATGCATTTTCCCCTCCTTCATTACATCTTTGTGACTCCAGAGTGAAGAAAGGGCCAGCTACGTATCTTTAGCTCAAAGCTAGTGGAGACTGACGGCTAACAACAGCTACACTCACCATAACTTTAACTGTGTCCCTTCTTGTTTGGCACCATTGTGAACAAGCGTGACCAGCTGACCATTCAGCTGAACGAACCCATTCACGCTCGTTCAACTACAATCTTTTAGTTTTACTCTCCAGTCAAAGTGTTGGCGGACGACTGATCGTACGACTGGATTAAGACCAGGATTATACCGGAAAAGGACCAGGAGAGAAAGGGTAGTTTTTGGTCAGTTATTAGCCATCAGTCTCTGTTAGCTTCAAGCTAACTATACGTGGCTGGATCTTTCTGCGTTCTGGAGTCATGAAGAAAACATCTTTATGAACCTGAGGCATCTAAATGGACACATAAAACAACAAAATCCCCTTTTATCTGGCAAGTAAACTGTTATTATAACTGAACTGTAATAATAAAATGAAAACAGGCTGTAAAAAGTTTCCACTGCGAGGAAATGAATCTACGGCGGTTACGACCTGCACAGGCTGAAGGTTATTTTGCAGGTTGAGTAGACGAGGCTGTGAATAAAACAAGTTAATAAAAAGTTATTTCAGAAGTATAGTGCAGACCATAAATCCATGAAGGGAAAACCATCTGTCGGCCTCCAGAGTGAAACAAGCCGCTGCTGTGGAAACGTTCGGGCCGCAGTGATTTATGAAGATCAGCTGCCGCCACCAAATCAACTCTTATGTTTGGTAAAGTTATGGGTCACAAAGATCCGTCTGAGGGTCACGTTGCTTTGGCCAGCGTGGTTTTCCTCTTCGTGATGCCTGCGTCTCATGAGATTGCATGTAATTTCAGATCTCTCTCATAGATCCAAGTGATGGAAGGGATTATAATCTCAGGTGTGTGAGGTGGCTGCAGATACGTACACAGACGACAGCCAAGCATGAATACGGCAGTTTTGGCAGCAGAGGCGAGAGATTGTTGCTTCTATTAGCACCTGACAGGCGAGTAAAAGCTGTAAACTGTATTGACGATGAGTTTGTTATTGCTTCTAGCACAAATACCCAGGAGGCGGTTTTCACCGGGATTATGGCGATGATGTTGGTGCAGCACCAAAGCACCTATAATCACTGAGAACACCCTGAAGGTTATTTCAGCTGGAATACAATAGCTGCAGAAGTTTGAGCTGAAGTTTTCTCCTGAGTGGTAAACACATGCAGAGGTGACTGTAAACTAGCAGGCAGGAGCACGTGATGACCCTGCAGCTGACCCTCCCGGACTCGGGTCTGATGTGACACCCCTGAGGTGGATCCGTGGGTCAGGTCAGGCAACCACACCCACTCGGGGTAGCGCGCCCTCCACATGTACACACGGCACTCCTGTACCTCGTCCCTGACATGCTAACTTCCTGTCGGACTACAGAAACACCTCGTCCTTGACATGCTAACTTCCTGTTGGTCTACAGAAACACCTCGTCGCTGACATGCTAACTTCCTGTTGGTCTACAGAAACACCTCGTTCCTGACATGCTAACTTCCTGTCGTACTACAGAAACACCTCGTCCCTGACATGCTAACTTCCTGTCGGACTACAGAAACACCTCGTCCCTGACATGCTAACTTCCTGTTGGTCTACAGAAACACCTCGTCGCTGACATGCTAACTTCCTGTTGGTCTACAGAAACACCTCGTTCCTGACATGCTAACTTCCTGTCGGACTACAGAAACACCTCGTCCCTGACATGCTAACTTCCTGTCGTACTACAGAAACACCTCGTTCCTGACATGCTAACTTCCTGTCGTACTACAGAAACACCTCGTTCCTGACATGCTAACTTCCTGTCGTACTACAGAAACACCTCGTCCCTGACATGCTAACTTCCTGTCGGACTACAGAAACACCTCGTCCCTGACATGCTAACTTCCTGTTGGTCTACAGAAACACCCCGTCCCCGACATGCTAACTTCATCAGGGTAGAATCAGTGTTTCAAGGTTTCCTCTGCATCCTGATCATTGTGGACAGACAGTGGACATCAAGTCTCTTTGACACTGCAACCTGCTGCTGGATGAAAACTTTATTGATTTCTTCCTCCATACGAACAGTTTGGGGGCGACCGTGTGTGTCCAGATAATGAGGGTCTAACCCCAACCACACCTCTCATCAGCGTTCTCATTCCTGACGCGTGCCAGCATGGTGGCGGCCAGTTGTGGAGGGGACCAGGCCCAAGGTTTGGGAGCGGGTTCGGGTCTTTCTGCTCCTCGCTGTGGCGCCGCTGGTGAAAATGTGTCTGAAGTGGGTCACAGCTGTGCAGCACACCGTGGCACATTTCTGTGAGTGAAGACGATCTAAAGGCCGGGGGAGAAAAAACAAGCGCGCTTGTTAAACTGCCAAGTAAGATGAGAGAAACGAGAGGCAATAAATCATGAATCCACCATGAAGGGATGGACGGAGGAGAGGCGAGTCTCTGGCCGAGCGGATATATGGAACAACCGTTTGAATGTCGGCCACCTCGGGAAACAGAAATGGTGAAGCAACAGGACAAAGGAGCGTCCTGGATGTCCCTGCAGGAAGGACAGAGTCAGACCTCCGTTGGCAGGCGTAACGTCCTCACCCGTCTACCTACTGCCGCACAGCATCACTGATTTGATTTTTACAACATAGGCAGCTCAAAATGTTCACTAAGCCATGAGAAAGTGAGCTTAACCGTTTAATAATTCATCTCTAAAGCTAATAGATTTAATTCCCCTCCAGCCACGACTCTGCAGACTTGGAGGGTCTGGCATTAAATGGCTCCATCTTGCCCTCAATTACCGCAGGGAATAAAGATCACCGAAGAGAAGCGTAGTGACGCAGGCGCCCGGGTCATAACCGTGTATAATCTATCGCTCTGGCGGCCCACGTTGTCATTAAGACACACTCTTCTGCATTCATTGTATTAATGGCCACATGAAGAGCGTGACCACGTACCTGCAAGGGTTTTAAACTTCACCCCCATGATCAGCATGAATGTCGGGGGTCGACGGAGGTCAGGTCCGATAGGTCTGAAACCCCTGATTGTTTTTGCAGGTCATATTTAATTGTGTTTGAATAACCACTGATTAGCATTTATTTAAATGTTTTATCTGCTAAGAAACTAATTATCCATCCGCTTTCTCTGATATCCATGCACATTCAAGCTCCAGCGAACTCGGATTAGCAGCATGCCACCTGACGCAGGTAACTGACCACGCCCACTTTTGTTGGGGAGTTAAAAGCATCACCTGGGGAAGGTGGTTTCATGTGTGTGGGCGGGTGTTGTTGAGGATGCAGCCTGCTACGTTCCACAGGTCCACACATGAAAGTAGCTCGCATTGGACCTGAACACAGTAGAGGATATTAGGGGGGGGGGCTTCTGAGCTCCCGACCCCCCCGCTGGTGGGAGGCAGCAGCCTGCTGAGCTCTCACACACAGGAACACACACCTTCTTCTTCTACTCCTCATTGTTTCTCACATGATTCCAGTCTTCATTTGTCTGCTTTTCAAAGGTGTTTTAGTGAATAAACAAAACAACAGAAGAATGCGTAAAACCTCTGAGAACCCCTGAGACCTGGAGTTCTGAGTACTGAAATAGAAGAAGAAAACATAGGACAACAGGAAGTTATCAAGTCCCGAGATTGTTTTCACCCTGGTGACCTTTAATGACCTCCATGACCTCTGTAGGAATCGGACTAGTCAGGGGAACTAGAACTCGTTCCTGCGTGGTTCTGTTGGCACGTCGTTTCCTCGTTAGATGTCAGACGAGCCAGGAGAACAAAAACCCTCCAAAACCAGGAGTTTCTATTTTTACGGGCTGTTCTGCTGCGAGGGCTCACATGAATGGAGGTCAGGTCTGCTGCTCACTATCAGCTGCTCCGCTCCTGTCGTCTGTATCTGAACAAACTTTGCCGCTGCGACCCACAGAACATTGAACGGTTTCATGTTCTGGACCCTCAGCTTGGCCGTGGGTGAACCCGTGAACTCCCGTATGAAGGGGTGGCGCTCAGGAGGGGCGATTACATCTGGAGACTTGTGGCAGTCGCCCTGTTGTGATAGATGCTGATTAACTGATCAACCCTCAAGATGAACACCCTGAAAACATCCTTTCAATGTTTGTGAGAGTTCCATGAGTTTGCATGTTAGCGCTGTTGTCTCCTCACGTCTCCTCCAGTTGTAGGAGAATGGAAGATAACTAATTACTGTTTCCGCAGTTTGTCAGCGCCGTGCCGACATTGTTGCGACCGAGACAAAACACCCTTAAAAGTAGTTTCTCATTAAGTAAAGGTCTTGATCCTCCTCCTCCTCACAAAGTGTCTCAACTGTTGCTGCAATCACCAGCTAATTGTGGCACAACCTCGACACTATTAGCCCGCCGCGGCCGAGCTCGCCATTCACTGATTACCGCGCCCCCGCTAACTTATTAATGTAAATCCCTGCAAGAAAATATGGCTGAGGAACAATGTTTATTTTGCAGGCTATTCACACATTCTCAGCCTCTGTTGGCTCCAGCGCGTTAGAGATATTTAATGAGTCTTAACCAACCACCAAAGAGGACGATTTATTATTCCATCCTGCTGCCTGCTTAAATGAATAAATAAATAAGCAAATAAATTAAAAGGAGAAAAAAAAGTTTTTGCAGCAGGAGGATGTGCCTGCTGAGGTGAGCACGCTGCATTTTAATTTACTCTTTGGGAAAAGAGGTGATCCATCTCTGTTTGTATCTCAACAAATATAATTTAGACCCTGTACTTATCTTGTCGGGAGCAGGTGATATACAATGCTCTCTCCTTTGTGGACTCCTCTGTTCTAAATAAATCAGTGAGCTTCTCCCATCCCTCATTATGTGCCCCAGACAGTCTTGTTTGTCTGCTACTATACTGCATCCTTAGCAGAAAGAATTATAATTGATAACAGGCCAAGTTTATTGATTCATACAGAAAAATGTCTTGTTATCATATTTGAGCAGACGGCCTATGAAATTTTTCTACATGACAGTTTGTCATTTCCTCGCTGAGTCTCAGGGCCTCATTTTTTTATATCCAATTAAAATGCAGTCAGCGCACGCGGTGGAGGCTGTGAATGCAAATCCACTAATAACCAGAGTTTCTGTCTTTGGCCTCCGACTCTTCTTCCTCCGGCGCTTCGAAGGATCACGCCAACCTTTGTGGGAAATCCTCTCATTGTCCGTCATGTTTAGAGCCAGACCTGCAGGTGCGACCCTGCCCTGCTCTCTGGTGCATTCCAGAGCACCAGAACCTCGCCGGCTGGCTGCTGGTTAGCTTAGCTGCAGCCAATGACTGACAGAATACTGCAGGTCCAGGTCCAAAAACCAGCAAACTAGAAGCTGCTGTGGTTCTGGCGGCGAAGGAGGAGCAGCTCTGGTGGTCCGTCACTGTGGATTAGTGAGTAACGCCAAAGTAAACGAATAAATATAACATGGAATTGATTTTATGCTTGAAATTCACTTTTTTTTTTACAAAAATGTGTTTTTCTCCGCTTTTAGACTAAAAATGAAACCAACCATCGTTCAGGGGTGGACTAAAAAGGAAGGACGGATGAACTTCCAACAAAACGTTGTTTTTAATGAAAAGAGAGAGATACTCCTTCCTCTGATGTGTTCATTTTTTTCATAATCATCGCAAAAAATATTCTGGGGTCTTAAAAGTTTAGTGAAAATATTCCAAAAAGCTGCAAACCGTAAAGCTGGTTAGTTGGTGTCTGGAAGCGTCACGGCTGGTTAACCTGCATCTCCAGCTCCCGACGAGAGGATGTGACACTAACAAAGCACAGTTGCTAGCTAAACTCGCTCAGCGTGGTAGAAGAGGTAAGTTCTCGGTGTGTGCAGTGCGTGGATGTTGTGAGCCTTGAATCGATCACGATGGTGAACTCGTCGTCTCCTGGTGTGAAGGGAGGTTCTTCTCTCCTTATCTGCCTGCAGCCATCAGCCACATCAGGAGCTACACTTTCCCTTTAATTAGCTCCCGATAAGAAATGAAGTCGACCTTCCTGATACGCAGTCAGGCACAGCGATCGCTGCACCTCTGAATATCAAACCACTCGGGTCGTTTGTTGTTTCTACAGATATTTTCATGACAACAAATACAGGAAGTGAATGCCACCATTATCAGCTGAGAGAGTTGAATGAACTCAAACAAAGCAGATTAGAGACGCCAGCCCCTGTCAGGGGCGTGCCCCCCCCCCCCCCCCCCCCGCTGGGATGTACAAATCAACTGCAGTCAGAAGCATCAGATTTGTCAGAAAGTTTCCAAAAACATCTGCAGGGTCACCTGGATGGGGGTGTTCCTGTGTAGGGGGTCGTCGCCCCTCTGTCGTCACACGGAGCTAAATGTGGTGATGGGTTCATTTTCGACCCCCCCGTTCCTGGATGAGTCTGATTAATGTGGCTCCTTGTCACAGTCAGCAGAGCTCCACGCTGTCGCTCCTCCAGCGCCGAAGCTGCTGCTTCTTTTTCCCTCCATGATGATGACACCAGAGATGAGAGCCCTCAGTGACGGCGCCAAGGTTGTGTGATTGTTCAGAAGAATGTTGATGCACCTACAAGAGCTGAAGGACCTGACGCTAACGCCTGCCGTTCAGGTCCAAATGCAGCAATCGGGATTGCGATCCGCCCACGTCGGTTTCCTGTTCGAGTCAATAGCAGTTAAATCTTTAATATGTCTCCGTCTGTCCTGGCGACACGTGCGTCCCTGCTGCAGTGGTCAGATGTAGCTGATGTTCTGATCGGATCTGTGTGATGCTGCTGGAGCGATCCATCATCCGTATCTACGAATTCCTGCATGGCCACGTTCTTACTGACGTTACACATCCTTCCTGCAGTTGTTCTGCAGTAGAATCACGCCAGCAGGAAGGTCATCCATCATCCGCATACCTGTGACCACTGACCACACATCTGGGTCTGGCTATTAACTGGTACGTTAGTAACCAGCATCCTTCCACTCATGGAAGCGTGAGTGTAGAACGGAGGAGTGGTGCAGTATCGCAGTAGTTGTGTGTAATTGCACTCCAGAGTGCTGCTCACACATTCACTGTCATGTGATCAGAATAAAGAACTGAGCCCCAAGATGGCCGTTAGCATCAGAATGCTAACAAACAGAAGGTAAACAACCCACCTGCTGCTGGGGGAGGGGGGGGGGGCAGGGGGCACTAACAACTTCATTATCATTCACTCTTATTTAGTTGCCTCTGCAGAACGAGCGCAGCCAGATGTTCCACGGACACAGAGCAGCTTATCAATAGTGTTTCCTCTCATTAACACACACACACACACACTCGCTGCCTGCCAGCCCATCACTAACCTCTCACTGATCACATGTTCGTGGGATGATTACCGATCAGCTTTGATGAATCAGCTGAATCTCATTCACGGCCTGAGCCGAAGTTGGGGGCTAAAACACGTTAAACCAGTTATAACCGGTTGTAACCAGTTAGAATCATGACGGCGTCCAGTCACGTGAGACCACCTGAAATGACTCCTCTTGTTGCTCTTGGTATCGTTGTTCTTGTCTGAGCGTCAGGAGTCCTGACCAGTAAACCCATCAGGACACTGAACCTCTGAGTCTCTGATCCAGACCGCACTCGTCGTTGACATGCTGTGACACGTCGACCAGCCAGGAAGGGTCAGGGACAGGAAGCAGCCTCAGGTGAACGGAGTCCTGGGTAATAGAGTTTTTTTTAATAGTAGTTTTGTTTTCACAGGCAGTTTCCTCAGATTTTACCACATTCATATGTGTAGACACACAAGTACAACACATGTAGGTGTGAGTACAGGTCAGGCTGGCTGAGGCCCAGATTGGCTCTGCTGTTGTATCTTCTTCTTCTCTTGATGCGACACTGTTGTTTTATGGCCTTCACAAAGTTTTAATGGTCTTGTTGGTCACATCATCGCGTCCCCAGACCCTGATATAAGCCCTCGGTGGTGGGAGACCAGTAAAGTGTTGCAGCTGAGCTGCTTCATTGGCTCTAAAAACGCAAAGAAACGGTTCCAAAATAGCCACCAGTTCCCCAGTGCCCCGATGGAGGAACAGGCTGTGATTCTGGTGATTGGTAAATCGTCCACAGGGGATAACAAAAAGGCAGTTGGTTGTGAAAGAGCGGGAGTCACCGAGCTCTGAGCACCAGTGAGCCCTCGGAGCGGGCCAGTTAACCCCCAGTGCTCCTGTGGGGCTGCTCAGTGGTCATACTGGCTGGGATGTTTCTGGAGAACAGCTGGCGTGTCCTCGTACGATTCATTCCACGTTACATTTATGATATTCATGTCAGTTTGTTCCCGACAACAAGAAAACTACCATTAAAACAGTGTTGTAAACGAGCAGTTTTAGAGTCTGTCAGAGAGAGTCTGCCCTCCCTCAGTTCGACCCTGGACCTCCTACAGGCCGAGTCTGTATTGTAGTTCTAGCACGGTTCTTGTATAATTTAGCTTCATCATTCAAGAGGGACTGGAGGATACAAGAGCGGAGCGGCGGGGAACATGAACGGGAACTAGACCAACACGCTCCTCGGTGAGTCCCAATGACCTTGACCTTTGATGTTTTCAGGTCATCCTCGAGTCCCAGCGGGAGGATGTACTGTACTGATGACAGTTGCAGTGTAGTAACTTCCATTGAAAAAAACCAAAAGTTCCAGTACTTGTAAATAAAAAAAACAAGCTCTGTTCTTAGTTTTGATAGAATTTAACTCTGAAAGCTGGGGTGTTGAACGCCGCTGATCCTAGTTCAGCCAGTGATTGGACTTAAGCCCTTTATTTTGCTGAGGACCCCTGGAAGACCCTCAGGATCCTCGGAGGTCCCCAGACTCTACCTGGAAAACTCCTGTACCGCAGGTGTAGCGGCAGCATCAGGCTTGTGTCCCTGCCTGTGTCTGGAGCGCCGTCACAGCTCAGCAACATTTCCACTGAGAGCAGTGATGTCAGCCAAGGAGACCAGGTGGACTAAACCTACCTGTAAAAGACTGACAGCAATCCTATCTCCTCCAGCTCTCCGTCTCCTCCAGCTCTCCGTCTCCCTCCGATCATGTCGACAGCCTCATCCGTCTTCCTGGCTGCTGCAGGAGGAACGTGGTGATGGCGGACCGATGACAGGTGCAATAGAGCTGCCGGCTTTATCTATCGCCATGTCGTCTGGGCTTCACCCCCTGAGAGCTGTGAAGGGCAACTTCTTCAAACTGATGGACGGGACCCCCCCACCGCCCCCCACCACTAGTCAGTTTCTCCATCTTTGTCATCGTTGATGGTCTGGAGCTGCTCAGCTGAGGGACAGAGAGTTTACGCAGGAAAACACACCAAGAAGCCACAGAGTAATTAACCAGAAAAAAGGAGGAGTTCCTCAGCTGGTGTTCGCACCAGCACCTGGACCACCTGGACCCCCGCGACCTCCAGAATCACCTGGCAGGAGTACACACACTGATGTATTTCACACCAGCAGACGTCCAACTGAAGAGTTCCTGCCAAAGACCTAAAATATTAAATCTTGACTAAGAGACGTGGAGAAAAACTAAGCTAGCAGGTCAGTTCACTCCTGATTGTTGAACCCTGCGGTGCCTAAGAGGTAATAATACTACGAACCATACTACACTATCCAGGATGGCAAGGGAGTGAATGGAAGCATTCGTGTACAACACATAAAGATTTCTTTTCCAAAACTACAAAGTCTGAAAATGACTCAAACTAAAATAACTCAGTTTAGAGTCGCTTCCGAAGCGTTGCTAAGTGTCCCTCATGTTCCAGAGGAAGTTCCAGTACTCTCGGTACTCTCGGTACTCTTGGTACTCTCGTGCTCAGTATCATTCCCAATTATCAATTAGAGGTAAACGGGAGAGGCGGTCGTCCCTCGTCCCATCAAAGCTGCTCACAGTAGCAGGTTGCAGCTGAAAAGATCTGCAGCTCAATTATGAATGAGTCGTGTGGGCGTAATGAGCAGGACTAAGACAGCGCTCAGAATCAGCCTCAGCCAATCAATCCGTCCGTGGCAGTTTAAAGAAGAAAAGGGGAAACAAAAGGGAGTCACACTTGAATTAAGAAGCAACACTTTCATCCTCTTGCTGCAGGCCATTGCCCCGCCTCCCGACGCCACTCCATAAAATCAGCTTCTATCAAGGGTGTTCAAAGTTAGCGTGAAACGTTGTCCAGAAAAGAAGTGATAATCATAGTATTTATGTGGTAAAACGTTGGTAGTGGCATTTAGAAGATGAAAAAAAGAATACAGTGCAGGAAACAGACTTGAGGGAACGCTAATACTGCTTAGTGAACAGTGAGTTAAGAGTTAACTCGTGTGTCCAGTATCTCTTCTTACTGATGTTCAAGGAAGAACTGGGTCGTCCTCACTTCGGCCTCACAGAGAACTCAAAGAGTCACGATGCTGATTCACTACACTACACTACTAAAGTAGCAGTAGCAGTAGTAGTAGTAGTATTACACCTGTAGCCTAAAATTACTCTTATTTCACCAAAATCTGATTTCCTGCGATAACCAGGAGGAAAATACTGGCAAACTGAAAAACACATTTTAAATCAGTTTGTTACATTTGAGTAACAAAAGAGAAACGTTTTGCTTCGAGTTCACCGCTGATTGTTTCTGAATGTCGTCCAGTCACTGTGAAGCCGCAGAGCCCAAGCAGCCCGTAAACGCCACCGCCGCCGCCACTGTGTTGTCTGCATGCGTGTTGAGGACGAGAGAGGAAGCAGAACCGGTTCGGTTTCCCTCGCAGATGCTGGACTGTTGGTGTTGGTGTCTGACAGCAGCTGGTGGAGCTCCGGCGGGAGATTCAGACCCGGTTAATCAAGCCGAGGAGTCGAAGGCTGTCAGTGGTTGATGAGCGATGATTGCAGCAGCAATGATTTGGGAGTTTGTAACAGAATCTGAAGGAACGTCATCAGAATCCTTCGCCGAGACGTTTTTCCAGTCGCTCTCGCGGTCGCCATCATCACAAACTTACTATGAGTCGCATTCTGCTCTGGAAACACAAAAGTCTTCAGCTCTAAACAGGACGTTTAAAAAAAAACATGCGAAGGTCTCCTCAAAGGCTTCTGGACCCTCAGGTTGACCCTCGGGACCTCCTGCAGGTGAACAGCTGGAGGCTACAAAGGGACGGATGTGTCTTCAGAGACAACCAGCAGGTCTGCAGGATTTACTTGCAGCCGCTTCACAAAAGCATGTTTCCTCCTCAAGTCCAGATGTTCGTGTTTCCTCCTCAAGTCCAGATGTTCGTGTTTCCTCCTCAAGTCCAGATGTTCATGTTTCCTCCTCAAGTCCAGATGTTCGTGTTTCCTCCTCAAGTCCAGATGTTCGTGTTTCCTCCTCAAGTCCACATGTTCATGTTTCCTCCTCAAGTCCAGATGTTCGTGTTTCCTCCTCAAGTCCAGATGTTCGTGTTTCCTCCTCAAGTCCACATGTTCATGTTTCCTCCTCAAGTCCAGATGTTCGTGTTTCCTCCTCAAGTCCAGATGTTCGTGTTTCCTCCTCAAGTCCAGATGTTCGTGTTTCCTCCTCAAGTCCAGATGTTCGTGTTTCCTCCTCAAGTCCAGATGTTCGTGTTTCCTCCTCAAGTCCAGATGTTCGTGTTTCCTCCTCAAGTCCAGATGTTCGTGTTTCCTCCTCAAGTCCAGATGTTCGTGTTTCCTCCTCAAGTCCAGATGTTCGTGTTTCCTCCTCAAGTCCAGATGTTCGTGTTTCCTCCTCAAGTCCAGATGTTCATGTTTCCTCCTCAAGTCCAGATGTTCGTGTTTCCTCCTCAAGTCCAGATGTTCATGTTTCCTCCTCAAGTCCAGATGTTCATCTCCAGCCAGAGATCAGGCCCTCTCTGTACATCCAGAGAAATTAAACACTTCAGTGGGAAAGATTAGGTGACAGGTTTGAAGATATCGCTCGTCATCTCTGAGACGCCTCCCGTCAAAACTCTGAACGATGACAAATCTAGGAGGGTCGTCGGGAGGCGGCGCCGTGTCCCGGGGACCGTTTATCAGCTCCACCACAAATCCAAACAGGCAAAATGCTTGAGAAGCCGTTAGTCAGGGCTGGAAGCTGAAGCCTGACGGAGGAGAGGTCACCTCCTGAAAAACTATCCTGCCAAGTTTTCTCATTTTACAACATGTGGGTTTCCCTGCCGAGAGCCTCCTCTTGGCTGCTTCCTTCGTCCTTTATGAAATTAACAGAGGGCGTAAACAATTCCATCAGTAATTCCATTTTCCTCCGCATATTGCTCATCAAATATTAACTGACAGGCCGGAGCTTCCTTGCATTTTGATGATTGCTTTTTATATAATTATTTACGGTTGACAGGTTAAGACGCAGCACAGAATGTCAATAGGACTGTTTCAGAGGAGGCAGATTGAAAAGCAGGACATACACGCGCGTTCCTCCTGGATTCCAGCTGCTGCTTAATTCACCTGAATCTGTTGTTTCTGGGCCAGAGACAGATTTGACCTCTGAGGTCACGGTTACGGCATCATGGCTGGTGATTGGCCCCTCTACAGAGAACGTGAACAGGACTTTGCCTTCTGGCTCCAAGGTGGGCGGGTCACGGTTCACCTCGGTGCACAATTAGGGAGGAGAAAAAGCCAGTCAGACCATTGTGTTGTCATTTGTGAGATATTTTTGGCTTCAGTTCGACAACAAATCAATTCCTCCAGTGTTTCCTTGTAAATCTTCCTGAAGGAGCTCAGTGTTCAGGTCCGACCTTGTCGGGTCGGCTTATTTCAGTTCCTTCATCGCTATTAAACTTGATAAAAGCATGTTTGATTGTTCCTGTGTTAAACTAACAGCGATAGGGACGGAGAGTAAATACGCTGGCAGGGTTGCAAGACGATGGCGTCCCCTCCCAGATCCTCATCTTCTCTCTATTCAAAGTGACCAAAGATTGTTGCCCTCATTCCACAGCTGTTGACCCCCCCAGACAGGCGGAGGGGTAGAACACAGCTCTCTGTCTGTGAGATATTGCGTGTTTGTTTTTCTATTTTTACAACGTTTAGTGCCCCCCCCCCCCCAAGGACATTCAGGGGCTGGCGTGTTGACAGGAGCATCTGCTTCACTCAACCCTGTGTGCTGAGAAAAGCAGCACATGTACAGGCAGAATAACGGCCGGCGACAGGCAATCAGCGCTCGATCTCTGGGTGTCACTGCGAAAAAACCAGATCAGAAACAGGGGTGAGGCTGGAGGATGATGTGTTTACATCTGCACAGCTGGGAGGCACACAGCTGCACGCACACACACACACACTCACACACACCCTCCTGCTGCTGCTCTTTGTTTTCTTACGATGATTTAAACATGAAGTACACCTGCGGTGATCCTCCGTCCAAGATCAAACCTGTGATTCCTCCGACGTCCAGCTGAGCATCTCTGGCCTCTGAACGTGGACTGGAGCTGGCAGAGTGGAGCTCAGTGGGAGCAGGAGAGGGGAGACGACACCTTCACGGCGCCTGTAGTTGTGCTGCAGGTGTATATTCATCTGACCTGGTGACACGAAGACACGAGCAGAGTTGCACTCACATAAGAAGCAGAACGTAAACTTTTCACCTGAATTCATGCTTTGACATCAGTCACCCTGGAGTGAAAAACCTGTGTGTCCCAGGAACACCTGGATGTAGGTAGGTGGTTAGCAGACGCTAGCGGGATGTAGGTAGGATGTCAGCAGGTTGTTAGCAGGTGAGAGCAGGATGTTAGCAGGATGTTAGCAGGTGTTAGCAGGATATTACCAGGTGTTAGCAGGTGATAGAAGGACGTTAGCAGGTGAGAGCAGGATGTTAGCAGGATATTAACAGGTGTTAGCAGGATATTAACAGGTGTTAGCAGGTGATAGAAGGACGTTAACAGGTGATAGCAGGTGAGAGCAGGATGTTCGTCCACTAGTGAGCTCCGTGTCTCCAGACCCCTGCTGTATACTCCGGCTGTGGTGATGGTGATGTAACGTTCCAAACAGGAGCCCCTCCATTCCTTACAAGTGTATCATTAAGGTGTGCCGCCCCCCCCCCCCCCCCCCAGCTGCCACAGTAGCTCAATCCTTGTCATCCATAATTCATGGAAACGTGACCCATCCTACATTCTCGATCCATTGATGAGCCAATCCTCATTATTTTACTGCCTCTTATCACAGGCTCTCAACAAAACAACATCAATCTGCGTCAGCGGCTCCTCGGCGCAGGAATGCTGCGTCTCCCCATGTTTAAGATTCCCAGGCTTCCTTCAGTTTGGAGCTGAAAAAGAATCCTAGTGATCAATCTCAGCTTTATACAAGGCAACAGCGACGCCGTTCTCCTCTGGACCAATGGGTGATGTTTCGTCTGGACTCATACGACGTTAAATAAAGGAACATAAATAACCGCGCTTGTGTTTCATCCTCCTCAAGCTAAAGAGGTGAATGTTCATTAGGACCTCGTCATCACATCAAAGGCAAACTGGAGTTAGTCGGTTTGTTTTTGGAGGGAACATTAGAGCTTTTACAGCTCATTATGTCAGAGTCGCAGCAGCAAAAAGGTTTTTCCGAAGGATTTATTTGGCTTTCGTGAGACATGACACAAATATTATAAGCTAGCAACATATTTGCTTGTGTTTGTCACATGTAGCTGCTGGTGTTATTGCGCCTGCGACAATAGAAAAGCTGTTCACAGGATCAATAGTCAATCAGGTCGTCCAGTTGTTTCTCCTCCGTCTGGTAATTACGGCGATGCGAGCCCTCGCTGATGGAGCCTCCACCAACTGCCTCTGTGTAGCTGCTCTGCCTGAGCTCCTCCTGTGTGTTCATAGCAACCCTTTGAATATTTTCAGACCATAGAAACTACATTGATATTTCAGAGTTTCTTGATTTCGTGTTTTTTTTTTTCAGCAAAGTACATCCAAATGGGGCTATTTCTATCGCCCAGAGTGTAAATCACTCTCTCTCCGGTCCCGTCCAATTCTGTATGCTCCTCCTCTGCTACGTTCTCTGGTTCCACGTTCTCAAATGTGAACGTGGTCGACTTTTGTTGTTAGAATGAACAATGCGACTTCTCAAAGCTGATTGATATCATCTGAGACGTGGCGACGGCGAGCCGCACGTCCGCCAGTCGGCCTGACAGCGAAGCTGCAGCCCGACTTCCAGCAACATATGTGTCCTCCTCATGGTTTAACCCCCAGCTGAACCCTCTCTCTGTGGGCTGTGGCATCTGCTGTGCCCCAGGCCTCGTCGGGGGGTGTCAACAACAGGACGTCCTCCACAAAGTCAAGTCTCACTCCAGTTTCTCCTTCCTGGTAAACAAGTGTGAGTGTGAGCTGGGATCTGTGATGCAGGCGTGGCGTGATGGGGCAGACGCCGCCGGGTCATGGCGCTCTTGGCTTTGATTGTAAACAAAAAGGAACCGTTCTGGAATCTCTGGAATCTGTTAATCTGCGTCCAGGGAGCCTCTGGGTGTTCATGCCATCCAGCTGGCGGTCATGTATGTTGTTGTGTTTTAAACGATTGTGTGTCTGTTGGCCTGTCGATCACTTGCAGTTTCATCGATCGGAAGCTGCGTTGCGTTGTGTAATTTCACTTTGTGGCGCAATGAGACCACCGGCATCCCCTGCCACTGTCATCATGATCAAATCAGCCATTGATGGCTCATGGTCCTCGTTGGACAGGTCCCGGTGTGTCGGCCTGACTCACGTGTTTCCAGACTCCGGCTGTGGTCAGAAGGACGCGGTCGACCAGCTTCCTCCTCCATGCTGATATCAGTCCAACGCTGGCGTTCCACATCACATCAGGGCTGCATTCTAACTTCAACCTGACGTTTGACTCAACTTTTTGAAGTTCAAACACTTAAAACTGGAATTTTTAGCAACACTTCATACCAATAATATTAGTACACATTATACTGTATATTAATACTGCAGACTCGGTGGAAGTGAACTCGCCCATTCAAATCCATACATATTTCACTTTTCCTCAGCAGGAAAAACTGTAGCTTTGAACTCGGATGTCATCCTGTGACAGATTACTAACTTATACTAACTAATACTTCTTGGATGAGTTGCTGGCAGTATTTTTTCCTTCCATCTCAACCCAAGGTTACAGAGGTGGATGAGCACATTTTCCTTTCCTGTAAAATCGAACGGATGTTTCACCTGAGCCTCGGTGGCGGTGAGGAGTAGGAGAAGGACAAATCATCCGGCACAGGAAGTTCAACGGGGAGGAGAAACGCTGGTGGAGCAGCTGTTCTTCCCAGTCTCTCCCTCACCTGTGTGGGTGACAGTCGTCCAGTGCACCCTCAGCTTTAGTCGGTCTGATCGGCACAAGCGTTCGACCTCCTAACTTAATGGAAGCAGACGGAATGAATCTTTCACCCCATTGTTTTGGTTTTATGACTGTCAGCGTCATCATCATCTCCTTGTTTGTCACTGAGTGCATGAGTGTAATTAACCACAGCAACAGGACACACATCCACCTGCGATGACCTCAGGAAGTTTCGATTTAATCTCCCACTCACCTTTATGCATTTGTCATAAATCTCCAGAGCAATAATCACATGACATTTACTACTGAGCCGCTTTCACCGCCGTGAAGAACGGCCACCACACACACACTGAGGCGTAATTAATTATGATAACGGAGAGGAGTGACTTTTAAGGTTGCTTCTGTGCCGTCACCATGCTGAGTCTCCTCAGACCTTTCTGTAGGAGACCCCCACCACCACCGCCGCCACCCCTCCCCTCCACAAAGTGTCAAAGGACTTCCAAGCTGAGGCACATTAAAATGAACAAAGTGCTCTCCAACTTCCATTAGCTGAAGAATTTCTTTGAATCCGTGACCCTCTGGGAGGCCTGTCTGAAGAAGAAATAGCTCTCCTAATTAAGTGAAGGGATTGTGCACCGTGTCAGGAGTGGTGAAGCAAGCGAACATAAACTTTGACTAAAAAATAAAAGATTGTGCTGGGAGAGCGTTCTGGGTTTTTTTTTTAGTTTTTTTTATGAAACCCAAGGGTAGAAGTGTGTAGCATCTTAACATTGTAAAATGCACAGCGCAGGAGTGTGCACTTGACAGCCACGCAGAGGACCATGAGGGAATGCTGAGGCGGCCGCTGCGGCGCCTGCAGCTGATTAACTCCAAATGAGGACTCATTAACATTCCTGCCAGATCATCACATATGCAGTTGTTGATGAAAATCAGTACTGACAAGTCTATAATTATGGGACACTTCAGAATTGGTCTGGATGACCGACTCCTCTCAGGATGGAGGCTTGAACAGAAAACCACCAGCTTGGAGAGAAAAGGAGCGAAAAGAGGAGCTGGAGCTGTTGATTGTTCAGTCGGCGCGGCGCGGCGCGGCGCGGCGTGGCGCGGCGCGGTGCGGCGCGGCCGGGGGAAGGTCGCCTCCCGCGGGACAGCCTACAGGAGAATAACACAGATCATGCAAGTGACACGTAATGGTAGTGACAGACGGAGGGGCCGATCATGTTGGGGTGCCTCCTCCCTCTTTGGTCCTGCTCCAGTGCCCCCCCCCCCCCCGTCCCGTCGTCGTCGTCGTCATCGGCACGTCCCACTTTTACAGCGAGCGAGGTTTACCTCTCCACAGATGAGGAGGGCACACTTTCACTCGAATGAAGGCCATTTATTTCCCCCCCTCAGCATGTGGCAGATTGAGAACTTGATATACAGGTTATCACGGGTGTATCTGGGTTTCCTCCGCTGAGGATCGCGCTCGCAGCCACGTACTGTACTCTAGCCCACTTTTATCTGGGGGTTGCACTGCCGGGCGATTACACGCTGCTGTGGGTGCCCTGCTAACATGAAGCTAGAACCAATAAGACATCCAGCCAGCTGATTAGAGGCGGCGTCAGGAGTGCTCTAAGTGCTGCCATCATGTTAAGTGGGAATGAGATTTGTTCATTTGCAGCTGGCTGATGAACAGATGTCCAGCCGCAGCTTCCCTGGCACGGCGGCAGCAGTCAGCAGATGCCCTGGACCTTTTTCCACCTTGGACACTGGGATCAACACCTGTGAGAGTCTCATCGCTAATTGAACAGCTAGAGCCCTACTAATGGCCATCGCTGGCGCTGTTACCGTCCTCGCCATGTTTCCTGATGCCAAACAGATGCGATCCAGCTGTGGAGAAGATGCTGGTCCCATTAAGGCCATCTGGTGGCGAAACTCCCAAGATGGAACTCACGGGCGGGCGGGACATCGACACAGGAGGTCGAAGATTAAAGAACCTTCACGTGGTCAAAGGTCACTGTCACGTCGCGCTGCTTTGTTTTTTTCTCTGTGGCCTCGCACTATAAAGGAAGCTCCAATCTC
This sequence comes from Aulostomus chinensis, assembly GCF_037954235.1. Classification (NCBI taxonomy): domain Eukaryota; kingdom Metazoa; phylum Chordata; class Actinopteri; order Syngnathiformes; family Aulostomidae; genus Aulostomus; species Aulostomus chinensis. Next base: position 1,463,879 of record NC_141337.1, read on the forward strand.
GTTATACTTTTATGACTTCAATAAAACTGATGCTGATTCACATGGATTTAAGCAGGCGTCTGGAACCTTCTGGACAACTGGGCAAACAGGATGTTGTATTGTTTGGCTCGCTGACATAACATCACTAAACTCTCAGTCGCCAACTGCTCCGTGCTGATCGCCGCCACATGACAACCTGTGGCGTGAACCTCTGGTTGTGTAACCCTGGCTGCTCACTCCTGCCAGCCGGGTTTCCTTCCTGTGTGAACAGGCGAACTTTCGCCAAGGTTTTCTTCCCCTGACGATTCTTTTCTTGCATTTGACCTGTTTAGGCACTCCAGCTCTGACCCCGCCCATGTCTGTGACACCGTCTGAGTTGGCACTATCAATTTCATGGCAAGCACAACTGATCCCATCTTAAGCTGAAGCCACGTAGCCAAGCTGGGGGGGGATAAGACCGACACTTGACAAAGATCTTGAGGGTGAGATTGTGTCAACCAGTGGTATTATAAGATGATGTGGAGCTTTAATGGAGGAAGCAGCCCAGTTTATCAGCGCAGGGGGTCTTGTACGTCTGGCAGAGCGATGGTGAGGCCGCAGGACAGAAATATGAAAGCCCCGTCTTTGGTTGTGCAGCATATTGCATTCACGAGGAACCTCGATGCATCATTCTTCGGCCTCCAGCTTGGATGGCTGCCCAGAACAAAGAGATTGAAAGTCATTTGAATCAGGGGTGCAGAGCAGAACTTAAGCTACATGAAATGAAAGCTACTGACTGCACGGCGAATACCAATCAGGCGGTGAAGGCCGTCAGAGTGACTGGCTTAAAGGGGTGAGGGAGGCTCCTTCCTCAGGTTTCGAGAAGAAAATGCAAAAGCTGCAAGATCCGCGGCGTGCATTTGTTCGCAGAGGGAAAACTACTGTAAAGAAGCACACCAGCAAAAGTCACCCCTGCTTTTTCATTGCAAAAATCTTTCAGTTTCATCTCCAGGCAAAGAGAACTGCGACTCTTCTTGGACAACAGAGATGCATGATAAGGCCAAAGGTGATCACGTATCGCCGAAGTGCTCTTGAGATCTGCGCTAAGACGCCAATGTTATTCCCAAAAGGATTTCAGAAATGTTTGAGTTGTCGTGAGGAAGGAGGACAGATATCAAGTGGATGGTCTGACGGGATTCCCCAGGCCTCTTGAAGGGGGCGAGGCCTCCTGAATAGTTCCCCCCGATCACAACGTCCCGAGATCATACATGAAACCAACAAAGCAGACACTTATGTCCCATCCAATAATCTGCATCTTTGTTGAGGTTAGCAAAGATAGCATCAGCTACATCACACATGGCGACGAGGGAAGAGCAGAGAACGCCACTGAAGGCTGTTTGTACATGGAAACTGGTTAGCATGACAGGCGCTGATGGAGGAGACTTCCGCTGGAGGCTCGTGAGCGGAGGAAGCTGCGATGTGCCTGGGTGGCGTGTGGTCGCTGACGGGGAGTGGATGCGTGCAGCTGCAGCCAGAGGTTCAACGTCAGTGCTTATTTGAACCCAGGTCTGATCTGCGGCGCCAAAGCTAACGACAGCGAGGTGAAAATGTGTCGCGCCACTCAGGCCTTGTGCAGCTGCATGGAGGTTGGCGGACTGTTCGACTAATGTTGATGAAACAAGTCAGGACTTTTGGACCAGAACTGGTTCTTTAAACTGCCACTTATAAAACCATTTCTCTGGTCAGTTCTGATTCAGAACCAAAGCCAGAACAAAACACGCTCCACGGTTTTGCTCCGGTCGCTCTGTTCTGCTTCGGGTCCCGAAATTACAAGAGTTTCTGTTTATTTATCTCTCTCCTCTCTTCCACAGTGTTGCTTTGTTTTCCAACCTGACAAACGTATTAGAGCTAATTGAATATGTCCCGCTGACAGCTGTCGGAGATAATGAAGCCTCTTTGCCTCACATTTTCTCCCCCAGGATGAGCTCCCTCTCCTGCACTTCAGTCCACATCAAAGTGCCTTATCAGGGTGGAATCAGAGCTGAAGGAATTATTGATCAAGCTGAGAGCCCCGGACGCCATATTTACTGCTCCGCCAGCGAGGGAGAGATGGTATTATTGAGCCAAAAGCCACGCTTTCAGAGTCAGGAGACAATGGAGCCCAGCACATGTGGTGTTTTGTGGCTGTTATTCAAGATAATTCCCCCGAAACATCGGGCCATTTGAAAGGGACTGATACTCTAAAAGTACTCCAGAATCTGGACCAGATCGTAATTTGCACCAAATAAAAGACATAAAAGGATCTGAATGTATTAGTAATCACAGCCAAATAGTTTTTTTTCCCCTTGAGGAATCAAATAATGTCTCAAAACTCCCTGGACAGCGTCGATGAATCAGGTGAAATGACAGTTGTAGGTTTCTTTGCTCGGTCTCTCTGTGGCGAATGAACGAGGTTAGGCGATGAGTATTTTTGGCACAAGACAGTGGTTTAGGCAGCGTTGCAGATGTAGGACGTTTCTACTGGAGAACAACGGAGAGAAGTCTTGAGTTCATACAGTTCAGAACTTAATCCATCTCCAGTTAGGTTCCCCGTTTTTAAATCCTGGAGTGAAATGGAGGCTGAGCTTGTACTTCAAACTCCACGCCAGAACACAGTGACACGTTCTGTAAGTCAAACTTGCTCTCATGTGCATGTTCTTCTGGACGCGGACTGTTCATATATTCGGAGAACTCCAGAGGAGACTTCAGACTGCACATAGCGGCGTGATCACCGTGTCCCTCTGGCCCTCTCCTCTTCCTCCAGAGTGGCTCAGGAACAAGTCAGTCGCCATGAATATTCACGTCCCCAGACAAGCATTTCAAGTGGTTTATTGACCTTCTGACCTTCTCTCCGAGGTCACCACATCAGGATCAAGATCAGGATCTAATGGGTGTGTTTAAATGGAGGTATGAGAGGAGGAGCCCCCCACACTCATTCCCTGTCCACCACCTTCATGGAAGTGAGTCCATCCTTATGAGATGCTAACGTGGCTAAACGTAGCTTCTCATCAAGACTGGTTGACTGAGAAAAAAATCAAGGAACATCTAAACTGTATAGAGAAGTTGTTGATTTGTGCCGTCAACATGCCGGAGCGCCATCTCAGCCGTGCATCCGTGATGAGGTTGACTCGTCCTTCCATCCGTGTGTGCCGGGTTCACGCCGCCCTGCATCACGTGCTCGTAAGTGGAGATTAGCAGAAGAGGCCCTTGACATCTCACAGACTAATGAAAATGTAAATCTGCTGATGATCAGCCATGCTGCTGGCTGACAGGCTGTAAAATGGCCTCCACATCGTAATGAGGCGATGGCGACTGACACCTTCCTCTTCCCTCCTCGGCTCAGGCGCTTCTTGCTCCACCGTCCTCATTCAGCACTGATTTGTAATTTCACACGCGGCATCTCAGTGGGACAGGACGTTTAGATGTGGACGATTGTAGAACACAGGAGCAGCACTTCCTCATGAAACATTCTAGCTAGCAGGAGCCAGATGTGCTGCTCGCGGTGTCGGTGTCGTCCCAGGACTTGAGCTGGGGGCCAGCAGCTGTGTGTCACACAAGTGTCCATCAATCATTTTCTTATTATTTGATCTGTGTCCCTCAGTGGGTGAACATTTGTTTTATTGTGCATTGCAGTGAATCAGTGTTTTCATTCACTGATGTAATTATCACACACACACACACACACACTCTTGAGTCCTGCTCACTCTGACTTGATAGCTGCACCGTCTCTGGCTCCTTGTGGACAGAACATGTGTTTGCATACAAAGTTTAAATCCTTCCATCAAAATTCATGAGCAGGCGGATTCAGCGCGTCGGTCAGAGCGTTAATTTAACAGTCTGGATCTTTCTGCTTCGTTACAGATGAGATCCATGTTAATAACCTGAAGATCTAGAAAGGCAGAGCCTTTACAAGTGTTCCGGGTCATCGTGGTCTTCCTCTCTCGGTTGTGTAGAGGTGTTTTATTTATTGGCGCTCAAGGCCAGAGAGAGAAAATACAGCCTCTTTCATCTCCTGTAAAACCTGAATTACCTCCATGAAGCCTGCAGACCGTGAACAGTGTCAGACGTGTCAGCAGACGCTCTCACACGAGACGTTTCAAAGCTCTGTATCTTATTTTATTGATTTGCAATGAGACAAATCACGAGACCATCAAGGCGAGCGGCTGCCGCCGTCATGCCTGCTGGACTCAACAGGACAAACCTGCCATCAATCCCAGGCGCCTCACAAACAGCCTCAGCTCTCCTGCTAACTCACTTCCAGAGATCATTTCCCTCCACGCGGAAGTCCTGCTCTTGACAAAGGAGGAGGGTCTGAGCGTTCTCTGAAGCACATGTCGGCAAACATTGGCGTCAACTTTAAAAGTAATTTATTCAGCAGACAGGAGCTGGGAAAGATTGATGTTCATATTTCATCCATCGATGGTTTTCATAATTCACCGGCCTGGTGGACGGCTGCTAGTCAGAGCTTGTCAAGCAAGCTTTGGCAAGTACATTCTCTTTTCAGCGGGTTTAGTGATAATAAATCTTGCCAGTAAGGATGCCTGGTGGTACATTATGATCAGAGCGAACCTCAGGGGTCCGGGGACCGCCGAGGGGAAGGCAGCCATGCCAGCGTGGCAGCGTTGTCACGTCTCAGCTCACAGACGCCATTAATGATCCGTCACACGTTTAACTGAACAGGCAAATGACAGAAAGCTGTTCGAACTGATTTAGAAAATCCAGCCAAAGTTTCCGGTGTGATCTGTTCAGTCCTGACGTCCTGGCACTTGGCCAGTGGGTGTCTGAAGATTCCCCATCAGTTCATAAACGCGCCTTTTGTGTTACTGACGCCGCCGAAGATGGAACAGCAAACATGACACTCGTGCGTGTGAGGCGTGTCCTCTTTGTGTGTGGCGCTGAGCCCCGCAGCTGCAGCCGGATCCTCCTAGCAACAGCCTCCATGACCGCTCACACAGATGCTGAGTTCTGACTGCAGCAACGGGGCTCTTGATTGGTTGTGCCGGTCACTGACACAACTGTTAAAACCCACTCGTAAAGCGGCGTCTCTGGAAGTCCCGTAAGAAGAATAAACGCATCTGTAGATGCTGTTGTTGCAGAATTCGACTCAGCGATGCAGCCAGAGGCTCTGTAACGCCCCTCGTGCAGGCCATAACGTGAGACCTTCAGTCCGTAGATCCAGAACCTGCGTTTCTACCAAACCCCACTTTCAGTGTGACGGTGATGAAACAAATATGAATTCTCCTCCCAGTGCACCTACTGCAGTCAGTGTCAGTACTACGTGAGTACCACAGTATTCTCTGTCAGAGTCGACTGGCATGAATATTTACACACGCTGAGGTTTGAATCAACCTTTTCCTCTCACATCTTCATCTTCATTCCTTCATCATTTCATCATCGAGGGAGGGTGTTATTTGGCGTGTCGTCCACCGGCGTGTCCTCGTGTCACAGATCCCTCCAGCGAGTCTCAAGTTTGAGCTTAAAATAGCAAGTAGTCTTGTCAGAGAATCCAATCTAGAATTAAGCCCTGTTCAATCATACATAAGCCGAATTTGAAAGGGAGGCAGTTGAATAATGGAACAAACGCAGACTTCCCCGTGCAGCCATTGTGTTTGACATGCTCCCAGCTAACCCGGAGCACAGCGGCTCTGACCCAGAACCTCCACATGCTGGAACACGTTCCCTCCCTCAAACACGCATTCGTCAATTCAAACAAACAAGTTGTGGCCCGGCGAAGACTCAAAAACATGATTTACACCAGAGGAGGGTGAGCTGGGGCTCCTCTTTTTAGGATTACTGTCCTTTGCCTCTGTGCATTTCACTTTCATGGCGTCGGAGGGAATATGGCGACACCCAGGGAGTCGATACAGCCTTTATAGAATGTTTGAAAGGACACGTGGTGCCGTTTGAGCACGGAGCCTCTAAAAAACCTGCTTTCTCCTCTCAGAATGCATGAATTCTACTGAGCATCCACGACATGTCAGTCAGTCTAATAGAGACTCAGTCTGATGAAATAAGCATCAAGCAGCCAGTAAACAACCCTGACAACTGGACCGGTCCTCCAGACGAGACAGAGCTTTCACTCATTCTCTCCTAAAAAAAGAAAAACTGGGAGCAACGCCTCAAACGGATCAAATTAAAAGCCTGAAAGCCTGGAGGAGGCAGATGCAAACGTAAGTTCTGTTGTCTTCTAGTCCTGGTGTCTTCTGGTTCTGGTGTCTTCTGGTCCTGGTGTCTTCTGGTCCTGGTGTCTTCTGGTTCTGGTGTCTTCTGGTCCTGGTGTCTTCTGGTTCTGGTGTCTTCTGGTCCTGGTGTCTTCTGGTCCTGTTGTCTTCTGGTCCTGGTGTCTTCTGGTCCTGGTGTCTTCTGGTTCTGGTGTCTTCTGGTCCTGTTGTCTTCTGGTCCTGGTGTCTTCTGGTTCTGATGTCTTCTGGTCCTGTTGTCTTCTGGTCCTGGTGTCTTCTGGTTCTGGTGTCTTCTGGTTCTGATGTCTTCTGGTCCTGGTGTCTTCTGGTTCGGGTGTCTTCTGGTCCTGCTGTCTTCTGGTTCTGGTGTCTTCTGGTTCAGGTGTCTTCTGGTCCTGGTGTCTTCTGGTTCTGATGTCTTCTGGTCCGGGTGTCTTCTGGTTCTGGTGTCTTCTGGATCTAATGTCTTCTGGTCCTGTTGTCTTCTGGTCCCGGTGTCTTCTGGTCCTGGTGTCTTCTGGTTCTGATGTCTTCTGGTCCTGTTGTCTTCTGGTCCTGGTGTCTTCTGGTTCTGGTGTCTTCTGGTTCTGATATCTTCTGGTTCAGGTGTCTTCTGGTTCAGGGGTCTTCTGGTCCTGGTATCTTCTGGTTCAGGTGTCTTCTGGTCCTGGTGTCTTCTGGTTCGGGTGTATTCTCGTCCTGCTGTCTTCTGGTTCTGGTGTCTTCTGGTTCAGGTGTCTTCTGGTCCTGGTGTCTTCTGGTTCAGGTGTCTTCTGGTCCTGGTGTCTTCTGGTCCTGGTGTCTTCTGGTTCAGGTGTCTTCTGGTCCTGCTGTCTTCTGGTTCTGGTGCCTTCTGGCTCAGGTGTCTTCTGGTCCTGGTGTCTTCTGGTTCAGGTGTCTTCTCGTCCTGCTGTCTTCTGGTTCTGGTGTCTTCTGGTCCTGGTGTCTTCTGGTTCTGGTGTCTTCTGGTCCTGTTGTCTTCTGGTTCTGGTGTCTTCTGGTCCTGGTGTCTTCTGGTCCTGGTGTCTTCTGGTTCTGATGTCTTCTGGTCCTGTTGTCTTCTGGTCCTGGTGTCTTCTGGTTCTGGTGTCTTCTGGTTCTGATGTCTTCTGGTCCTGGTGTCTTCTGGTTCGGGTGTCTTCTGGTCCTGCTGTCTTCTGGTTCTGGTGTCTTCTGGTTCAGGTGTCTTCTGGTCCTGGTGTCTTCTGGTTCTGGTGTCTTCTGGTTCTGATGTCTTCTGGTCCTGGTGTCTTCTGGTTCTGGTGTCTTCTGGATCTATTGTCTTCTGGTCCTGTTGTCTTCTGGTCCCGGTGTCTTCTGGTCCTGGTGTCTTCTGGTTCCGATGTCTTCTGGTCCTGTTGTCTTCTGGTCCTGGTGTCTTCTGGTTCTGGTGTCTTCTGGTCCTGGTATCTTCTGGTTCAGGTGTCTTCTGGTCCTGGTGTCTTCTGGTTCGGGTGTCTTCTGGTCCTGCTGTCTTCTGGTTCAGGTGTCTTCTGGTTCAGGTGTCTTCTGGTCCTGGTGTCTTCTGGTTCAGGTGTCTTCTGGTCCTGGTGGTTCCTTCCCTGCTAAGAAGGGAGGAATGACTTCAGTTAATCAATTCATCTTTGACCAATCAGAAAGGAGCAGAGGATCTGGAGAGTTCCTCTTTGGCTCCACTGAGGTGGGGACCTCGTATCTGAGAGTTCATTTTTCCAGATTTTGTTCTTGGAAATGAACGTTAGCAAATAAAATGTTTCCAAATGAATTCACACCCAACATTTTTTCTCGCATCCGATTCTCCTGAGTTCAAACACCAAAGATTTCTCTTCCATGACGGCCTTCAAGCGCAGCGCGTGTGGCGGTGCTTGCTACTTGTTGCCTTCGTCCTCTCAACCACACCGACGCAGCAGAGGGAGGGAGAGGGCGGGGCTTTGTGCTCGCCGTCAGAACAAAGAGAGTGAGAAAGAGCGCTCGACAGTAAATGGGAATCAGGACAGTTCGTCAAATGAATCATTGATACTTTTGTCAGCAGAAATGGGCTGTCAGGGCTTCCGTACTTCGTCTCTGCACATCCAGACAGTAAAAGAAGGCAAAGACGCTCAGAGAGGTAAAACTGTTGGTTGGGTTGTGCACTCTCCAAAGATGCTGGAAGGGTCTTTTTTTCTGGCTGACACACACACACACACACACAAACACACACACACACGCACACACACCTCCGGCTGGCGCTCTGACAGCAGCATCTGTGAGAAACTGTGCGATGACACTCGACTCCGAACTGTCACGGGAGCAGATGGTTTATCAATTCAAAGCAAAGGGGGAAAATGGAGGAAGGGGCTTCAGAGGAGCGAAACAAACAAACCACCAAACGATCAAAGTGTCACCGGCCTTCGGATCCGTTTTTGCTTAAAAATGCATGAAAGGAAGCTGCTGGAACGTGAACGTGCCGCAGTCTGGGAGTTGTACTTGGGCAGGGGAGCAGGAGGAGTGGGCAATGTTTTATTCTCTTTCAGTTTGATGTGGAGAAAATTGCTGTTCAAGCTTTCCAGAGAAAGAGAGAGTGTGTGTGTGTGTGTGTGTGCGCGTTGCATAGGAGGAGCTGTAATGGACCAACTATTGGACAATAAAACCATATCGACATGGCCGAGGATTTTATGGGATAAAATAACAACCTTCGATGTAAAAACCACACAAATGAGCCCCGCTGAAGCGCTGCGTTTGTTTGTGTGATTGGCTTCAAGAGTGAGTGTGTAATTTAGAGGAACTTTCGGCTCTCAGCTGGTGGACGAGCTCCTCCGACCGGATCAATGTTCAAACGCCTAAACACAAACGACGGCGCCGCTTCATTTGTGAAAATATTGTGCCGATCTGAATCACCAGGCGGAACCAAAATGCGAGAGCCATTTCATTTGCCTCCATTTGCATCTGAGTAATGAGTTTACGATCCGTCGGGTGTAAATGTGATGCGTCTCTCGTGGCGAGGCAGATTTTCACGGCAAATTGAGTTTTCCACGACGTGCCAAAGAAACGAAGAGGGGAGGAGACAGTCTCACTTCACAACTAATCTGTCACTCATGTTTCAGCCTTTGATTATTTAGGAGGCCTGAAAGCGGCGAGTTTATGAGTCAGGTACTAACAAGCTCAGATAAAGTCCTTCTTAAAGGTCAGTGATCAATTGAGAGGTGCGGACTCCTGAATTATTCATCCTCTCTTTGGAAATTAAGAGCAGGAAATCAATTCCACATGCATGGCCTCCATGTCCATATTTACCACTCTGGAGTCTTCAGCAACATTTACTCTCTAATTAGTGGATAATCAACAAGTATAATGGATTCCACAAGGTGCAGGAGTGAAGTTTTACTTTGACAGGATAAACGATTCCCAGGAGTTACGCTTCTGATGCCGTCACATTTTATCAGCCAGCCGACGCAGTCAGCAGCCAGGTCAGCGTTCGCGTGGCTGAACCGCCTTTGGCAGCTTTTCTGGGAGCCTTTTGGGCCTGGAGGTGAGGCTCTCAGGTGCCTGGATACTCACTGTCACAGTGCAGAGCTGCTATTGTACTGGAGTGCTAACGTTTTACAGACTGTGGTTCAAGTCACCATCGATGTGGATCCATTGGAACTTCATAACCGTTCACTCCTCTTGCTCCCTGGGCTGGTTGGGATGCCTCTGAATTCCTTCTTCACGCTGACACCTTTGACCTCGTGAGCTGGAGAAACCGCATCCAGTTCTGAATGTTCCAGGAAACACACGCTCACCTCCGTCTTACTTCTCTTTGCTGTTCTTGGACCGTTCGCAGCTGAAGTGACCCATTTTCATCATCATTAAAAGCCATTAAAGTTGGATGTGATCTGCGTCTAATTTAAGACACATATGATGAATCACCTACCAGTCCTCCTATACAGCCGTCACTACATCCTCCAGATCTATGAAAATCACCTTTTTGAAGCGCCAGCTGCTCCATAGCAACCAGCCAGCCCAGCAGAGCCAATCACCTCACGGCATTCATCTTTTGGCCCTCGTGGGTGGCATTTTAAATGTGTGTCGTCACAGTGGAAGGGGAGGGATGATGGCGAGAGAGAGAGAGACAGAGAGAGAGCGCACTCCATCATGGCCTATGGCGAATGGAGCGGTGATGTACGGAGGATGAGCGCGTTACCTTGGGATGTCCTTGAAAAGACTGTTGTCGTGTTCTGCCCACACAACATCACTTCCCTTTGGCTTTTCTTCCCTCCACATAAATACAGTTTGAGTCAGAATCACACTGGACACACGTCACCGAGACGGTTCCACCACAAGCTTTTCTGTGGCGTCCGCTCAATGGACGGAAAACTGAATTACACCAAAGACTGTATAGATGCGATGAGTGAGACACTGCAGCAGCTGAAAAAATGACATTGTTTCAATCACATTTATTGGAAAAGTTGATATGAAAACATCCAATTTGACTGAAACTGAAAAAAGAATTTGTTGTGTTTGCTGGGGTCCAATCTCAGGGCACTGCAACACCATCAGCTTCCTCGGGCTTTTTAGACTTGTGCTGCTTTGTTTTCACATCCAGAACATTTTAGGAGAACTAAAAAATTCATTCAACTTGATTTCTTTTTCCTCTTGTCTGGGGTTTTATGGCATCAGAACTGTGTTCGACTGCACAAATGAGAGTTTGGACTTCTGACCTGAACCCCTGGTAGTCGTGCTCATGTGGCCTGAGTGCTGCTGGACACACGAAGTCCTGCAGAGACGGCACTCAGGAACCTCAAGCATTTCACACGTTTTTTTTTTTTTCAAATGTGATAGAAAAGTGATCTTGACTCAGCTGGAAACTGGGATCAGTGTTGGCGTCCAGCCTCCACCCGCCATGGTTTCATGAGAACCAGACGGATGGAGAACCTGCAGGCATCGTGTCTCTGACCCCCGGGTCAGGTTGTCTTCAACGCTCACGTGGAACATTTTGGGTGCGAACATTCATCAGCAGTTGTTTTTCTCACACCCACTAAGAGCTGACAGTCGTTCAACACCAGCAGGTACTTTCACTTTGCTCCTGCAGAACCCGACTGCAGCGCCTCCCCGTCCTTTTGTTCCGCCACCCTGTGATGAAGTTAACCTGAGCATCAGGGTAATAAATCACAGCACCTTGGTTGTCCACTCGATAACAGCTCATACTCAGCAATTATCTGCTGAATCAGACTGGTCACCCCAAGTCGAGGGAGCCATAAATCTGTCGCACCTTCTGATCCAGCAGATATATCCGAGGCAAATGAGCGGGCCAGGAAGCTGCTGACTTCCTCTTTCCTTTAGGAGGGAGAGAGTGAGTGGATGTGAACCTGCAGGTCTCCTTCTCTAAACACAGCAGGGTGAGGTGTAGCAGGAGGAGTTAGCATGAGAGAGTTTGAGATTCTCCTCAAAACAAGCAGGGGTTCCTGTTTGTTTGTTTCCAAATGGAGGAAGCTGATACGCCACAGTTGGCCGTGCGACCATGTCCAGCCTGTAGGGGGACAGGTAGTTGTGGTCCACGCGTGGCCCCGACGCTGTGCAGACTTTGGTGTTTGCAGTGACTACCTGGACCAGCACGACAAAGCGATCCTTCACCAGCGCAGCAGAGGAGCCGCTGCAGAGGTGGCGTTCGGCGCTAAAGTTCTTGTGTTGCCCTGGTTGAACCCGTCTATCTCTACAGGGATTCTTTCCATAATGTTGTCAGACACCTAGAATAACAGTCTGAGCCTGTCAGAGGCAGAAACAATTGCCCCTGCAGTTATTTCACGGTTGCCAGTTACAGTGTTCTTGCTCAATATTGGACTTTCCAATAATTATCCCATTTAGACCCAAAAACACTGAGAAATAGGTCCCAGGTTAAAAATACCTGAATTATCCTTCAAGTCAAGTAGACTGGAGTAGTTTTTGTACTCTGACAAAGCCCTCCCGGGTCTGCCTCCTCTATTTCACTGCTGCATGGCTCAGCGGTGCAGTTAGCGGTGATGAATGATTTATTTTCCTCTGTGTTGACCAGAGTTTTTCAACTTTGCCCAAACTGTTTCCACACATAACACTGTATGATTTATGTGGGAACACTTCATTCTCCAACTCGTGTGGTTCTGTACTGTTGCTGCTGTCTGGACCGTCCCCATGAATAATGCAGCCTCCCTGCGCCTTGATTTCAGATGGGACCTTCAATCAGCAAGATAACCAAAGAATCAGGATGCCGCGAGGAGAGGCAGCATTTCAGCAGCCTGTGGTCAAATTGGATTAGCGCTGGTGGCTACGTCATGACGACCAATGAACTCACTGCACATCTGCTGGGATGATTAGTGACGTTTAGAAAATGTAAGAAGACCGAGGTGATGCGTTTCCTTCTAATCACCCAAAAAGGGCAAAGTGCTCCTGCCTTGGCTGAGGCTGGACAGCAAACTCAGGTATTTGTTCTGTTCTGTTTGCACGCAGCTGAGATCCGTCCAGCAAGTTTTACAGTTCGAAAGTCAGTTCAACCAAAGTCTGTGTCTGGTGGACTGAGCTCACAATGATGCCTGCGATGCTTCTTTGTGAATCCAGGATTTTACAGATTTTATTTCTTTTTTTCTAATTATGTTTTAGCTTTGGGGACTGACGGCTAACAGCAGCTAAACTGTCCAGAAACATCACCGTCCACTCAAATCCTCTTCTTCTTCATCCCGACGTCTATCAGTAAACCACGTACACGTCACCAAAGGTACAATTACAGGCCTGGTTAAGTTCCAGGACAGAACCACGCTTGGTTCATAAGGTGGGTCCCTGCACACGTCGGAGGACTGCAGCGCGTTGGCGGCAGGCAGGTGAGAGGGTGAAGTCGTGCTTCAGTCAGGTTGAGCAGCAGAAGGAAAGTGTTTGAGTGAATGTTGTCAGACCCAAACGGATCAAAGCTGATCCTCCTCCTGGTTGAGCAGAGTGGATTTAGTTGTTGTTGTCGTTGTTGACCTCAGACCAGAGGTGTTGACGACTCCGGTGGATTCTTGTGGTGTGCGGCTGAGATAAGGCGGCGGTCTCACCTGTCAGCAGGACGTCCTGCTGCTGCTGGCGCCAGGTTCTCCGGTGAAGCTCCTCTGACGCTTCTGGCTTTTGCCTGAACTGCTGAAATCTTGGCGCTGTCAGCATCGATGTTCTCTTTGGTGGGATGAGGGGACGGTCCCTCTCCTCTTTATGCATGACCTGGTCCCCGTTAGTCTGCACTTGCCCTTGCGTCCTGCCCTCTGCTGTCTGTCACGCAGCATAATAACATCCACACAGAGGAAACCACATTCCATACGAAGCACCAGAGCGGACGGGTTCAGGGCAGCGGCTGGACCAGCCTAATGAACGCCCAGCCGTCACAGTGACAGCAGCAGCAAACATCCACAGCTCCCCTCCACCCACAGTGGCTTCTACTCAGGAGGGTCACCGAGGGGGTTCGGGGGTTCAGGGTGGGGGCTCGGCCTCTGGTCTAAGTGCTTGATCTGAGTTCGCAAACATCAACATCTCAAACGAGCGGAGCCCTGCCGTGGCCATGGAGAGGAAAGGTATCATTTGTTGCTGTGAAGCATAACTCGTTCCCTCAACCTAATTCATTCGTGGCCACTAATCATGTAACTGAGAGAACAAATTATATCCTGTGGCCTTACAGGAAGTAATAAAACGTGAGAGCCATCTGTGCGAGGAGGGGTAGGGAGGGGAGGAGGGATGCAGACCGTAGCGACTCCTGAATGGAGAAAGCTCTCCTGATGAGATAACGTTCACTCCGGTGCCTGACGGGGAACAAAGCATCATCATAAGACATTCATTTGTGTTCTCCCAGCAGCATAAATACTAAGAGGTCTTCCTGGTCACCCGTTAGAGAACACAAACATCTGCATTTTCTTCACTCAAAGATTTCAGGCAGATGAAGAATCAGATTAAATTTGGCCGACTGTATGTCCAGAAAGATTGCCGTTTTTTAAATTTTCCTTCTCCAAAAGCATTTGGACGCCTCTGACGTCAGGCTCCCTGGGCGAGGAAGAGTGGTTTGATTACCTGATGTTCTGCGACTGTCCTCACGCAGCGTCCTTGAGCCGCCAGGTAGACCGTGACAACCATGTGCACCTGATCCTTCTGCACTGATGCTCTTTGTCTGGTCAAGGACGTTCATGCGGTACAGAAGTGGTGGGGACGTGAGTTTACAGAAGGTCTTTTCATCCAGATCTGCATTCATGTGTAACCTCAATGTTCTCAAGCACGCGGGACCGGCGCTGTTGTGTCTTGGCGTTCACCGCACCAGTGGACTTTTTCATTTGTGATCCTTGCAGAGAGGGAAGCATGCATTAGGTGTCAGGCTGTCAGAAGATGGCGGTGTAGACCACATGGCTAGAGTAGAAGAAGAAGAGGAGACATCTGCCTGGAAACAAAGGTTGAGGGTCTCCAGGAATTAGTCTCAGTTTTTGCAGTCGTCCCAGCAAGTATTGGATGTGGAAACACATGAGGTCAAGATTCACTACGTCAGAGTTTAGCTGAATTAAAAAGGTTTTCCATCTTCTGTTTTGCAAGGAATTTCATGTTTTCCCTTTAACGTGACATCGATATGAAGAGAAACACTGTTGGTGTTTGGGTCCGTCGCACGGCTGCTCGTGCTGGAACAGAGGAGCTGGTGCTAGACGGGAAGTCAGCTTTCCTCCAGCCCTGCTTCATTGTTCTGAGTCGTCATGCATTTCTGTCTTAGCTGCTCAGGACTTTCGCTTCAATCACCACCACAAAAGGTCTCTTGTCAGGCAAACGTAACAAGACATTTTTAGTTTAGCGAACGACCTCACTGAAGGCTCCTCCAGGCTCGTTCAACATGGGCAAACCAGAAAAGTGCCATTTCTTATTCATGAAATTCAAAGCTATTGAATACTGGCACAAAGAAATCAATCTCTGGCACTTTCAAGCTAAAGTTACAGGACGCCGGCCTTCAGGAAGCTGTACTGGTCCGATCCAAGTGTCACTGGAGGGCAGATCAATGAAGTCAAAAGGTCTTTGGTGTGTGTAGAGTGGATGAGCAGAGGGAAGGCCCTGTTTGATGGGGTCAATGTGATAACTCAAGCAAAGCTCACATCACCCCGGCGCTCTGAAGCCTGCTGAATATTCATTAAACGCTCCACAATAAGAGAGAATTTAATCTGCCAATTTAATTATGAGGTCGGCACACAGGAAGGCTTCGGTCTAGATTCTGTTTCCCCGGAGATTCGCCCTCCATCCCTGACTCCTGTGATGAAGAGGAGATGGAGAGATAGAGAGCGCAGCCATTTGACCAGCAATGAAGGGGAGACCTGGCCTCGCCGCCGCCACTGCTACCGCCGCACGTACCGGGGGAGGAATAATGAGTGAAGGATGAGATGAGAAAGAATGCAACTATACAGCAGCGTGGCCATTACTCCTCTGCAGGGCCTATTATGCTGAGAAAACAAGCAATATCCCCACACCGCAAATTAGGACACCAGAGAAACAGGGAGTTATTGAAGGTGGGAAATGATATTCCTGAGCGGGATGCAGCGTCAGTAATAGCTTTCAAATAGGCTTTTTACAACTCGGCTCCCCGGCTCTTCTCGGCCTCTCACACTATAATATGGAGTGAGTGATCGTGCAATGAGAGGCGAGGACTGAAATACGCTGTCACCGTCTCCTTTTGAACATGTCAACATGTGTGGTGAAGAAAGGAGGCTGCAGCAGCGGCAAAGAGTCCTGCTGATAAACGCTCCCTCACAACTGGAGGATGAGTGTTCCGCCAGCTTCAGCACTCAGACTGGTTAGTTCTCTGCTGCAGTCCAACTGGACTGTCTTTTTAACCTTGTTCATTTCAGATGCTGGGTCACGTTTCCCTCACGTTAGTCCCCGCCTCTCAATTCACCAGACACCAGACTGGTGGATGTCGGAGGTTCAGTTCCACATCAGATCCACCAGTAAACACCAGACCGGTGGATGTTGGAGGTTCAGTTCTACATCAGATCCACCAGTAAACACCAGACCAGTGGATGTTGGAGGTTCAGTTCTACATCAGATCCACCAGTAAACACCAGACTGGTAGATGTTGGAGGTTCAGGTCTACATCAGATCCACCAGTAAACACCAGACCAGTGGATGTTGGAGGTTCAGTTCTACATCAGATCCACCAGTAAACACCAGACTGGTGGATGTTGGAGGTTCAGTTCTACATCAGATCCACCAGTAAACACCAGACTGGTGGATGTTGGAGGTTCAGTTCTACATCAGAGCCACCAGTAAACACCAGACTGGTGGATGTTGGAGGTTCAGTTCTACATCAGATCCACCAGTAAACACCAGACTGGTGGATGTTGGAGGTTCAGTTCTACATCAGATCCACCAGTAAACACCAGACCGGTGGATGGTGGAGGTTCAGTTCTACATCAGATCCACCAGTAAACACCAGACTGGTGGATGGTGGAGGTTCAGTTCTACATCAGATCCACCAGTAACACCAGACCGGTGGATGTTGGAGGTTCAGTTCTACATCAGATCCACCAGTAACACCAGACCGGTGGATGTTGGAGGTTCAGTTCTACATCAGATCCACCAGTAAACACCAGACTGGTGGATGTTGGAGTGGTGGAGTCTTAAAAACCTGGGTTGCTAACATGAGTCTAGAGGAGCCTACAGAGGTCATGGAGGTCATTAAAGGTCACCAGCCTGAAACTCACCTCAGGGGAGGTCAGATGTGCTGCAATGTCACAGACTGCTGTAACAACATCGGGACACAGAAAATCTCTTCAAAGAATCCTTCTTAAACCAGGAAAAGGCTCAATCTCAAAAGTCCTACTCCAACGTGAGACTTTGACCCTCGTGTAATTCAGAATGACTCAATTTCGGGAGTTTTACCTGCTCGCCAGCTGATCTCTCGGCCTCCTCTTTGTTGGCTTTGAATATTAATTTTGCATTAATTGTGTAACAGAAGACGTTCTCAAACTTCCTCGCAGAGATTCCAAAGTTCCTGAAGCTATCAAACATGCCAGGCTGAATTTTGGAGAAATGTGTATGAAATGAATATTTGATGCAACGGTGCAGCCAAACTAAACAGTCTTGGGTTTAAATGTTGGATCGAGTGTAAACAAGCTTCAAGGAACAAACCGATAGAGAATATTAACATGATACGGTGGCACACTGAGGAATACTAATGCTTCCAGGCGGGTTGCTACCCAGGGAGGGACGTATGGGGGGAAATAATGAGTCTCTTGAAGGATTGCGAACTTTGAGGTGCACGTGTCTGCAGTGACGAGTGAGTGATGGTGAGAGCAGCTGCAGGAAGGCACCACAGCAGAGGACAGTGCTGTGAGTTCTTCTGTCGCTTGTGTGCATCATTGATGTTTCAACTTTGTGAACAGACCCAGACGTCCATGCCAACGACGAATTCAGGGAAAACCTCATCGCATCTTGTTTCTCCTCAGCAGCTGACGAAGTTGTTAGTAATCCAGCGTGAATCATCAGCTCAAGAGCAAACTGTTGTTTCACTGTTGTGCAGCTTCCTGCGCAGGACGCCAAAGTTCCTCCTTGTTGAGTGTTGGAACTCGTCTGGAAGCCAGAGAAGGAAGAAATCTGCAGGCGAGGTGAGGTCCCTCAGCCGCCTGCCTCTGTGGGGCTCTGGAGGATGTTCTGCTGGTTGTGAGCGGATCGGTGATTTTAATCCAGATTGTGCCACGAGGACAAGCGTCTCTGTGCGGTGCAGACAGGCTGTTATAGTGTGTGTACACGTGATGACATCCAGGAACCACTGGGAGCACCTGAAGGCTCCGAGAGAACAGCGACAGAGCAGAAACAAGATGGCAGCGACGCTGAGTAGAGAGAGTAAATAGAACTGTGTCATGGGCCGATACTGACAGCAGTGAGGGGGCGGCAAAAGTACACACATTCATTACACGAGTAGAAGTACAGATACTCATACTAACAAAAAAAGACTGATAAAATTCCTGATCAACCCATTTATTCAAGTAAAAGTGAAAAAGTACACACCCTTAATGTACTCATAAGTATAAAGTACTGAGTCCTTTCTTATTGACGCTTTACTGATTTTTGAATGCAGACAACAACAATAACATTGAATATTATAAAACAGTTTCCATCGGTGGTCCGACTGCATGTAGACAGGTTTTAGGAGCAGAAGTCGAGGTGTAAACTACACTTGGACTGAAGCGAGGAGGCAGTATTCCTCCTTTAGCTTCATTTTTCCTGTCATGAATCACAACTAAAGTAACAAGCCTGTTTGTGTCACATAAGAAATACATCACAAAGCATCCATGTTTGTGTTGAAAAGAAGGGAGTCAGAGGAAAACACTGTCCGAGAAATAAAGGGTCCAAGTTCAGACAAATTAACTCTATAGTATAAAATAAAAAATGTCTTAAAACTTTGATTTCCATTCTCTGCCATTTCTGATTCACCTCAATAACCAAAGTTGTCATTAATAATTCGTTTTGCCTGTAAACGCTGGTCACGGTCCCACCAGCAGCCTGCCGAGTTGAAACCGCTTCCTGTGTCTGACGGTGGTTCGACGCAACACAGGAACACAAAGTGAGAAGTCATGTTTTGGGTCAAGTTTGAGGTTCCATTCAAAAGATGAGAACTGTCACAACAAATCATTTAATCTGCGTCCTGTTTGTGAGGGAGGTTCTCAGCGCCCTTCAGATGTAGAATATTTATTTCAGTCTTAACCTAAGCAGGGCAGCGGAGGAGAGAAAAGGAGTTCTGATCCCCAGACACGGAGGCTCGGTACTCGCTGCAAATGAGCGCGACACCACCGCTGCATCTGAAAGCTGCCGTCCTTGATGTGTTTACAGCTGGAGGAGCAAGATTTAGACAACCTCACGTCTGCCGCTGCAACATCAGATTTAAAGATCTCATCCTGGGTTCCTCTTACGGTTGTATAAATAGAACAAGTTCTGTCGGCCTACTGGAGGGAAATTAATGTCTCTGCTCGGACAAGCTCAGGTCCCCCAGGTCTCGCTCCACAGTGGAGGAGGCTGGAAATACTCCATAATAAAAGAAACTATATCAGGGGTACAGTTGTTTGGGATTTTATGCTGCTTCATTCCTGATACTGTCTGCCGGCTGTCTGCGGGGATTACACAGCTGAGTCTCAGTTTCAGCACCAGGAGCCAGATTTTGTCACCTTAAGACGATCACGTCAGGACGCGCCACGATAAACAAACTCAACTGACAGTCCAGATCATTTCATTTCATTGCTTTATTCTCTGCTTCTACCATCTGGTCAGCGTGATATGTTCCACAAGAACAGGCTGCTGCACCCTGAAGAGAGATCGTCGCTATAGAGAGGCTGATATTACGATGGCGAGGCAGAGAAACCCTGTTCTGAGCTGGGGAGGGAGGGGTTAGAGGAAGAAGTTTTCAGTTGAATCGGCTGGAGGCTCTCAGTGGAGATGTTGGTATACAGCCGCTGTAATAACCCGCCGCCCTCCAGCTGTGAACACACGTTCAAGTCAGCAACAAAGACCAAACAACCTCCCAGCGTCGTCTCGTTTGGACCTCCAGGAACTTGATTAGAGCCACATCAACAACGTGCTTGTGATGAACCTGGATACCTGATGTCAAAACCTGCTCATTCATACCCTTCTGAATAAAGAGCCGCCCGTGTCACTCGGCAGCAGTAAAAGTTTTGGTGGCATACAGTAAATTTAAACCAAGGACACGGGCAGGGATTTATGGAACAGCTGAGATTATATCGCCACACAGTACGATGATAATAAGCCTCCACCAATTCATCACAACAGCCAGGAAGCCCTTACCTCAGCTAAAGTCTCCATTCATTTCTCCTGAATAGAAACACTCTCACATCCCTTTCTTTCCCCCCCTCATTTCCGATTCTTCCTCATGATAAATGAAAACTCTCCCTGGCTCAGAAACAATTGACTTCCTCGTGGATTTATACGTCTTTTCATAGACATTTGACTGGGTTCATTCATTTGTACGGTGAGCTGCCAATTCTCATTCAGCAGACACAAACAGCAAGCTACGCCATTTGTATTCACTTGAAAATGGTGATCTGAATGCTGTTATCAAGGATTCGCCTCCCTCGCCAATGTGGTTGTGTTCATATAGAGTCTCGCGTTGAACGCCTGGCGGGTTTCATTCAGACGCGCAAGTTAAAGGTGATGGCTAGAAGATGGACCCTACAAAACAACAACAATGAAATCTTCATCATCTCTCAAACACGAAGCATTTTGTTGCAGAACAATACTCAACAAGATTTGGTCTGGTTATAGCCCAGACAGAGGGGATTTAGGGCTGTTCTCCTGGGAAAATGACGAAATAAGAGATAAACGCAAGCGCTGAAAGTGACCTCGAGAAGCAGGTGACCTCTAAGGACAGCAACTATGGCTCAACTTGATGTGGGATTTAGCGAGATAATCCACACGTAAGTAAATAGGGCATACAAACGACAATGGGGGTTCAATTCTCCTTGTGACCCCAAGTTACAACTTTGAGTCCATTCAAGCCTGAAGAGGAACGCTGGTTTCAGATGGTGATTCAGTTTTGTCGTGGAGGGGGATTGGAGGCACAACGTGGCTTTTTAAGAGACCTTGTGAACTTGTGTCAGGAAGATCTTGTTCTCTTTGCGGCGTTCACACGCACACCTGAGGCTGTCATGGAGCTGCATTAGCTAAAAACTACACTGGCTAACGTTATAGTAGCCAACTTCGCTAACGTTCCTCTCGATGTGGAAGCTACTGAGGTTTATGAGCTGGAGACATAAATTCGAAGATCAGGCTGTTTATAGTATCAACATCTTAATCAGACATACTATAGAATTAGGAAGTGAACAAACTAAATGTGAACACTTTTGTCCAACATGATTAAATATGTCACAACTCGTCAACTTGAAGTGTTCGTGTGAACACAGACAAACCATGAGAACACGTGTGACCATCGTTAGCCATTGTTAGCTATCGTTAATCATAGTTAGCAAACCAGCTGAAGAGCAGATGCCATCAGCCGAGAACCAGAGTGACATTTCCAGGACGATCTTGACATGAAGTGATGTCACAGAAACAAAGTCAACGTAAACCAGTTAGGACGCACAGATTGAATTTAAAGGCTAAAATGTAGTTTCTGTAAGAATTAGCGAATGCTGCTGCTTTTGTGACGGAAAACCTCCTCAACGGATTCTCAGTCCACTGACGCCACCAGATGTTTGCCGTTTCTCCTGGCTGGATTTCCCAACTGGATCGTGGGACAAAGATCAAGTCTGGTTAGAGAACCATCCAAAACCTTCCAAATCATCTGCTCTGTGAAACCGTTTGGCCATCAAAAACACTGAGCGCCAAATGCTGTCAATGGATTTTTTGTCTAAACACAGCACCCATTAGAAGGCTGACAATTATCCTTTTTATTTGGAATATTAAGGATTTGTCTTGTAATATTGTGTCACTGAGGGGAAGCAGCTCAGGACTTCTTAAATCAACCTGTCACGTGTTGCTGTTTAAGAAGATAATACCGATCCATCTTTGCTTTCCTTGCTTCCCCCAGGGAGGTGGTGTTTATCTCCACCCAGCATCTCCACACACAGGCCACCGCAGAGTGTGGCGTTCCTTTCCTTCCCTGCCCAGCGGTCAAGAAATGTTGTCATTATCTTTACAGACGGGAGGAACCGAGGCCGCTCACTTCATCGCTGGTTAGAGAGGAAAAGAAGAATTTTCACCTTCCTCCCTCCTCCTGACAGCTCATTACTGAACGGCTGCAGTTCATCTCGTTTCATCAGAGGTGAAGAATTCAGGATCACAGTCCACTTATTTCAGATATGTGGGAATGATCCACTGACATAGAATAACAAGGATGATGAAACACGGCTCTTGGTTTTGCCTATTACAGGTTGAGGAAAGCCCGTCTGTGAAGCATGAACGCAGGATTGCTCGCCGGCCTGCAGGGAAATCAAAGCTGCGGAGGAGGAGGTGGAAGCTGAAGGCAAGTGGGCTCTAAAGCACCGAGATCAGACACGGACAGATGTGTTAGTGACAGACCACCCGCGGTAGCAGTCTGCTGGAGGAGCAGTGGTTGGATCCCACTGACAGAAGCGCCGCGTTGCTGCAGCTGCCAGCGCCGCTCCCTCAGACTCGCCCTCACCATCATGATGTCACATCAATGTGGGCTTGGCTCGCGCAGATCCATGACACAGATGTGTTTTACTGACTCGTATGAGATGAGTGGAATGTTCATCATGGTGGAACACACCCGTCCTGTTTGTGACGGCGCTGTAGATCATTGTGGTGTTCCTTCTGTCGGTCGTACTTCATGTAACCGCCAGATGGCGCTATGACCGCTTGTATACGTCTACAGGACTCTCATCAAAGATCTGACCATGTGACTCCAGTTACTGCGGCTTCCTCTTCTGTGGTTGGATATCAATGCCACAGAAACTCAGTCTTCTCAGTGACTCATCACAAGGTTCTGACCCCATCAGGTTCTGGTCCAGCACCAGGAGGAAGACATCAGTGGGCAAACAAGCATGTCACTTCCTGTCGCCACCAGGTGGCGCTGTGATTAACCATGACTAATGTGTCACTAACAGGTTCCTCCTTGGCCCAGGCTCCGCCCCTCCACCCGCCTCACAAACCATGCAAACACAGACTGGTTGAGGCTCATAAAACTCATTGTTGTGGTTAAATAAAGCTGATGTGAGTTCAGACGCTGTTCCACCACGAAGCCTTCGATTTAGAGCAGAACCCTTAAACGTAGAATGCTGTTCTTTTACTTTGGACTCAGTGGACTTGGTTTTTGTCTTTTCCAGAAAGAATCGAGCACATACGCCGACAAACACGACCCGAGTGCTTCCAGAATGCCCCGCGACCTCGACTCAGCAGGACGAGCAGGTCAGGATGATTTTTGCATTTCCTGTCTGGTTTGACGTTCTGATCCACGAGAGCCAGGATGGTTTTCAGGAGGTGTTGTGACATTTGAACCTCAGACAGCCTGGATTGTCCTTTTGGTGACGCAGGGAATCTGTCATGGTGGCGTCATGAAATACAAAACAGCCATCGAGTCTGGTCCAGTGTAACGTTCCACGCAGTCAACGTCTCCGCCAGGTTAAAGTCCGGTTAGTGTTTGACCCAAAAAGCAGGTCTCACATGCAGACGCATGTTGAAACCACAAATAAATGAAGACGTGGAAGTGTCACATCCGTCCACTCGTGCCAGGTTCCTGTGAGTGTTTTTTGTACGCAGGGCGAAGAGTCGGCTGCTGGCTGATGAGTCTGGTCTCACTCGTCCCTGTTGACGTGTGTGAGTTGAGAACGTCACCCAGCACATAACCCTTGATTGACTTTCTTATTTTAAATGCAGAGCCAAAGAAAATGACCTCCCGCATGGCTCATTGTGGCTGGAGACAGGAAACTGTGTTTCCTAAGGAATAGAACAGATCCGCTCATCTGTCTGGATAACGATGCGCCGTCAAAGAGCCGACAGAAAGCACCGTTTGGTGAACGTTAGCGGAGGAGAACTTTGTTGTCGCCTTTTTCTCATTTTTACTTTTCCGCTCTTTAAAGCTCCAAAGTTTCCCCAATGAATCTCTGTGGAATCACAGCAGATAAACCGAAGCATGTGGTCAAGGTATGTGAGGTCGTCATGCAAAAGTAGTTGATTCAAGCGGATTCCTTTCTGTTTCTCAAAAAAGACAAAGTTGCGTTCCGAGAGCATTTATCTGGACTGAAACCTGCCGTCCTGGCTGTTTAATTTAAGCCCCAAATCAGTCTGGTGTAACTTTAATGATCTTTTAAGAAATCTGTTCAATTACTTGAAGACAATGATCAATCTGGTATTATTCCAAAGCCAGACAAAAGCCATTTGAGTTCATTTGGTTTACAGGGCCACTTTAGAACAGGCTGAAGCTAATGAACTGTTTCAGCTTAACACCGCAAACAGTGATGGAAGTTCCTGAGAGCTGGTCCAAGAGGTCCCACTGTCCAACGTATCCTCCCTCGGGCTTTTAACTGTCAGTGAAAGTCCCTTGTTGTCCATCGTCCCTGGAGACGGACAAGAGAGGAGAGACCTGAGAGCTGAGACCCAGGCTAGTTAGCTTAGCACAATGAATGGTAGCGGGTGAGAAGTGTTAGCATGATTTCAGATGAAGATGTGGAGCCTGAAGCTGAGGAACATCTACGTTTGTGGACGGCTGTTGGAAGACAGAACAGCCAGCATTCGCACCGTGCTGCGTTCACTGTCAGCGTCCTCAGCCACCATTCTCATAGTTTTGAGGCCCCTCTCCCTCTGGTGTGTAGCCAGAGGACACCATGAGTGTCTGAAAGGAGACACATTGGCCTGGTTTTCTTCCTGCTGATACACTCCGAGTTGACGTCACGACTGTTCTCACCTGATCCAGAGCAGCTTGATTGACGCTCTCGTACACACACGTGCTGCAGTCACAAGACTTCAGGCATCCAGGAGCTGGCAGCGTCGGCCATGTTGGCAAAACTCACCTCCTGGGAGTCACAGGAACATTCACCACAAACACGTTGCATAGTTCCATCCATCCTGTTCCAGTTAGCTTGACATCTGTGGAACCCCTGGAGAGAAATTCTTCAAATTTGGCACCAATGTCCACTGGGACTCAAGGATGACCTGAAAATATTTTGGTGGTCAAAGGTCAAGGTCACTGCGGCAGGGGCAAATGTAGCCATACTGCAGTGTGGTCACAGCGTGATCCACCAATGCTGAAATGAGCAACGGGGAAGAATGTACGCTAGGTAGATAAATGGATGTCACCGATACGGAGGGGAGGAAGAAGTTTTACTAAAACTCTCGTGTGAAATGACAAGTCGAAGTCTGTGCAGCATCGTCTAACAGGCCGCAGGTCGCCAGGGTGCCAAACAGGCTCACTTAGGAAAATAAACGTACAAGCATATAAACTGCTTGAAGCGCCGACTGGGGGAGGGCTGGCAGGGCTGATACAAGCGGGAGCCTAGTGTGACTTAATGAGGGATGTGAAACGATGTTAAACTCCAGCACCTCGGTAGAAATAACATCACTTGTGTCCCGTTGAATTATTCCCGTCCTGAAGGAGTGGCTCTTCTCATCCATCTGTGAGGCTCGAGTGGCGCCTGATAGCTGCAGAATTACAATAAAGGACTTAATGTACATAATCAAAATTAAAAATTCCCACATTGTTTTTTCTATCGTATTGGACAGTGAGCAATTATCTCCTTGAAACGTAAAGCGCCACTTCACCTTCCTGTCACCTCAGCGGAGATGTTCACCAGGAGGTGGTGACTCGTTCTCTGTCCTGATCAGCGTGGTGCTGCGTGTCCCTGAGGCAGACGCTGACATTCGGCCGTCCAACAGGGATGAACCTCATCTGTGTCCGTCTCCAGAGAACAAACGCTGATCTGTACTGAACCTGCTTCAGCCCCGTGCGGGTTGAAGGGCGAGGTGCTCGACACAGGACAGTAAACAGAATCCCGTCTTACCCGGTACCGACTTCATAGTCACCACCAACTGAGTCTCCTGCTGGTTTTACTTCAGGTTCTGTTTGAAGTGCTCAGGTGTTCCGGTTGGATTCCCTCATACCTGCCACGCTGACGTCCGGTCGCTCTGAGGGAAACGCCAGCACTGTGAGTGTTGAAACTCGATTGCTCAGAGATGGACCGCTGTTGCTGCTCCAGGACCGTTGTCTCTGCGTTGAAATGACACGTCCCAGCCAGACAAGCCTCCTTATGACCCGCGACTTGTTATATTTGAGGAAAATGGCACACAAACTCAAGTGAACTTTGCTTCAGAAGTTAAGAATAATGCATGTTTTACTACAAGCCCCCTGCCCCCAGTTCGCCTTTATCTGAATGTCAAAGTAACGGACAAACAAGTACAAAATCAATGTAATTTATTATCCAGCAAAATGTAAAAAACAAAGCTTCTGAACACCCCCACTTCTCCTTGTTCTGCTGAGCAGATGTGAATAGAAGAACAGCTGATTGTTTTCTCTGCTGGAGAAAATCTTTACTTTATTCACATGCAGGGCTGTTGGGGGGTGGGGGGGTGGGGGCCAGACCACCACATGGAATATTGATGCCACCTCTCCTTCACTCACAAAAGCTGCTTTAATAGATCTACAGAAGTCATTTTCACCGTATTCTTAAAGTTAAAATCTTTGTGCAAGGTTGCATAAAACCACTTAGGTTCAACCCCTGAGCTACTTGATTATTCCCTCAAGTCCTGCTGGTCGTCTTTTGCCACCATGCTCCTTACCCAAGTTTAAGGCCCCTTCAATGTACCTGAGAGAAAATCTAATTGTTGAAGCGAGACAGTGGTTGACCTGGTGCTGATTAGACGGGTGGAGGTGACCTAAGTGATGTGGGTTAGCACAGCCTAGCATAGCCACGTTAGCTCAGGGAAACCAGTGGTGTGGTTTGAGAGAAGTTCGCCTGCTATCTTAACACAACGGTGGAGAGTAACTGAGCATTCAAGATCCAGATGTGAGGTGACAGCTGACAGACAGTCAAGCAGAATCCCGCTCAGATCAGCGAGCAGACGTTCTGGCCACAATTATCCTCCTGTCTGTGTGACGGCGGCGGTCCGGCCAGGACTGTGACCTCCAATCCTCCAGGCTTTGGGCCCCGGCGTCTCCTCAGATTACCTCCTACTTTGATTCCCGGCGGAGCAGAACGGTGCTGCTCTCTGAATCAGCAGCCAGGCAGAAAATGTGAAGAGAGGCGAGGGCTGCATAATTGACTTTGGGCTGAAACGAAGGATTCAGGTGGAGGAGGTGTATCTGATTGGTGGCGTCCGGCTCCCTTCAGCCTCGTCGCCCTTCATTCCACGCCGAATAAACAATGACAGACGTGAAGAACGCAGCTGCCTGTTGCTTAGATGATGATATATTTTAATGACGTCCACTCTGGTCACACTAATTCTGCCGTCCACCGCGGGGCCAGAGAGACGGGGTCCTTCTGGTTGTTCCTCCATCGATCAAATTTGATTTGAGCGTCTTTCACTCAGGTAAGAACAGTTCAAAGAGCTTGAACCAGACGAGCGGCAAACCTGTGCGATGTTTCATCACCTGGACCTTTAAAAAACAGAGCTGAAGGGTCAAATTCTCACTTGTGTCCTCAATGTAGGCACACACAAACACGCTCACCTGGACGCAGAGGAAATATTTACTGCTCGTGTGGTTCATGGGACATGGAACTGAACCAGGCTGAAGAACCAAGACCTGTCGGACCCAAGCCCAGCTGGGAGGAACAGACCCAGTCAGCACGACTTCCTATTTGATGTCTGAAGAAATTGTCCAGACAGGATCCTTTTGAACCAGAAAGACTTCTCATTCATCGCAACATCTGTTAACATCTGATGATGCTAGTGTTGCTCGTCTACCACGATCCGACCTCTGACCCCTGACCCCTCCTAAACAGTGACACTCAGCTTTGCTCCTCTTAAAGGTGGTAACTGGAGGATACGGAGTCACGTCTGCTAAATGAGGCAAGGTCGTCTCGTCCAGCTTCAGCCAGCACCATGGAGGAGATGGGGGAGGGGTTAAGGTGCACCCACAGTTAGACTGTTGGTTCAAAACAACATGGTGGCTCCCAAAGAGGTTCGCGTACATGCTGCTGTCGCATTGCTTCCATCAGAACTTGTGAGGTGCTCTTCTATCGCAGAAGAAGAAGCGAGAGCTCTGAAGGCTGCCCTCCATGGGAACCAGGTTTTCACTGCCTGACTGCAGCAGCTTGGTGATCTGATAGGTTAAAGTTAGCCTGATCGATTATGGTAGACTGACTGTTCATCCAAGTGTTGGCATCAGGGACTTTACATAGCTACCATCAAAATTAGCTGTGCTAGCCTAGCCTAGCAGGGGCTGGGGCCGTCTGTGGAGCTGGAGGGAGGACACAGCAGGAGGCTGAACGTTTCATAGAAACTACAACCTAAACGGCTAAAAATGATGCTCATAGTTCTAAAGTTGACTCACCCATAAAATTCTTGGATGCCGGACCTCGAAAATCCACTTCAGAGGGAAATTCTTGAAGTAGCAGCAGCAAGTTGGCTCTGAAATAAGGCTACGTGTATTTCTAGAGTACAATGACATTTGCATGTACCCTCAGGATTGATTACCCATGATGCTCCACTGGCGATGGGATGATGAGGTCCATCACACCACCATTCTGACTGCGAAGCTTGTGTCCAAATCTCTGTCTGCTTAGCATTCATTCCTCCTCTGAGAGACTCGGTGGCGACAAAGGCCCCTAAATGCTCTCAGACGCGTCTTCATCTCGCCGCGTCACACTCCAGAAAACAGGCTAATCGACAGCTCCAGCAACTGATCTCTCCACACTCACATTTACTTCTGGCACCTGTCTAATCGGTGTGGTTGTCAAAGTTACCTTTGGCGCTTGAATCAGAGGAGAATTAGAACTTTTATGAGTTGCCGCAAACAGGGAGCTACGATCGCGATGCAGGCACGGCCACAGCAGAGGAAACATCCTGGGCGGCGGAGGGCTGCTTCCTCTCTATAATTGAAAGGTCAGGCCTCTGAATTCAAAGTTCACCCTTGCCTGCAGACGGTGTCGTGTCAAATCAAAAGGCAAACATGTACAAGACTGACCACATCGAGGAAGCTTTAACAACTCCAGCACTCCTTCCATATCTGCAAATGGTTCGAACAAACCTGCCAATTATGTTCACCTTGGGCTCCTCATGGTTGTTTCCTCTCTGCTGCAGAGCCGGAGAGACAAGCTCATCTCGGGCTCTTGGATGGCTCACTGGAGCCCCCATGTGGACGGTGTGTGTGCTTCCAACAGCAGGACCCCGCTTGGCTCGAACAGGTAAGATGGAGCAACCAAAACCACGGCCACATCAGCAACTGCAGTTTTAGACCCAGGATGTGTCCTCTTATAGAACTGCAGTCGTCATTTTGATGATTTCTAACAAGGAGAATGTCTGCAGATCATCGAAGGAACAATGACGAGATTCTGAAATATTCGTTGATATATTTGTTCTTAATATACTAACGAAGAAAGATCGGCTAAAGTGTTCTATGGAATGAGTCAAGCAGAATGAAACGATGGTAAAAGTTGAAGTAAAGAACAACCTGGATTCAGAGTTTAAACTTAAAAAGTCATACTACTAATAATAACAATAATAATATTAAATTAATGATAGTAATAGTGACAATAATAATAGTAATAATATTAATGATGATAATAATAATGTTCTACAGCAATGACACTAAAGGATCTGATGTAGAACTGAACCTCCACCATCCACCGGTCTGGTGTTTACTGGTGGATCTGATGTAGAACGGAACCTCCACCATCCACCGGTCTGGTGTTTACTGGTGGATCTGATGTAGAACTGAACCTCCACCATCCACTGGTCTGGTGTTTACTGGTGGATCTGATGTAGAACTGAACCTCCACCATCCACCAGTCTGGTGTTTACTGGTGGATCTGATGTAGAACGGAACCTCCACCATCCACCGGTCTGGTGTTACTGGTGGATCTGATGTAGAACTGAACCTGCTAATCTCTGCTGGGAACCACACTCCTGATCTCAGGTATTTTACCAAACATTCACAGACCTGGTGACCAGGAAACCAGACGTTCAGCAATGTCTTACTAGTTGAACTACTTGTTCCCACATCAATTCTCTCAAGCGCTTTACTCAAAATCAATGTACTTTCAAACCTTGAAAATTCCACATATAAAATCAAGCGTTTTCCTGGAATAGAGAGCGGTGGCGTGTGGCTGTGAGGGTTTTGCTGCTGTGTGAAAGCTGCAGTGAGCCAACTTTTACAGTCTGAACTTAATCATCTAATGACCCTCCACTGCTGCCAAGAGCCTGATGAGGTTGGCCAGGGCAGCGTGGGAGGAGCCTCCTGCACCTTTTCCTCTGCTAGGACTTCAGTCTCTGATAGTTCCATCTGGACAATGATCTCTCATCAATACAAGTATGTCACTGGACCTGTGATGTCATCGCCTCCAGCAGCATCTTGATGGTGCGGAGATAAAACACTGTACACTTGCAAGGTAACTTTGGGTTCTCATTGTGTAGCGACAGTGACGAAGACTCTGAGGAGCAGCTTGTTTTATTAAATGAGGAAAATCAGTGTTGCAATGCAACAGTTGTCCTGCACTTCCGCAGTTAAACCACACAAACTAAGACAAAGTCACCTCTTGGTTCAGATAACAACCCAGAACCAATCAAAAACAGTCCATCAGCTGCTCTTCGCTCTCTTCAAGTTTACGGTGTGCGTCGCTGCCTCCTGCTGGCCACGTTTGGTGGCTGTTTTCACCTCCTCCAGTTTAAGGGATTTCAGCTCCCTCCGTTCTCTCTTCTCCTCCATCTCGTCGATGTCCTCTGCGAAGAGCGTTTTGAGAGCAGGAATGAGCTGGGGGATTACTTTCAAGTCTCTGAGGCGAATCTGAACAAAGAAGAAAAAGAAAGTCAGTAAAGTCTGAATATTGAGCATTAAAATCTGTGAGGTGAATTATAGAAATCCATCATTTCTGTACAGTGAGTTTGTCTGGTCGTTCATGTAGTGCACGACCACGAGTGTTTACCACATCAGCAAGAGGCATTCTTATTTATGCATTTATGCCAATTAAAACCCACAGCAGAGAACATGTTCCCTCGGTCTGTGGCCATGAGACAGAACTCATTCCCAGAATTTAATCAACTATCAATTTCTGTTTTGATTCCTGGAGCCAAATCCCAGACGAGTGTCATCAAACTTTTACTGATTAGAGATAAACACTTAGGATTGATGGCCAATTGGTCTGTTGGCGTTCTGAGAGTGTGAACCTTGAACTGCCCGTCTGCGGCGTGACTCACCCTCATGTGGTCAAACGATATTCCCACTCGCTGGCTGAAGTTGGGGCTGATGAGGGGGATCTTGGCGTAACGCTGGCTGAAGTGGTTCAGCATGATGAAGTCGGCGTTCATCTTCATCCCCACCTGGATGGCCTGGGACGTGGTGCTGTCATGACGAACACAATCAGCTGATTCAGGTGCGCGTCTACCCAGATTCTCATGAACATCGACGCTCAAATGCAGCAGAAATCAATAACGACGCCAAGAGGAAGAAAAACAGCAGCCTGGCTGAAGGAGAAACGCTGCTGGAAGATGAAAAGCTCTAAGCCCCTGTAACCCTGATCAGCCTGCAGCGAGGACTCTGACTGACCGGTTTAATGAATTCTTTCTTCAGTGGCTTTTGTGATCTATTTTGTGCAACAGTTCATAACTTAATTTTTACCTTAAATACAATTTTTACTATATTTACTGTGTCATTGTCTTATTCCAAAAAACTTCTTTAGTTTTGGTGCTCAATAATTAAACTCCACCACTGCAAAGTCTTATCAAGTTTGTCCTGTTAATTAATAATTTCTGTAAAAAAGACCTCAGGAGACGAAACATAAAAAGGAATCACTTAAGAAGCAGCAGCTCAGTGAGCTTGTTTTTGATTGTGCAATTAACACAAACTGATTCAAATAACACAACAGAGCAAAAAACAGAATCACAAATGTAGGAGATTTCTTGGAGTAAAAATAAATGAATATACTTGTCCTTTAATCTGACTAATTGTATTTGTCTGTCAGCTGCTCTGTCGATAAAGTTGGGATTCATCAAGCCTCACCTGTGCCCCTTCACCACAGCCGCCTCCTCCAACCCGTCCTCCAGCGTGGCCTCGTGAACCAGTAACGTTGCATTCTTTCCTACAAAAATAAAACCCAGAAATCAAACCAGATGAGAGAAGAAGCCCTGACAGCCTCTTCCTGTCCCACTGGAAATCAATCAGTTAGTGGGCGTAATCAGGAGCGACCACGCCCTGCTGGTCTGCTGAGCCCGGCCGTCTCTAACGAGCAGACATGGGATACGCCGGCGTCTCGGCCTGGACTCAGTCCACTCGTGCAATTTAAGAAGAGTCGATGAAGATGGACCCCGGAGGAACCATTAGAGGAGCCTGCCAGCTGCCACGGGGATCGAAGGCATTACGAAATGTCCGATAAATTATTCAGAGGAACTGAGATGAGTCTGGATGTTCTATGAATCTCAGACGCATCGATCGCTCTGTTTACGAGAACCTGTGTGTGCAGGAACCAACCGATGTGGACAAAGGCATCACAGGGCATCGTGTCACCAGAAAACGCAATCTTCCATCCCGACTGGTGGGTGAAGCTGCAGGCGAAGGCGTGCTTGCAGTGACGCACCGGGCACGTCTGGAACTGAGACGCACACAAAAACAAAGGCTGCGTCAGAGCTTGGAGAACCTGGAAGCTGAGTGAGGAAGACGAGCAGCCGCTGACCTTCGACAGATCGTTCTTCTTCAGCAGCGCATGGATCAACGCCACCGTCTCCGTCTTGGGAACCGTGGCGCCGTCACACAGGAATTTGTTTGGAATCAGGCTGAGGAACAAGTGATGAGAGTGAAGCAACAGTAGCTGATCGTTTTGGCCACTGGGGGGCAGCAACAACAAGGTCTAACCAACACTGACATACAAGCGAAATATAAACATAATTCTTCTGGAGTCACGTGTCTGTGAATCTGCTGAGTTTAACTTCAGTTTCACTCTTTTAGCTCCGTTATTGGACATTTAATGACCCTCCATGTTCAGGTGACAATTAAATCCATTTTCCTGTATATTTGTATTTTTTCAACTGTCAATCAATCAATCATCATTGTCATCTTACTGGCTGGGAGCATCAGTTGTGCTGAGCAGAAGTCAGGCTGCTCCCCAGCTGACAGCTCTGTTTGACCACTGCTAGAATTCATGTCATGGCAGGAACCATCAGCTCAGTGGAGAGGAGCCACCGTCCATCAGTGCTCGAAGACCTGAAGGTCACTCAGTCCAGGAAACTGGAAAAACTTTGACCGTGTCCCCATGAGCCGTCGCAAAAACCATCAAGCGCCACGATGAAACCGGCTCACATGAGGACGGCCCAGGAAAGTCTCCCTGCAGGTTCCCAACCACTCATGTTTTGTTTGGTTTTATTCTAGAAGACAATGGCGTGCTGATCCAGAGGAGGACGAGTGCGTCTCCACCCACCTGATGTGGTTGAGGATCTGCTCGCAGGAGTGGTACTTCTTGAGCCAGTTCAGGATGAAGGCCGGAGCCACCAGGTCCACAGGTGTGAACCGTCTCCTCAGACTCAGCTGAGACACACAAGCACAGTAAGAACTTAAAGACAGAGATCCCACTTTCTTTTTTCCAGGTTTTACAAATCTTTTTTCACTCGAGGACAATTTTCCTGATTCTCTTCAACGTTTGTGAATAAAAACCAGCAAAAAATGTGTCAAAATGTGGCAGTTGGCTCAACCAGCGACGAGCCGCCTGAACGTCACCTACACATCCGTTACTCTTTGAAGAGATTTTTCTTGGTGGATCTGAACTGGACCACGTTTACTCTCACATGTACGTTTGGCAGCAAACACTCAAATCCCTGCAATCTTCTGGATTCATTTGTGTTTAAAAAGAACTCGATTCAATGATTTCTCTTCTTTTTCCAATGAGCTCCACTACTGTGATATTCTGATGGAGCTATGGTTCATTTACAGTTAAGGGTTTGTGTAGCCAAGCTTTATTTCCCCAACTGTGGAATAGAATGTTAGCATGCAGGCGTGAACGTACCAGCGCTCGCTTCCTCTGGTGCAGCAGCATTATCAGCCCCTGAGACACAATCATGGGTCAGAATCACTGCTGGTTCTGGTTCTCACTGGACTAAACCCCATGGTGCCAGATGAGCTGCTGGTCCAGTCCATCTTACCGTGTGATGGTCCGCATGCAAGTGTGAGATGAAGATGGTTGAGATTTTGGACAGAACTTCGTCCACGCCGTTGCCGTAGTGTCTGCACAGCTGGCCGAAGGTTCCCTCGCCGCAGTCCAGCAGCAGCGACTGACTCGGGCTGCAGGAGCGCGCGCGCACACACACACACACACACACACACACACTTAAAAATTAATTAAATTGGTCCCATTTTGTTTCTTAACACTAAAAGGACGAATGTGCTCCTGAGGCCTGAGTGTGCACAGAAACACGCCGGCACCAGGACCTGTCAAGAACCAAACCGATCAGGTTCTGGTTTCCTGAGTCCCGTCTGTTCTACAGTGTGACACAAATGAACAGAATTCTTTCCTCTAGGAGGTTCTTAGTTTCTCCGGTTCTCCTACTTGTCATCAAACCTGAGACCCGCACTGACCTGATGTTCACCAACGTTCCACTGACGTTCCTGACCATCATGGGGAGAGCCGATCCCGTTCCCAGGAAAATCACTTCCGGGTAGTTTTCCGATTCTCCTGCAGCAAACAGCACGATGTTCATGCCAGACACGTGTCAATCATTGCTTGGAGGGGGGATGAAGTGGACGTGAGCGGATTGATCACACGCCGTCATCCGAGTTGGTGAAGGTGTCATACAGATTGATGAGGTTAACGAGGTTGGTCACCAGAGCTGAACTCACCCGCCGTCTCTGCAGCTTCTTCCGAGTACATCTGCTTGCACTTGTCCACTTCTTCCTGAAAGTTTGGCACCTCAAAAGCTTCTTTCACAAACTCGTCAGTGCTGCAGGAGGGGATGTCGTCTCTAACGAATGAGACAGAGAGTCAAGCAGACACACACCACTGCCTGGAAGAAGACTGCTGGGAAAAACAAGGGATTGTTTTCAGATCCGAGCATGATGCGCCTCCACAGCCCTTGACAGTGTAGAAGAAACGCTGACACTTGTGAGACGAGGTTAGAAAAGAGGAGAAGAAAGCGTCTGAGGGCAATGGTCCGTTCCAGATTGTTTTCTGTGACACGGAATGTGGCTAAATTGGGGGAATAGAAGGAAAAACTAACCTTTGCCACCCCATTACGGGTCGGAGCTGGAACTTGAGCAGAAACTCGGCTCTGACGGTGGGGACGCGCAGAGCAGCTTGAGGCTCCTGAGGGAGACAAAGACAAACTTGAGAGCTTCTCTGAACCACCAAACTAACTAATAAAGAAGAGACGCTGTTGCTGCGGGTCGCTGCAGCACGAGCAGAGCTGCAGCCTGGGGCTCATCGACTGACTCTTCAGTCACCAGTGGTGCCTTATTTTAACCCTACGAACCCCCAAAACACCCATCGGGCCTGAAAGTGACTGCCATCATAACTGGTCACATGTCCACGTGTCCTCAGAAGAACCCTGCAGCCCAGGCTTCCACCAGTCCAGGGGTTCCATGAACATCCCTTCATTCTCAGTCTCATTTAAGTACAGTGAGTTTGGGTTTAAAGTTTGATCAGAAGGAACATCTCATGTGACTGCACGGACTGATGCTGCACCTGCAGGTCGATTCACAGTACGAGAGGACAGTACAGAGTACACAAGTACACAAAGTACCAAAGTGCCGAGGGATCGATCCCGGGTCACGCTGGCCGCTTGACCTGCTGAGTTTCCTGTGTTTCCTTCATTCACACCATCGTTCCTCAGCACACCTGACCTTCACTCTCAGTTATCACTTTTAATGCTGATGTTGTGATTGTTCTCACATCTGGAGACCACTGGCATGCTGGGAAATCTCTGACGAGCCACGATACTTATTCTACATATCAGGGTCAAGTCTGAGTTCTTCTGGCCACAATCCGGCCGTTGCCATAGTGACACAGGGCTTTCTGTCGCAGTGACAAATGAGCTCATGGTTCTAAAAACGTGACGGTAGAAAAAAACAAACAAACAACAGAACCGGGCCAAGATTCAAACGGATCCGGAGCAAATCCTCACATTAAAGGGAACCTTCAGTTTTTCCTGAAACTGGATTCTGTTTCCCTGATGTTATATTTTAAGTTCAGAGAGACAGATGTCAAGGGTTTTAAATCCTTCCAGTTTGGAACCGCAGTGAAGCTGCACGCCAGAACGTAGCCCAGTGGGTCCACTGGCCAGCCAGATTCTCACTGACGTGCAGTGTAATCCAGATTATTCTGGGAGGGTGGTCACCTTCGCTGCGTAGGACTGGAGCTGTGGGAAGATGTGCGGGTGGATCACGTTCAGCTGGGCTTGGATCTTATGGCTCCTGACGTGGTGGGGGGTGGTGTTGTGTTCGTTAATGATCAGGTGTTCTGTGGAGGAGGGGAACCTGGAGAGAACAGAGACACGTTACAGTGGAAGTCTACTCAGCTCCGGTTCCACAGGGGGAGCAGGCGCACCTCTCCATCCAGTCCTTGTACTGGTCCACATTCAGAACTGACTCGGGGGCCATGTGGACCACCAGCACAGGAGGATCGTCCTCAGTTTGGCATCTAAACAACACAAGCAGCAACAGCTTGAGCTCAGCTGAGATGTTCCTCAGGTGTTGATGTGAGGCAGACGGTTGTTGTTACCTTCTCAGCTGCTGATTCGTGCAAACGGCTTCAACGAAGTCCTCAGACGGACACTGGAGGACAATGAAGACTGGTCCTGGTTCAGCGGGGGTACAGACCTGCTCCGGCTGGATCTACAGGGCGACAGCGACAGTGAGCAGATGCAGCGAGACGTGCCGTCGATGCAGAAAAAACCGACCCCGATCACCTCTTTGCCTCCGTACTGGATGCTCCTCCCATCCTTCAGAGCCTTGATGAGCGGCTGGATGGCCGGCGTGCCCCTGAGCCAGGAAAGACACAAAGAGGTCTGACGCACTGCACAAAAACTCTACTGACGCCGCCGCCGCCGCTTGGCGCCAGATCATTGAAGACATTTAGAATATGAACCCTTCGAGCGCTTCCTGAGTTGTCGTCATTCTGTCAAGCAGCATGAAAACAATCAATAAATGTGTTCAACGGTGCCCCCCCCCCCGTGCCCCCGCCCACCAGGTGAGTAACGCCCCAAAACAACGCTTCTGTCAGTGTGTTTGTTATCAAACACACACACACACCTGTCTGAATATGTCCAACATCTGTGATCAACTCGGCATTTGTGTGTTTTTTAACATCTGGATCAGTTCAATCTTTCTTCTGTGGATTTTTGTGTGCATGGCGTTCAGAAACGTTGCTCTGCTGCCACCTGCTGGGTGTCACATCATCACCATGGTAACTACAGGAATCCACTCTCTTCCCTTGTTTTTCCCCACCTTTCTTCTTCTGCGTTATCATACTCAATTAAATGAATAACGATGCTGAAGGACACACCAGCGCTCCTCCGTGATTGGACAGGAAGTGTCACGTGGCCACATACATACGGCGTGCTACGGAGCTTCCTCCTGTAACAGAAACATACTCACACAGGAAGTCCCAGCTCGATCGCTTGAGGCACTAAGAAGTGTCCTTTCTTGGGGTGAAGCTGTGAAGGAGTTTGACGAATGAGACCAAGTTACTCCTCGTGACATGACGCGTGATGACATCACACAGACGCAGCGACCTACCTTACATATGTACGCCACCACCAGGGACTCTTGTGATCCCTTTTCTCCTCCTGTTAGAGATTTTGGACTGAGAACGTAAGAACGTCTTTGATCCATAATCAGTCAGGCTTTCGTGTCACTCATTTATCGACTCAGAGTATTACTAACGACTAGTATTATATACACTAATACTTCGTATCTCACATGTACAATTCCTCTCTGGTGTCGTAGCTCCTGTACATACATGTCACCTGTTCTCTCAGCTACTCCTGCAGCTAAGGGTGTGTTCCCACCAGCACCGGTACCACGTCAGCGTGAGTGGACTCACCGGCCGAGAGTTCCACGGCGTGATTTGTGTGCGACACAACAACAACAACAACAACAACAACAACGGAGGACATGGAGGCGGCGTGACCCCTGCTGCTCGTCAGTGGTTTTTGCTTAAACTAAAAGTGAGGGAGGACAGACAGGAGACGCTTCGAGCGCCAAACAGAACCCCCAAGTAAAGAAAAAGAGACTCCACCGAGCCACGACCAGGATTCCACCGAGGCCAGGATGATAGGAAGTAGACGATGTAAGCGGGTAAGTTACCCAGTCAGCGCCCCGCTATGTGTTTACGTCACATTCTAGTCCCCGCTCGGCTCGCTTGGAACCCCAACTGAGCAGGGACAAAAATGGTAATGGTCAGTACCGTGTTGGGGCCGGTGGACACGGGGCCAAACCTAAGTAGTCTGTTGTGTTTTCTACATCTTATTAGTTCCTTTTTGTTTTCATTCTGCCTCATCAGGCTTCGAGGGCGGGGCTTGTCTTCAGAGCGCACTGATTGCAACACAACCTCCTACATGTCATCAACTAATTAGAATGTGGAGGCATCACGAGTGTTGTTCACCTGGACTTCCTGGACGTTCTGGACTGCAGCTGTTAGTGGCGTCTCTCCTGGAAGAGGCGGGACTTGAGGAGGGGCTGCCGTCTCCCCTCGGCTGGGCTGCATACAGAGACAGAGTCAGGCGACGCCTTCCACTCAGAGAGGAAAGAAATTAGAACCTCACCAAATATGGGCACTTGATTGACAGTCATGGTGTTGTCGGTGTAGGTCTCGGTGTGCGGCCGAACCACTGCGAGGAAAACACCACAACCCTGAGTCAACGCCAGAGAACAAAGACTTCACCTTCAGAGATCAGAACTGACCCAGATTTATGTCCTCCAGGGGCCCCGAGAACGTCTTGATGGCGCTCAGATAGTTTTCCTAGGCCAAAGATGGCAGACAGGAGCCAAGTTAGTGAGTTGGACAGAAAACATCTCCGGACATGTCGGTCCAGTCACTCACCAGATGAGGAGGTCCAGAGAGGACGAACGTGGGGACGCCGGTGTCCCTCAAGGTCAGGATCAGCCCTGCAGCAGAGGACACACCAGGACCACGGGCCATTAACCTCTGATGAAGACGGCCCCTGCACCGAAACTCTACCACTCAAATCAGAGACCAGCCGGTCCACTGAGGTTTCTCAGGTCCGGACGCTGCACCGGGTCTGACACCTGCGTCACCTCTTCAGTCCAGCTCAGCAGGTCATTGAGTTTTCAGTAGTGTGGGTCAGGACCTGGGACCAGACCCACTTACAGCTGGTGGTAATCTGTTACTAGCCAATATGAGCTGATGTCAGCGTTTCTGTTGGTGCAGGCGAGCGCACTGGTCTCCCGGTGTGTGTGTGTGTGTGTGTGTGTGTGTGTGTGTGTGTGTGTGTGTGTGTGTGTGTGTGTGTGTGTTCGCGCGAGACAGCGAAGGAGAGAATTCAACAGCCAAATGTATGATAATGTCAATCCTCTTGATCCTGAAACTAAACCGGCTTCTTCTACTGACGTGACGTGTTCCGTGTGTTTTTTGTGTTCCGT
Source organism: Aulostomus chinensis (assembly GCF_037954235.1). Classification (NCBI taxonomy): domain Eukaryota; kingdom Metazoa; phylum Chordata; class Actinopteri; order Syngnathiformes; family Aulostomidae; genus Aulostomus; species Aulostomus chinensis. The sequence goes on from NC_141337.1 coordinate 1,503,206, forward strand.
GTGTTTTTTGTGTTCCGTGTGTTTTGTGTTTTCCGCGTCAGATGGTACCAACCTGATAATCCGCCCACATTGTCCCAGCTCAGTCTGGTCAAAAAGACGCTGTCCAGTCGAGAAGGTTTCAGTCTGTCCAGGAGAGACACGTCAATCAAGACCTGCTGGGTCTGGGTCTGACCCCCATCATGTGAACTAAGAAAACCAGCTCACTTGTGTTCCTGCATCAGCCTCTGGGTTCCCTCGCCACAGTTGAACAGGTACCTGAGGACCAGACCGGACCGGACAAAACCGGACCCGGGTTCTGTTAGGCTGCTGTTGCCTCAGTAAAACTGTGGAGTCATGAAAACTGAGACATTACAGCAGGAGACCTCCTGGACCCTGGGGTCCTGGACCCCCGTCATACTGGGAGGAGACCTCCTGGACTACAGTTATACTGGGAGGAGACCTACTGGTCCCCCGTCATACTGGGAGGGGACCTCCTGGACCCCCGTCATACTGGGAGGAGACCTCCTGGACCCCCGTCATACTGGAAGGAGACCTCCTGGACTACAGTTATACTGGGAGGAGACCTCCTGGACATCTGTACCTGTTGGTATCGGTGAAGAAGAAGAGCGACGCAGCGTTTCCTCGACTTCCGGCCCCCAGCACCTGCAGGTAGGCGACGCTGGGGGCGTTATCTCCTCGTTGGATCCGGATCTCTCTGCTTTTCAGCCAGCGGAGCGGCTCGTTGTGCTTGGCCTTCTTCGGGGGCGGGGGCCGGGGTTTGGCCTCCATGTTTCTGCTGTAAGAGGAAAAACTGCACCGATGAAGAGACGCAGCCCGGGGGCCAGGAGGCCAGCGAGAGGGCACCGGTAGACGCGCGGACAGAGCTCCTCCTCTCACTAGCAGCGATGCGAAGTACGGGAGCTTCTCATGAACCGTAATCATAATATCACCGTGAGACCAACGCAGGTGACCCGGAAACAGCTCGGAACCGCAGGGACCAACGTTCCCACGCGCCTGCTGCAGAAACGACCTGACAGTTGCGGGATTCTCTTTCAACAGGTCACACGTGACATTACGTCCGGCATTTAATGATGACGTAGCAGGGACATGGCCCTCATTGGTGGACTGAATACGCTGGGCCAATCAGAGCGGCTTTCGGGGCTGGGGGGGGGGGGCTGCGTGAGGGAAACAAGGGGCTACAAATTAAACCTCATTTTCATAAACAACAAAAAAATCCTATATTGAAACAAAAACAAAGACCTACTAAAGCTGTGTGTCCAGCCATAATATAATGAGAATACACAAACTAACATCCCAGTGGCTCTGTAACCATAGCAACCGTGGGCACCAATGAGAGCCCACCAGGAGGGTGGAACCACCTTTAATCAGCGGCACACCTGATAAACCAGGACAGGAGGCACGTTGGCTTTCTTTCTCTCTTTATTTATTTATTTGTCTGCCGCGCCGCCGTTTCACACAGAGAAGAGCGGCGCCGACAGGACTGCAGTTCTAACGTGATTCTGACCCCCTTCAAACCCGCCTTCCAACCCCGAGAAGCAACGAGTCACTAAGATACCAAACACAAGGCTTTCATTCACAGAACATGGAGGAGGTGGAGGAGTCCCAGATCCCTGTCAGAGCTAGAAACACGGTCCAGGTTCTTTTTTCTGCACTAATCACTGAGATGCGTCCTCATGGAGATGATTGATTGACTGATTGATCGAGCTGCTATACGTGCGTGCTTGTGTGTGTGAATGAGAGAAACAAGTGTGTTATATTAATATTATACAGACATGAACAACATGGTGCCTCTCTTATTGCAGATGTTCAAAGCTTTACAATTCTTTTTAACTGCAATGAGGGATTTGACAAATTTACACAAGGATTCGTCTACTTTGTTGTCTTTTTTGTTGTTTATTTTCTGCTGGATGCTCCTCTCATGCGGCCATCAGTCCATGTACATGGGGGAGCTGGGAGACGCCGGCATCTGATCCAGGAGCCTGCAAACGTAGCCGGCGACGTCCACCGAGCGCTCCTCGTACATCTGGATGAACGGATCCTTCTAGAGAAACAGAAACATCCAGATCATCAGCAAACTTCCCCAAAAAATCAAGTCTTCAGTACAAACTAAGTACTCTGACATTGGTAATAATAATAATATTGGTGGGTACTTTTTCTGGAACTCAAAGTCCATTTACAGCATAAACGAGTACAGACATCGGCTCAGGGGAGTGAAGAGAGAGATACAATACGCTTTATATTTATCAGGCAGACGAGTGGGGGGGTGGAGCCCTGCAGCTCCTGATGCAGCAGTGATGACACAGACGTACCAGCAGCTCTCTGTACTTTGGCCTCTTCGACTCGTCCTTTGTAAGGCTGCAGAGAGGAAAAACCTGTTAGAACACCCGAGGCTGCAGTTCTGCTGTTTGTCCACTGGGAGGCAGAAGAGCCAACAACTGGACTGACAGGCCGATCATTTCCTCACCACACGTTGACGAAGGCGATGAATTTGGGCGAGAAGCGTCTCTCCTCAGAGTTGCTGAGCTGCGGCGGGTCTCCCCGCACCACCTGGGTCAGCTGGTCAAACACACTGTTCCACTTTGGGTAGGGAAACCGTCCTGTCGCCAGCTCGTACTGGAGAACACACAGTCAGACACGCCTGGGTGCTGAGGAGCACTAGAACCTTCTCTTACATCCAGCTGTTGTTCTAACACGTGTCTATACAGTTTGTCAACACATTAACGTGATGTGCGAGTCACCGGAGGCTCTCACTTCCTGAACTGAGCTGAAACAGTGAATGATCTCCGGTGTTGGTCTCTGTTCTTCAGGGATGGGAACAACCTCTTCAAATGGGACGAGAGAAAAAGAGTCTGGTGCTACACATGGATGCTAACAGTTCTGGAGAACACCAGGCCCTGCCAGCCTCGGTTCTGCGGGGACCATGTTGGTCCAGTTTGCTTTCACACTGTCACTTTATCACCAAACACAGAAACCCAACGCATCAGCAGCGATCGCTGGAGCTCCACGGACTCGCCGCTTCGTCTCACATGTGTGAGTCAATTTAATGAACGTGTTTGCCTCCTTCCTTTTTTTGGTCTCAAAAGAACTCAAGTGTACCGAGGTAAACTTGGACCCCCGTTTTGCTTGCTTGGTCCCAGGATTGGTTGGAGGGAGACCAAAGAGCTCAAGTGTGGAAGCGAACCAACAGAGTCCAGCTCAACTCACCAGCGTGATCCCCAGACTCCACACATCGGAGCGGACGTCGTAGCCTTGCCGGGACGCGCTCGGGTCTATTCGCTCCGGCTGAAGACGCAACAGGAGAAAGAAGAAGCAAAATCACCAAGAGTCTCAGGTGAAGCTGCAAAAAACAGGTGAGTGATGGTGACTGGTGGGCCACAGGAACATCAGTGCCACACTGCCATATTTCCAGTGGGGGGGTCCACACCTGTACATGACTCGGTTCTGGTTCTGGTTCTGGTTCAAACGTGTGTGTGTGTGTGTGTAAACACATGAAATGTTCATTTATGAGACAAATGTCAATCACATGGAGAGCAGAAGCTTTAATGATGACATCACGTCACACGACCTGAATATAAACGAGTCAGAGGGACCACACACACGCAGCTCATCAGTATGATTACAAAACCGCCTCAGCCAGTTCATCAGAGCACGCCGTCTGCGGCCGCTGATGCTGCGAGCCAGAAGGCTGCAGCAGGATCCTGCTGCGGTGGCGGCAGCTCTGGGAGAAGGAAGCACCTCGCTGGCCCATTTGCGATCCTGAATTAGCGGCTGATGTCACCCAGCAGAGTGGTACGTGTGCTGCAGTGCTGCGGCAGTAAACGGAGCAGCTGCTCACATCTGCTGAGACTCTGGAATCACTGCTGCCACGAACTCACGCTCAACCTCCAGCTCCGCCAATCACAAGTCTCACAACCTCTCCATGTGCTCGCGTCAATTCTTGCCAGATTTATTCGTCTCATTTTTATTCTAACAAGTGTTAGCACAGCTAACGGTAGCTGCCCGTCATCTTTCTGCTACTGATTTCCACATTGCTCCTCGTTTGGGTTCTGGCTGCTCCAGGAGGTCGCCAGCAGCGCCGAGGCCTCAGGAGAGACTCAATACTGACGTTATTCTTGAGTCTCCTGACAAAACTCGTCAAATTAACATTTACATCATCGTAATAAGTGAACGTTAAAGCTCCAGCTACTGCAGAGGCCTGAGAGGATGTTTATCATCGGCCCACTGACTCTGGGCTCCCTCACTGCGTCTCTCCGCCACCACGCCGTGATCCAGCACCTGAGCTCTGAGCTCAGCACACAGGAACCACAGAGGTGCTTCTGTTCAAACTGGTCCTGAAAGAAAAACCCTGCCTCAGCCTTCCTTTGACCACCGCTCCAATTTTAGAGTGGAAACTACTGGCGGGGAGGAGGAGGGAGAGGGGCTGGATGTCAATGTACCCCCCCCCCCCCGACAGAGTGTAACCTGCGACCTCATTGACACAACTGGGCTGATGAACAGAAAACTGATCACATGAGAAAGAATCCTGCGTCTCTGCTTGATCTCTGTGGGGTTTTAGCTCTCAGTCTGAAAACTTTCAGACGGTCTTGCGTGAAGTCATCCGCTACATTAGCATGCTAGCGAGCTGCCTTGCTACTTTCATGTCTTATCATGTTACGAAGAAGGGTTACATGTATTCATTCTGTCAGCATCTACCCCGGGAATCCAGCACTGGTCAGGATCCCGAATCAATACAGGGAGCAAGCAAGAATCCAGGTCATCACGTGTGAACCTCACCAGGCCAGTTGTACTTACTGCCATGTACGGCCGGCAGCCTGCGTCTCTGGTTTTGGCGATGGAGTCAACCAGCTGCCCACTGATGCCGAAGTCACACAGCTTTATGTTGCCGTTCCTGTCCAGGAGGATGTTGGATGGCTTGATGTCTGAGGAGGGTGAAGACGAACAGCTGATGAAGCAGCACTCAGGCGCGTCAGGAGAACTCTCCAGCACAAACACACTCTTACCCCTGTGGATTATTTTCAAGTTTTCTTTTAAGTGGTTTAGTGCTTTCACAGTCTGCAAAGAGACAAACAGTTCAGTAGCAGCAGCTGATCAATAGGTTCCTTTATTCTTTGGAGGGACAAAAGTTGGACAAAACTTACAGCTAATGTTATTTTTCCTAATATTTCCTCTGGAATCACCTCGTCTAACGAGCAATATACAAACTTGTAGAATTTGTCTAACGAGGTAGCCATAAGTTCCATACAAATCCAACAGTCGCCCTGGAACACACACACACATAAAGAACATTCATTTCAATCCATGTTTGATGCCTTTTTTTTTAAAACAATGTCAAATACATCAGAAGGGTGATTTCTACTCACCTCTCTGAAAAGAGCCCCGTAAAACTGCACGATGTAGGGGCAGTCGCTGCTCCTCATGACCACGTCCAGGTCCATCAGCAGCTGCTTCTGCTCCTTCTCGTCCACTGTCGACCGAATTCTCTGTGACGGAAAAACGGCACCGATAAAATGTTGAATGGAAGCACCCAGGTCACAACAACGCCAAAGTAATGACATCATCGTGCTGACTCGTGCAAGTTATGATGTCATGTGTTTCCACAAGACAACAAGTTTACAACTTTAAATTTTCTGAATGGAGTTTGGATCCGATCAGCTACAGGAAGTTTGTCTTGTCTGAATGAGGGAGTTGTAGCTTTAGCTTGCTAGCCAGACCACAGTAGCAAGAGAACCGCCACAGAAAAAATGACACGCGACACCATTTTCAGTTTGTGTTGCGGTTGGCTACATTAGCAAGTAGCCTCCAATCAAGATCAGTACACCTGGTTTGTTTGCTTCATCAAGCTGCCTCTGGATGGCGCTGTTTCTTTATCCTCATGTTGGACTGAGGGCAACCAGGTGCTAGCTAGTTAGCATGCTAACTTTTCATAGTCCTGTTTTGCAGGTGCTGTCGTCAGCTGATGTTCTAAATGTGCCATGTAACTCTGGCCAGCTAACATGCTGAGGTCTACAGGTAAAGCTGTTAAATCTCTGGCACACCGACAAAACTGTCATTTCTTCACATTCTGGAACTTGTCTCAGCGTCCTGGTCACTCAAACACGTGCTGTGCTGTTAGCGTGTTCTGTGGGAGGTCAAGAATCACCTTGACCGCCATGATCTGGTTGCTGGGCTTGTGCACCATCTTGTTGACGGAGCCATAAGCGCCTCGGCCGATCTCGCCCAGGTCTTTGAGGTCCTCGGCCGTGAAATCCCAGTGCTGCTCCGGGGAAATCTTCAACTTCCCAGATGACTCGATGCTGTGTGTCCTCAGCCGCTCTCTTCAGGACAAACATGAAGAAACGTTCTGAGCTGTGAATGTGGTTCTGGTGGTCGCTTTGTGGGGAAGTGACAGCAGATGAGGGTTACTCACATGTGCGGGTTCTGGAAGGGAGGCCCGGCCGTGTTCAGTGTGAATCTAGTGGTGGGTTTGATTGGAGGGTTGGCAAAGTTCAGCTTGAGGGCTTTACGTTTGCCTGAGAAGAATCGATCAGGAGGTCAGACGCTGCGTGACGTTCTCACGTGGGACAGACAGACATCTTGTTCTACGGTGCTTTCGCAGTACAAGACAATAAAAAAGAAACAACACATCGGCAAACGGGATGTTCTACCTGGTCTCGTCCACATTTGCTTTCCAGTAAAAACTCATCTTGTCTTGGTTTATTGAAATGATAGAATTTCATCCTGGCCCGCATGTTTGTGTCTCATGAAATCATCTTAGGGTGTCTTAAGAACTTCTCCTCCAGATTTCTGTGTAAATCAGCACTAAAATGAAAACGCACAAACACAAACTATTCTGAAGGTCCATGTGGGCGCGTCTTCACCGTGACACGACAAGGAGGTCGTCACTGGTTTTAGCTGATCTGAGCGTTTGTCTCACTGCTGAGTTTACTGGCTCCATTTTCTTAACGTGCTTAAGGGTTTCGTCCGAGTTCCTGAGCGCGACTGTCCTGTCATGTTGTGAACGTCTCAGCGTCTCTGCCCTGAGCACCACGACAGCCGACGACGGCAGGCGTGGTGCTCAGGACGTTTCAGGACGCCGGTGATGGCAGCGGCGTTCTCAGTAAACTGACTTCAAATACCAGTGAAAGCACTCGGCGGTCGACACACCCGCGCGTACGCAGATCTGCTCGGCTGACGTCTGAGTGTCATCAGGGCATTTAGCAGCAGTGTCGTGGAAATCCTTCAGTCTAAATCAGGGGTCACCAACGTGGTGCCCGCGAGCACCGGGTCGCCCGCAAGGACCACGAGTCGCCCGCGGGCCTGTTCTAAAAATAGCTCACCACAGCGCCACTCACCAGTGAGCTGCATCTATTTTTTTATCACACTTGCATTGGTGAGAATTTGAAAATGACAACAGGCCTGTCCCAGATTTCTCCATGTATAAACAGGTTCTTCTATAAAGAGGTGAAAGACACATTTTGCGTGAGTACAATCTCTGTGTGTCAAAATGGTGGCCCTTCACATCCATTGGTACCCAAGGAGCAGCTCTCCGCCTCTCAAAGGTTGGTGACCCCTGGTCTCAGTAACACAACAGAAGAGCTTTCTGGTGCAGCTAAGATCCCAACGGCCCACAACCCAGAATGCAGGTGAACATGACGCTGAGGTGGGGGTGGGGTGGGGGTGATGGAGACATGCTTGTCAAGGCCAACTGCTTTGATTTCACCTTCAGTCGTGGGACGTGTCACACACTTGCTCCGCCCATAATCACCACAAGAATGTTTGCACTTGGATTCCAAGAAAATGGAAAACATGGCTTCAGTGACACGGCTTCCTGTCTGAACACGCAGGCGCTGCCCCCCCACCCCACCCCACCCCACCCCACCCCCCATGCCAAGGACAACAAAAACACACCAGCCGGGTTAAAAACACGACAGGCACTACTTCTGCTTGTTAGTGGCACTGAACCTGTCAGGACTGCACTCTTGTAGCTGGCGATCTGCTCCCTGAGGTCAGAGGTCAGAAATCACTTAGGCTTGTGCCGACCAATAAAAACACTCATCTGAGCTTCATTTTTGAGGTAGATTTTAAATAAGAAGCTGATTCTCAAATCAAACTCTTCATAAAATACAAGAGGGTCCCTTCACAGCTTCATCAAATCCTCCTGTCAAAAAACACTGGAAACATTCACACGGCGGCCATCTTGCTCTGACATCACGCTCAGGGAGGGAAGCTAGAGTGATGGATGATGGCGGTCCGACATTTTTTAAACGCGTATAAACGTTAAAAGTCTGCCAAATTGAATTGGTCATCACTTTTGGATGATAGTGGACGACTGCTATTTCAGTTGCACAGTTTTATTTGAATATATAAAAGGGTTAAGCTCCTCTTTCTGTTCCAAGATGAAAGACTGGGGAAAGACGTCAGTTGTAATCTGAAGTCGCGTGATTGGATGGTTTCAATTCATGTATGCCAGATGTTTGCAAAATTATTGTTAAAATTTTCAATAAAAAGAAATTAAAAAAAAAAAAAAGTCTGCCAAATTCTCATTCATCACTTCCTGGTTGACCAGCATCTGAGAAACTACATGGGTTTAATAAATAAGGAGGACCGTTGAGCCCCGCCTGCTGCATGTAGCCAGCAGCTAAAGTTAGCAATCAACCACTTCCTGGCTGAAGCAGGAAGACAACATTCTACTCACAGGAACCTGTATTTTTATGTAACATGTGATTGTCTTTGTTTGTAGGGTTTCAGCCTGGGACAGCGGGACAGCATCCATCAGTCGAGCTCCCCGCCCGAAGTGTGGCATCACGGCAACCTGGTTGCCATGTGAATGAGGTCGATTGGACTCTGTTACCGGCACAAGCCTACTTGAAGCCATCAGAAGTCCGGACCGGGATTAGTTAGGAACAGCAGGACAGACTCCCCCAACCAGACTGTCAGGCAGAAACAAAGGGATGAGAACTGTTGGTGCTGAAGCAAAAGAGGTGTGGCTTACTTGGGGGAGCTCCAGACAGGTTTATCTGAAACCCTGGAGGTGAGAAGACAACTTTATTTGCTTCACATTTCACCTTCACTCGGCCAACATGTCAAGTCTCTGAGTTAGTTAGTAGCCTCGATAACAAAGCTCCTTCCTCCACTGGAGGATCCTGCAGGCTGACACATCATCTCATGTTGGATGACCAATCACAGAAATTGGCCTTGTTTTGACTGAAGCAGGTTTAAATGCATCAGCATGCACATGCATGAGCGCGTCATGAAGCATGTCAGCGACAGCGAATGAAGGAGGCAGAACGACCTGCAAGTGAAACAGGAAATGAGGATGAATGAACTCATGAAACACATGTCAGCTGAAGAGGAACTTTTCTCGGGGCAGCTCACCATCGTCATCCAGCATCATGTCAGCAGTTAGCGACATTAGTGGGGAGAGATGTGAACAAACAGATTACAAGGTTAAAGGGCGGCCAAGAAAGAGCAATAGACCTAAACTAGAGCTCTGCCTCGCCATCGCCGTCCTGATGTCGTTACCAGTCCTGCAGCAGCGGAGTGGAGGCGCTCGCATCGGCTCACTGATAGAATCATTAGCACGTTCAGGTGAGCCTCACTCTCGCCTTTCAGTGACCAGGTGTCTCTCGCTCACAAGGACGTTTCCCCCTGCACGACTTCCTGCGGCCGGGAAACGCCAGCCATGAGGAAAATGGAGGCTGAAGACTAGCAGCAGCTAAACACTTCAAAAATGTAAAACCTCCCCACTGCGGGATGAGCCCAGGCTCCACCTCCTCCTCCGTCTCCCTGCTGCTGCTTCCAAATCTGGCCTCTCAACATGGAACTGCAGCCTAGCTGGCTAGTTAGCTAGCTAGTTAGCTAGCAGCGGGGAAGATTTGGATCATGTGATCAGGCAGGTCTCTCAATTTCTCATTTCATAATCATAGGCAACAAATATAAGTTTTACAGCAGGTGGTGTCTGAAACCTGTTCCATCAATCAGCTGATGCTAAGACTGATCCAGGAAACACAGGAGTGAGAGTGGGTGTGAGCAGGTGTTAGCGGGCTCTTAGCTCGTGAGAATGAAGCTGGCTAACACTCTGAAAGGCCAGTTACAGTTTTGGCGTGACGTCACTTGAAGGAGCTTACAGCTGATTGTTGGCTTGTGTTGGGACCAACATGTTAATTCACATCATCAGGACCTCAAGCCCGCTGGATCACGAGAGCTGATGCGGTTTACTGCTATTTGATCCGCAGTCTCGCCACATCAAGCCGCTTCACGTTTCCATGACCTTGTTATTCTACGAAGCCAGTAAAAGTTGTAGCTACCTGTTTCGCTCTGACATCTCCAGCAGGTGTTGGACTCTGGAAGGTAAAATGAGACAGTAAAAATACAGCATTGTGTACTTTAGGACGCACATATTCCTGAGGACAAGCACTCAAAACCACACGATAGTCTCAAATGTCACTGATTTCACCGTGGCGCCATGCCAACAAATCCCTCGTTACTGCTGGCATTTGTCTGTCAGCCTGACGCCCCCTAGTGGGCAGACTGTTACCACCTTTGCAGAGGGACCTGCAGTACTACTGTGTCATGACTCACGTTGTAATATAAACACCATTCTGATTTAATGAGGTGATTGTTGCAAGAATCCGTGCCAAAGACAGATATGTCCTCCAGGTGCATGCTGGGAGTCCGCAGCAGCACAACGCTGCCTCTATAAAGGGATATGGACACATCTGGCACCTCCTGAGGTTCGGATACTGCAGGAGGCCACTCAGAGAACGACGAGTCTGCTGGGCGCTGAGATGCTGACGACGCAGCGAACGTCTCCATCTTGGTCCTCGTCGAAGTCAACCGGAGCATTTCTGTTTGGCCTCTCGAGGATTCTTCAGCTCCTCCACCCACGTCTCCATCTCTGGTCCCGTGTCACTCAGGCTCAACGGAATATGGACGGTATCAAAGCCAGCAGGTGACCTGCATCGTCCCATGTTAGTTATTCTCTCAGAAATCGGTCCGGTGGATGAGAGTCGATCCTCCCTGACACGAGCGGGTTTTCCTCATCTCTTCATCAGTGAGGAAGCAGCGTGACTCATGGAACCGTCTCTTCCTACGTAGAAGTTTGTGTTTGTCAGTGTACATAGAAAACATACAGCAGCATGTCAGACGGCTGCAGAGCAGCCAGCACGGAGCGACCTTCAGGGTGACGGGTCTGGCGGCTCAGAACGCCACCAAAACTAAAGAAGCAAACTTGTTTCCATCTGATTTCTCGCCTGGTCGGTGTTTGTGACCATTAAACAACGACCAGGTGAGAAATCCACCGCCATCGTGATCAGACTCTCTCATGACCCTTCAGCGTCTTCATTTATGTTAACATGAACTTCTCTGTGGCGGGGCTCCACGTGCCTCCATCCACCAGGTGTCCAGGTGTTCTCACTAGCACGTGAGCAGCTCTGTTGTCACCAGGGCGACGTGCAGCAGCTGGATCACCAGCGCTCCCAGTCGGTGGGACTGACTGGGCTTGTATGGACGATGAATGAAGCCTGATTTACCAGCGACAGACGTCATGAATGTCAAGGGTGCTGCAGCTCGAACGGATGATGTAACCCACACTGCACGAGTGCGGGACGGTTTCTCCTCTCACCTCCATTGAATTTATGACGCGTGTCGTCTCCAATGTGCGTCCGTGACACATTTATTCACAGTTGCGTTTTTAAATCTGGCATTTTTAAATTGAGTTTGGCGAAATTGCATTCACGCAGAAAAAAACGACTGCATCGCGGATGCAAACCGTCAAAATGCTAGGGGGGGGGGACACAACAACAACAAAAACGGTCATGTAGAGGAATACGCCGTTTTGAAGATGACGTCGCCGATGTTGCTCAGTGGGAACACCGTGAACCGTTCCCCCTCGGGCTATTTGTCGGTCCTGGGAGTAGCCTGCGCCTGCTGCGGCTAGCCCGGCTAGCGTTCACCTTCAACGCCGCAGAGCGAGCTCAGCTCCCGGCTGATTCGAGCTCCGTCCGGCCGCCACTTACCCTGCATGCTGCTGAGGGTGGTGACGTGCTGGGACTGGGACTGGAGCTGCTGGTGGGGGCCCGGTCCGGCGGTACTGCTGCTGTTGAGGCTGCTCGCTGCTGTGGAGTTGTTGGAGCTGTGACTCGCCATTGTTGTGTGTTTGAATTCCATCAGCAGCTCCGCCGGGCGGCAGCGCGGAGACAACTTCAACCTCTCGGCCAGTAGAACCACCGCCTCCCTCACAACAGCTCCGGGCCGCGGTGCAGGCGGGCAGCGACGGTACCACGCGTGTAAAATGTGTTAACGGACGTGGATTTATTCGAAGTTGTGAGTTTTATTCACAGCTACGTGTGTAATGATGTTCGCAATACAAACATCCAGCTAGGCTAAGCTAACTACAAAAGCTAGCAGCGCTAGCCCGCAATCAGCTGACCAAGTGACACTGACATGTCAACACCCACACAAGCTCGCGACACTCGTCCGGACCAGTCCGGATGTTACGCTATTTGGATTTCAAAATAAAAAGCAAATGTCGTTAAAGTAGAGGTTTGTCACGAGCCATAATATTACTGCCTTGGAAAGCTTTTTTGCTCCTCCATCCATCCATCCACTGACCATATTTTGTACATATCTTCTTTATATAGGTGTATATACTTTCTATTATTTATGTTTATTTTATGTTTTTCCTGCAAATTTCATGAGTGACACCATCGGCCGGAGTCAAATTCCCTGTATGTTGTGAACATACTTGGCCAATAAAACTGATTCAATACATTCCTATTGAGGGTCACGGGGGGTGGAGCTTATCCCAGCGGCTACAGGTAAGAGGCGGGGTTCACCCTGGACAGGTCGCCAGTCAATCGCAGGGCCAACATGCAGAGACAAACAACCAGTCACATTCACAGCCACGCCTACGGTCAATTTAGAGTCTGGATTAACCTGGTCCCTCTTGATGTCTTTGGACTGTGGAGGAAGCTGGAGTACCAGAGAGAACCCAGCAGGAACAGGGAGAACATGGAGACTCACCCAGAAAGACCCCGTGCTGCAGCCGGGTCTCGAACCCGGAACCTTCTTCCTGTGAGGTGACAGTGCTGACCACTGTGCAGCCATTACTGCTTCTCTGCTCTTCAAATTATATATGAATATCATTTTTTTACTTGTAGTTGTAGCAGCAGGAGTAGTGTGTAACCAATCAGGTAATTTCTGAATATACCGTAACAATCCTCCATGTAACATCTGCAAAACTCTGCAATAACTTCTGAAGACTGGATCAGCTGATCAGGATCCTTCTGACACAAATTAAGTGTTGGGTTCAGTGTTTACTTGATATTTGTTGTTAACAAAAATAATAAATATTGTAAGACTAATCAACAATCCACGAGTAAAACGTCCACAAGGGACAATGCTTTTATTTTGTCAGGCAATACCGGAAGTGCCCTGTATAATCAGTGAAGCAAGCTTGCTGCCACTGCAGTACGTGAGCCTGTTTCATTGTGCGGGGCATCCCGATTTTTGTCCACACCAGAAGGGAACGCGGTGGTTAATGTCACAAACACGCCCCAGGTTGATAATGTCGCTCGTGACACCGCGGGGGACCCGCATACCAACCGGAAGCACGTCAGTACCGCGTTGGTTTTACAGGTCAGTGTACCGTGGGCACGGCGAGGTCAATGTCAAACAAACCCGCGCTGGCAGAAGGGCCCCTACGTGACGTCATCACGTACTGGCACGTGGGGGGGGGCAAAAAGATGGAAAAAGTTGGTATGGGAAGCAGCGGGACTCGGTCCGTCGTGATCTGGCGCGTGTGCAACGGACTCATGTCGACGTTCTTCGCTCTGTCCACCTACGTGCAGGTGAGTTCCGCTACGTCACATGTCTGTCGCTTCTGCAGCCAAACTGACCTGCTCCTCTAAACGGCTCAGGTCAACGACCCGGACGCGGGCTTGTGGATGGTGAGTGGATCAGCTGACGTCACTTGTTTGACTCCCTTCTGGTTTTGAGCGTGTTTGAGTGACGCAGGTGTTTGTGCTCCAGGTGGGTTACGGTCTACCTGCGGGCCTGTGCGCGCTCACCTGCTGGAACCCCCGCGTGACAGGTACGAAGGTGGTCAGCAGAAGCAAGCACTTGGGCTGCTTTAGTGTGATGCCGAGAGCGCCACCTGGTGGCTGGAGACTGACGTCACACTCGTCAGTGGTCACCTGCTCCCAGCCGCAGGAGTGTTCTGTCTGATAAGGGAACATCCACCAAAAAAAAAAAAAAAACAACCTCACACAAGGTGATTGTAAATTTAGGATCATGTTTCAAACCAGCGAAAGGTCAAAAGGTCAATCAGTAGGAAGCTGCGGTCCTGTGTTTACACGTAGCCGCCATTTTACCCAGAAACCCACATTACAAATCTCCTTTATGATCTCATTGGGCTCTCGTGGGGTAGTGATGGAGGTTCTCCAACCGTACGTTCTGGCAGTGAGGAGGTAGAATGGTTTGTAGTATTACATAGTACTACGCAGTACAACCACCTCAGTCTCCAGGATGTGATTGATTATACTCACCTAGAACTGCTAGGATATGCAGCAATGTTGGTGTCTGGTCAGATGCTAGCAGGTAAAAACCTCCCATCAGAAACTTTGGTTAACTTCCTGACAGCTGGCTGTCACCATAGCGACAGGTGACTCAGTTAAACACCTGAGTGAGCCGTCCACCCTTTGGTTACTTCTGCCCAAACATTTCAAACATGGCCTTCCTGAAACTGCAATCATGTCCACCAGCCATGAGACAAGTGTCTTCCTGGGGGGTTGATGGTTGTGGTGGACTGCGTCAGGTGACCTGTAGCGGCTCGTCATGTCGAATGACATGTCAACAGATCTAGGAACTTATATGAGTGTTGTGTGTCGCAGAGACGTTACCGTGGAGACACCTCGCTGACCTCCATGTGATGATCTGCAGTGCCGTCGTCGCCGTGTTGGGATGGACGCTCTACAAACAGCAGATCACGGACGTCTTCCAGCAGGAGGAGGGCAGGTAGACCCCGCCCCCTGTGTCATTGACTCACTGAGTAAAGAGTCCAGGTGAGGGTTCACCTGGGCTGAACGTGTCAGCAGCAGTGACTTTTGTTGTGGTTTCGTCCTTCAGAGAGTTCTCTGGCCTCATGTTGACTCTGGTCTGGCTACTCCTGTCTCGCCACTCTGGAAGGTGATGTCACACTTCCTGTTATTAAACCTGGGTAACGGCTCTGAAGTTCGCCGCTGATAAAGTTTTGTCTGTTTCATCTGTGTCAGGGCGCCGGTGGGGGCACTGCGACTCTCCGCAGCCATCGCCATCACGGTTTTCCCCCTGGTGACGTGGCTGTACTTCTACGTCCACCGGGAGCTCACGACCAGCTGGCCCTCGCACTGCAGGTCTGCCCTGTAGTGCGGCGGCGTGTAGTTCGTAGGATCAAATGTGTCATTTTGGATGATTTTTATATGAATTTTATAATAAAAAATTTACAATATTAAAATGTGTAAATATGAAAAACTGAAATAAATGAACCTGTAAATGTCACTCGTGTCCGTCAACACTCAGCACGGTGTGGCACGGACCAGGCTGATGGAGGGCTGGAGCCGGGGTCAGGGGTCAGGGGGGCAATTCATTACACGTTGAGTCAAGTTCACTTTCTTTACATTGTGAGAGTGTATATATATACACACACACACACGTCTAAATGTGATCCTGACTGATCACGTCTGACAGCAGAGGAAGCAGCCTGTATCAAAATGTCTGGATTTTAGTTCCCGTGTGTTTGCCGGAGCGCCAAGGAGGAAAGTTCCTCTGACTTGGCTCCTTTTACACAAAAGATACATCAAAACACTCAACTATACAATAAAAAGGGTTGATTTGTTTTGCGTTTCATTTGCAAAGAATACATTTACATGACTGTCATAAGTGCATGGAAGCGGCATGGGAAGAGTCAAACTCTAAACTTAAAAACTTCCTGATTTATTTAAACTAAATTCAGAGAAAATTAATCTCCGTTTGAACTGCAGTGAACCATTATCATTTCCGCCCTCGTGCTTCTGTATTATATAAGAGTAGTCACAGACTGCTGACACCTGCGGGAGCTCCTCCTGGAGTCCAGGAGCTGTGCTGCGGCTCGAGGAGGGTAAAACTATAATTCCCAGAATGCCACGGGCGTAGGTCGCGAGATAAAAACATCCTGCCAACGTCCGAACAACCGTCACAGACTCCGAGGCGCTTCGAGGGGAGGCGTGTGAACGGCAGGGCTCGTTTCCTTGAAACTTAATTAACTTATTAATAGAGAACTAACCCGTCTTAGTTAACTAACGATGACTGAAGGCGACAATAAAAGTGCCAATATGCTGGTGAGTGTCGGATCCTGCGTTTCGTCTTAACGAGTTGTAGTTGTGGAAGGGTCGTGTTTAGCGGTCGCAGCTAATTGGGAGACGTTGAACTGCATCCCCGCGTGTGAATGTTATCGTTACCGTGAACATCACATTGTTGGGGACCGAACTAATTAGTCTTTAGGCGAATTCGAGTCCCAGCAGCCGTCAGAACGCACCGCCCAGCACGCGGGTTAGTGCGGCTAAGCTAATTAGCTCCGCGGCAGCCGCCTAGCTAGCAGCAGCTACACGTACCAAAGAGCTTCACACCTCGAATCCGATTTGTAAAGCTGCTCCTTCGACTTGAACCGACACTGAAGGGCTAGTTGGGATCATTGAAGACGGTCGTTGTTGAGTCGTCACACCCGAGACTTAAAAACCTGGATCTCGATCCGGCCGTTTCCCTCCAGCGGTTGATATGTGCCTGAAGTGAAGGCTGGTGGTTTTTACTGGATATATTTCGAGCTAGCTCAGCCCTCTGCTCGTGCGCTGTCAAAGTTAAGATTTGCTACAACTCGTGTTTGAATTATTAAACTTCTCTTTTGATTCTTCTCAACGATTGGCTTCGCTGTGGCCTTGAACCCGAGGAGTTAAAATCTTGTCCAACAGGTTCAGGTGTACTTTTATCAGTTTAAACTACCAGATATTCCACCACTTCTTCCGGACCAAACCAAGTCAAAGTGCCATTTTCACATTTGTGATTCCAGCCTGTTCCACATTCATGAGGCTGAGCAGTGGTGTCCCCTGCTGCCTCCCTGGAGGAACCTGTCCTTGATTTCAGGGGGGATCCCGGTCCTTTTAATTAGTTGAGCTGCTTGAGCATAGAAAGTTAGCTCCCTAACCTTTGTGTGTGTGTGTGTGTGTGTGTGTGTGTGTGCGCGCGCGCTTGCAGGCTCAGGAAACCGCCCAGCTGGAGGAGCAGCTGCAGGGCTGGGGTGAGGTGATCCTGGCTGGGGATCGTGTCCTTCGCTGGGAGAAGCCGTGGTTCCCCGGAGCCCTGATGGCCGCCACCACCGTGCTCTTCTTGTGAGTCTGTTACTGTGTGCTGCCCTCACAGCTGGGTACATATTGGGCATTGCACACATTTCCTCCTCTGAGCAGGGAGATGTGTCTGTAACAGGACTAAGACCTGAATAAGCCTCAGCTGGATGGGATTAAAACTGAAACACAGAAAGGAAGCTTGTTTTTCATCAGGGCTCAGTGACCTCATCTGGTCAGAAAGCGATGGAGGGACACGAGTCAGTTCCATAGGTAGAGGACATTTCCTCACTGGTGTATGGTTACGATTTGTAGCCCCAGGCTGCTGCAGCTCCTCCATGACTCCAGTCGTCTTTCGCATGAGGCAGGAGGACGGAGAGTGGCGACCCTTGAAGCCGGAGCGCTCCGAGCTGTTCCATCTGCCTCTCATGAAAGAAGTACTGTGGAGTGTCGAGGGTCCCGGCTGAAGGCGCCCGAAGCCAGAGCTCTCGGAGCCGAGGCAGAATGCATTTGCAACATCATGTGGTGGCAATATGAGATGACGTAACGCCGGTCACATTCAAGACCAGCAGACAGAACGGCCTGACGTCTCAGCCAGAACGTATTTGAGACTGCGCCTGTTTTGAAGGTTTCTATAAAGAACATTCAACGCTCCATTTATGTCCAGCTTTGTCAGAACCTCCGTATTTTATTACTGTGTTTTGGAATTAATTACTGATTGTCTGGACCTTTGAAAGTGGGGGGGGGGGGGTGTGTTGGTTATAAGCCGGCTGATTGTGCTGCCTCATGGTGACTGGTTTGGCATCAGCTGAATCTTAAGAGCCTGAGCTGCCCAGTCACATTCCCCCTCAAACGTATTAACCAAGCACAGAGCTTCATAGTGAAAAAGTTTTAGCCCTGGAGAAGTTTGAGAAGTAAAGATGACATTAAAAAAGGTGTGTAAACCCAGCCAGGCATCAGCACTCGACGACAGCCCTGAGATGGTAACTCTGGGGACCTTTACTGCCAAACTTATGTAGCATCTGTTTCAAAACAGCTTGTGAAAGACAGGAGGGGAAATCCGCCATTGCTTTTGATACTGGCTGAAGAAGTAAACTGTTTAGATTAAAAGATTAGATTTTCTTTAATAAGATTAAGTTTCACCATTCTTTGGCTGGTCAGATCATTTCTGCAGTTGAATTATTCACCAGCAGAAGCCTGACAGGCTGCTCGCTGTTCTCCTGCTTCAGCATCTTGACCACCATCAGGAGGGTCGTCCTCCCCTCCACTGCCTCAGTTTCTGTTCTTGGTGTGAAACAGGAAGTGACTTGATGACTTTTTGACTGCTGCGTTTCTCCCTCCAGGCTGATTTACTACTTGGACCCGTCGGTTCTGACCGGACTGTCCTGCACCATCATGCTCCTCTGCCTGGCCGACTACCTGGTGCCCACCCTCGCGCCTAGAGTCTTCGGCTCCAATAAGTGGTGAGAGCCTCCACGTGACACCGCTTTATCAACCCTGGAGGGAGCGTTGCTGCCTGCGCTGTTGGGGCTGAGAAAGGATCTTCTCTCTGAAGTCACGGAGAGCTGCACACAATAAGGGCGTCTGTATGTCACTAAAAATAGTTAAACAGGCCTTAAAGGAGGTTTTTCCCCGGACTGTGAAGTCCAGATGTCAAACGCCAGACTTTTGCAGAAGTCCAAGTCAATTGCCTCCCTGTCATGTGACCTGGTGTTGTGTTTTTGTTTTTTTTATATCTCTAAAACAACAGCAGAAAAGCTGTAGTTGTTTGCTTTGCACCCTATGGCTCGGTTGGGTCGTACCCTCGGTGCTGCCGAGCTGCTAGAGCTCAGCTCCAAACGGCACCGTCAGTCCAGTGCTTCACCAAGCCAGTGAGCCACACCAGGGAGATGCTGTGTTGTCAGAGGCTGAATTACTGGCTGTCAACCTGGGCAGGAGCCCAGTGCCCTGATGGTCTACCCCAGCATCACCACGATGCCGTGGACCCTGGTCAAACTTTTGTCTGAAACGAGGAGTCCCGTCCTGCAGACTCTTGACTGGAGTGTCTTCACTCCACTCTGAGATGTCACCTGACACCTCCAAGGACGTGTCCAGCCTCTGATGGAACTGACCGAGTCCTTGACCGGCTCAGCTGTGTAGTGAGACCAGCAGACACTCGGAACAAGATCAAGTAACCGACATGTGCTGCCCCCGCCCCCCCCCCCCAACACTGTCAGCCTCTCCCAATATAACCTGCGTCAGCTGAGCCGACCTGCAGCGCTCCACCCTGCAGCGCTCCACCCTGCAGCGCTCCACCCTGCAGCGCTCCACCCTGCTGAACATTTTGCAGTTGGAGGCAACGGCATGAGCTGTCACAGGTGTTTTAGGATGTTTCTACCTGCTGGACTGCGGAGTGAGCAGGGCACTAACAACCACATGTGTGTGTAGTCGTGGTCTCTGCTTGACCTCCTGACACCACTGATTAAAATAGTGGGTGATGGCTAAGCAGAAAGTGAAGGGCACTTCTTCTCCCAGCTGCCTGTCTTTCCTCCGTCGGTCTCTCACTCTTCTACTCTTCCAGCACGTTGATATTCAGTCACAGAAGGAGACGTTGCCTGTGACCATGGCTCCCTCAGCTTTTCAGAGGTAGCCTTTCACCGTTTAACAGACGAGAGCTGAAGCACGGCGCTCTCTTCTTGACAAAGAAACTGATGCTGCATTCTTTGGTCAGTAGTAGACACACATTCTCTCTGTCGCTCTCTTGGCAGCAGAGGAAGTGGTGGGTTTGTCTCAACCAGTGAGCTGCAGTATTCCTACTTTATCCTACAGACTTTGCCAGCAGGAGCAACTGATCAACATGAAGACACTGGATCTTGTCGATTTAGACCAGATAATTTCAGTTACAATAAATTATAATTTCAAACCTTGAGTTATGCTATGCTAGCTTTAGCCTCCTTACCTTTTTGTGAGCGTCTTCTCACTGGTTCTGGGCTCAAAGGTCTGCTGTCATCCTGAACAAACACGCCCTCTCCACCAGCAGCTGGTGGGGAGGCTGCCTGTCACCTGCTGAGTTTGTCAGGAATCTCAGCTTGAAAGTTTTCTAATGATGCCGCTGACCTGAAGCTTCCTGGTTTGCAGGACCACCGAGCAGCAGCAGCGCTTCCATGAGATCTGTGGCAACCTGGTGAAGACGCAGCGTCGCATCATCGGCTGGTGGAAACGCCTCTGCGCTCTCAAAGAGGAAAAACCAAAAATGGTAAAAGGTTTACTATTAAAGGGGCTGCTCAGAATGAAGGCTGTTTCCTCTGAACGCCGCCATTTCACGAGCAGCACTGAGGTCATGTGTTTGTGATGTAACTTGTGTGATGGCGGTGCATCGTTGTCGTCATGCTGGTGATGTAACTCCTGAGCTTCTGACTCTCTGGTTTCACCTGCTTGCAGGGCGACTAGCAGACGTTCACCAGCTCTGCGTAGAAACGACGCGTCTTTCGCTCACTCACAGCCGGGCTTCTTCTCATTGGCAGTTGGATCCTGAATCTGTGGCCGACTGGACGGATCACATTCGTTTTTTTCCAAAGATGATTGGATCGACTTAACATTTAGTTGGAGTTCAATAAGTGTCGCATGTTCTCAACCGTGTAAGATGGAACCCACTCACCAAGCCACATTAACAGTTGTATGACAGCAAGGTTGCGTCCGTCAGTAATAACGGTCCCCGGTACCTTGGACCACTTAGAGACTAAGACTGCTGCTTTTGGGCTTTTTTTAATGTGCATTGTGGTGTGTTTGTCTTTGTTGCTAACTCAACTCTGTCTGCTGCGCTCGCTGCCCGTCAGGTGTAACTCCTCCCACCCTTTGCACTTTTGGATTGTGAATCGTTGTTCTCCATTCAGCAGAATTGAAGGATCTGAAAATAGAACAGATCACCAAACTCTATCCATGAGGTTGCATAACCAGTTGAAATGTTCCTGCTGCTGCTTTAGTCCAACTCTCCTGCTCCTCCACGAGCTAGAAGAGAGATTTCAACCCTTTAAAAGCTGGTAATTCGACAGCGTCAACATGAAGCAGCGTGAAGCTCAATGAACCCGGTGTGCTCTCGATAAAAATATCCTCAGCTGATTTGGCTTTGCTGCTCCACTTAGCAGCCCTCAAACTGGGTTACTGGCTGTGTAAACTGGGTTTCTACCAATAACAAGCGTGAACACTTGCCGCTGTAGCCTACATTCTGTCTCTTGACGGTCTTTTATTTTGAGCTGATGGTGGATGTTGGTGAGAATCTAATGTCTGGTTTCTCTCTGCAGTACTTTGCCTCAGTCATCAGCAGCCTGCTGGCGGTGGCCTGGATCGGGCAGCAGGTCCACAACCTGTTCCTCACCTACCTGATCGGTTGGTATCACTGGACCGATGCTTGTTGTGATGTCAGCATCTTCGGTGCTGGCGTGTCCTTTGTAAACATGTGGTCTCGTCATTTTTAGATAGTAAATCATAACCTGTGATATTCACAACCCTCGTTATATTAATGCAGGCAAAGATCGAGCTATGCTAACACTTCCCACCCACTACCAGTCATTGTGCTAAGCTAACTAGCCTGGGTCACAGCTCCATGGGGGAGTCCCTAGCTTGTCTGTCTCTGGGACGATGTACAAAGGAGACTTTAACTACAAGTTGTGGTCTTTCTGAGGCTGGATGAGGATTTGACCACAATGTGTTTGTCAGAGTTGACAAATCAGGCTGATTGGAATAATGATCTTCAGTATTGACTCAGCTGAAGATTTGACTCCTCCCCTGACTCGGCACGAAGGGGAAGCTTCATCTGTGGTCGTCAGCAGCTGCTGGGAAGCGTTGTTGCTTATGTGTTCATGCTGCCTTGACGAGCAGCAGGTTTATCGTAACTGTCATGGTGAAGCTGCAGCAGCTTCCTCATCAGATGACTTCTGGCTCTTCATCATCAGACTTCCTGCTTCTGTGACTCAGAGCTGCTGTAATGGGGATCAATACCTGCAGAGCTGCTGCCTCATGTGTTACTAGTGACATTTTGGGGGAGGTTTGTCCTCCAGAACTGAGAAGAAAAGTAACCTGACATCATGCGTCAGCGTTTGTGTGCTGTCAATAAACGGAGGACAAAGCCATCAGTCCAGCAGCTGCTCAGCAGGCAAAGCAACAGTTGATGAGTCAGCAGGTCTGCCAGCTGTTTGGAAGCTAGTATCAGTTGGAGAACTGGAGACGCTTCACGTATTCTTGTCCCAGTGAAACCATGAGAACGACTGACCTCAGAGGCTGCGTGACTCTGGAACAACAAAGTCGTCTTTTGGAAAGATTCACTGGCTTCATTTAAGACAGGGGTGGGCAACCCTGTGCCATGGAGGGCCGTGTGGATGCAGGTGTTCCTTCCAACCAAACACTTTAACAGGTGATTCCACTGATGAACACATCTTCAGCCACAGAAGAGTGTTCATCAGTGGAATCACCTGTTAGTGTTTGGTTGGAAGGAACACCTGCATCCACACGGCCCTCCATGGCACAGGGTTGCCCACCCCTGATTTAAGAGCTTCTGTTTTCAGACTTGGCGGTCACATCACCTGCAGGCTGGCCACAGGCTCCTCCGACCAGCTCAGCCCACCTGAGACAAGCTGGACGCATTTACTGCCGTCCACTCTTGCACCTCAGCGTGAAGTTGGAATGCAGAAAAGCTTTGATATGAAAACGGGGAGTTGTTTTTGTTTATGCTGCTGGTTTATCAGCTGCCTAGCAGCAGTGTTGTCCTGATAAACACGAGTGGATCATGTGCTCCACTTCATCACCAGTGTCTGCAGGGCTGCACCCGCCCTCCCTGACAGGACAACACCGGTCTGTGTGGGGCTGCTGGGACTCGCCCGGTGTTTTCTAGCTCTACTCCTCCAGTTTGTAATCCAGTATCAGACTTTGAGATGAGCTCCCAGTTAAACCAGCTGTGGTTAAACAGGAGTTGTACGGGAGGACAGGTCCCAGGTGTCCAGTCTGCAGCGGGGTTCATGACTCTGAACGCTGGAATGATTTGCAGGACGAAGAGCAAAAGTATTCCAGTCGTTTGTCATTTCCAGTTTCGAATCTATCAGTTGGCCAGTATGGCCGACCAGTAGGCGATGTGAACGCTTGCCCAGTACTTGTTCACCGTGGTGAGTCTGACCAGCTGAGGCTGTAACTCCTGACGCCGTCATTTGTTGGATTAGTTTTTGGTGAGACAGAAGGGTTTTCAGCTGCGAGCTTCTTTGCTATTGCATAGCAAAATGTTAACAGACAAAAGTGAACGAGGGACAACATGCCACGAGACACTCCTAGAAGAGTGGGGCTCACTGGCCAGAGGAAGTGACATCATCTGTTCTTCGATATTAAGCTGAAAATCTGACGTTTGTCTGTGTGCTGCAGTGAGCTTCCTGCTGCTGCTGCCTGGCCTCAACCAGCACGGCGTCATCACCAAGTACGCCTCCATGGCCAAGAGGGAGATCAACAAACTGCTCAAACAGAAGGAGAAGAAGAACGAGTAGACGAACGTGAAGGAAGATGGAATCTTGAACCAAAACACCACAGAAGAGAAGGTGGAAGGAAGTTGTTTGGTGGAAGAGGAAGTGATGAGCTTCCTCAGACTGCTACAGAGCAAGACACTTTTTTTTTCCACTCATTGGCTAAGTTTCATTTGACACCCCCCCCCCACACACACACACGTCACTGTCGTTTTTCTCTTTATCTGCTGTGCATGCAGCCGCCATGTTACTGATGTTGTCACATGTTCTTTCGTTATGTTTCGACGTGCACATGAAGGTGATGTCTTGCACGTTTCTTAGTTTGGGTGTGCTTCATTTTACGACGTCAGTAATGTTTTTAATTCATTCCCCGTTGTAACGTGACTACTGAGCAGTTTGTAGCATTACTGCATCATTTTAACCTCACAGTATTTGGTTGAGGGTGATTTCAGGTCATCTGGTTTCTTCTCATTCTGCTTCAGTTGTATTTAAATAGAGCGCTGAAAACAAAACTGGAGCGACAGCAGAGCTCGCAGGAGTGAAACTGTTGTAGATGCAAGCCTGCTGCTGTGCCTGCTAGCTGGTCTGGGACCCCACCGTGCTGCGCTGGCGTGGGGCGCCTCTGTAAATAGACTTGTCTCTGTCCCTGTCAGTCAATATCTGTGTCCTCTCCTCCTCAGCGTCCTCGTCTCTGGTCTGATCACTGTCTTCAACTCATGTCATCGTGTTTATCAGACATCTTTACAGAAATGAATAAAGTTTGATTTTAATCTTTGAGGCTGTTTGTAGATTATTTTATGTTCACCAAGGTTCCCCACAATAGGAACCCAGGAGGTGGAGCATCAAGAACACTTGACCAGGAAACGCTTCCTGTAGCAGTGACCTTTCCTACTGAAGCGCCATTACCCGAACCTGGGCTGCGTCCGAATCGCCAAGTAGGTCTGATGGTAGGTCTCAGAGCAGGTCGCAGGCTGTCCGAAACCACAACTGGTGTGAGTAGCGACCTACTTCAACCTAAATTCCAGCCTAAACACGCCCACATTGTTGGTCGGTTCAGGTGCATCCTGCGGAGCAACCTATGGCCCACAATGCACCGCGGACTTCTTCTTCTTCCCCTAAAAACTTGTGGACCTGCAAGCCAAGTTTGTGCCACCAACAGTCTCCCATTCTGATGAACACCAACATTTATAGTCGTTGATGACTAAAGGTGCGTTCATGTGCTTAATAGAGAATGAGTGACAGGTGCTCAGAGTGGAGTGCAGTACCACAGTCAGGCCAGCAGGTGGGGCTTTCGTTGGTGCTGTCTACCTATTTGCGGTATCTGTGCTCTGCCAGCAGAGGTCGTGCTTCACCACCAATCTTCTAGGGTGTCTGAATGGTGCCGCCGTGTTTAGGCTGTATCGGTAGGACGTAGGTTGGTACTCGGACGCAGCCCTGGTTTCAGATAATGGAGGCCTCTTAACAGTAATGTCAATTAAGCATTGCAGGGGTGAGGCATGTTTGTAGTCCAACAGGAAGTGGTCATCTCCTGGTTCCTCCCCCAGCAGCCAATAGGACCGCTCCATGTGATTGAACCAGTAAATCAGCTCTGGTGAACAGAAGTTGATGATCTTCCAGGTTCAGTTCATCAAGATCATCTTCACTAATGAACCCTCTGATGATGCTGGAAGCCTGGATGCTACGTTAGCAGTGCTATTACTTCAAGGTCACCACCACTAAGCTTCAGGCTTCTTGTTTCCCCTGATGAACTTTAATGACCTCTGTAAGCTCCTTCATACTTTTAATTTCAGGTTTTTCAGGAAACCCTCAGTGATGAAGGTAAATTTTGCTTGCTGAAATTTGTTAAAAGGTTTAAATGGAACTCAATAAATCAGCAGGAAACCTGTCACCTTGAAGTTGACCTAATATAAAATATACCACTTTACTTAAAGCTATGACATTTATGCAGAGTTTTGGCGTAATTAGCATGTATGAATGACAACAATGTGCTGTGACCAGAGGTCATGCAGGCCTATCGAGTGCCCTCCAGTGGCCTCATGAGGGAACTGCAAAGTCGTGAATAATCACGTCGACATGTCAGTTCAATACCAGTTTAAAAAGGAGTTGGTGCAGTGCTGCTAAAATAAAAGGCCTGTATACACTTGTAATCAACAGTGTCAATAATGAAATGGTACACACAAAGTGAGAGACAAGAACTACGAAGCAGTATTTAAAAGTGAAATATTTGCAGTTTGCTGTGATTTTCATTCAGTTGAGGAGGGATCCCCTTCAGACATTTCCAGGCATCGTCATGGTAACAAATACAATGGTGCTGTTACAATGGCAACACAATATATACATACTAATAGAATATCCGATGCCTGATGAAAATTAACAAGTATTCTCCTGAGTTTACTCGCGTTCTACACCTTCTAAGTGCGTATCTGTGACCTGAAGTTGTTTTCAACCGTCCAGCCATGCCACCCCCTGTGGCGGAAGGGGGAACTGCAGCGTGTGACCCGGTTTCCATCCCGGTATTGATCCGCGTCACCTGTCAACAGCCGACTCACAGGTTGAGTTGTCGCCTTCTCGTCCGTCGAAATGGCGTCTAACGGTAAGAGTCACGAGCATTCATCGCCCTGGTGTCACGGTTTGTACCGTTTAGACTCAGACCGGTCCTGATGGAGCCGTCTCCGCCGGCGGGGTAACGACAGACGCCGATTCATACACACTCAGTCGTGTTAGCCAATAATAACCAGCTAACTAACCACCTAATTAGCTGTAGCTCTGTTTAAAGGGTCATCTACCAGCATGACGTAATTATCTCTCCCTTAAAAAAAAAACGCTCGCGACGTGTGTCGGTTAGCTAACCGACAATTTAGCTCAGACCAGCTTGCTAGCAGGGATCCCCTGTAACGGCCGTGAGCTCGCGCTGCTGACCCGGTTGTGGTTGACTGACTGTGGGTTCGGTTCGGTTGAGATAGAAAAGTGTTTGGCAGTGACCGAGTATGAAGAAGAGGACCTGCTGCCGGAGCGGCGAACCCAACCCGAGGCTGGCGGGGGTCCTGCGAGGGAGGAGTGGAGACATCAGAAGGAGAAGAGACAGAAGTCC
This sequence comes from Aulostomus chinensis, assembly GCF_037954235.1. Classification (NCBI taxonomy): domain Eukaryota; kingdom Metazoa; phylum Chordata; class Actinopteri; order Syngnathiformes; family Aulostomidae; genus Aulostomus; species Aulostomus chinensis. Next base: position 1,530,106 of record NC_141337.1, read on the forward strand.
GCCCGCGGACCCCGGAGTGACTCGAGCTCCTGCTTCTGTTCGTGAATCGGTTCGTTTACACTCGCCGCCAAACCGGGTGCTCACCTGCATAAACGGTCCAAACTGAATGAACTTGTTGCCGTCAGTCAAAAGCGTCAATCAGGGGGGAGGTATGTGCTGCTGCCTGCTGGAGGGGGGAATCGATGCATTATCGATTCTGCTCATCCAATGTTTCATCGGTCAGGGCGAAAAATATCCTGCGCTCTCACCGAGGGATGTTCAGGATCTGATCAGTGGGGAGACGGAGGCCAAAGGTTTTATGTGAACATGCTTGACCAAACTGCATGTTCCTTGTCCTCCTGGCTTTTCTCTGGAGCAGTCACATGACCTCATGGCCCTGTTATGATGTCATGAGCAACGGTCGGAAAATCATGGCAGCGTTGATAAAACAAAAGTGACCGACTTATCAGGCGTGATGTCATCGATGCGGCTCCAGCTCACAGTTGTGTGACCATCGTTGGATTTCTGCTGTGTTTCTGGGATTTCGCGGTCATGAAGCTCAATGAACTCCTTGATGGCAGCTAACAACACCTTTATCTTCGCTTGTTTTCCAGACTACTCCCCGCCGTCCGCCCCAGGGTCAGTAATGGCAGCTCAGTCATGAGATGAAACACAAATCATGAACTCATCAGGTTTCTTGAGCTGAGGGTGGGACTCTGTGTTTGAGCGTTTATTTCTCCTGCGGCAGGTACGGGTCGTACGGTGGAGGAGGGGGCGGCGGCGGCCAGGGCTACGGTCAGTCGGCGAGCCAGAGCTACAGCCAGCAGGGTTATGGAGGTTACAACCAGAGCTCTGACAGCAGCCCTGGCTCCTACAACCAGGGAGGCTACGGCAGCTACGGCCAACCTCCGTCAGGTAGACCCCGACCGTCCAGCACTACCCCTTCAGTCACACAGTGGGTGAGTGGGTCTCTGTCCCCCTCCTCGTCCCCAGGAGGATACGGCTCTCTGCCCTCCAACCAGGGTGGAGGTGGATATAATCACTCCAGTCAGTCCTACAGCTCTGGAGGCTACAGCAGCGCCAGCCAGGCCTCCGGTGGCAGCTACAACCAGCAGTCGTCTTTTTCTGGCTACAGCCAGCAGCCGCCTCCGTCCTCATCGTCTGCAGGGTAGGACGCCACCCATCCCTCCGCTCAGTTGGCCAGACAGAACAACATAGCTGCTCAACTCAGAACCTAACGCCAGTTCTGCCGGTGCTGATTGTTTGTCTTCATCTGCAGCTACGAAGGCGGCTCGCCAGCTTCTTGTTACAACCAGCCGCTGAGTGGTGGAGGAGCCGGAGGAGGCTATGGGAGTGGTGGAGGTCAGACTGGTGGATATGGGGGCAGTGGTAGCCCACCGCCATCCCAGCACGGAGGAGGCCACTACAGCCAGCCCCCCAGCTACAGCTCCCCCCCTCCACAGAGCTACAGTCAGCAGAGCCAGTATGGAGGTGGAGGTGAGCTGTGGGTGGAGCTTTCTATGCATCAGACATGTTATTATTGGTTAAATGAGTGAAGGTCCTGACATGAGCTCAGGTTTGAAATGATTCACTGAGAAATCAGTCGAGAAGGCAAAACTGGCACATGTTAAATAAAGTTGAACTTCACCCTCACTCAGGATACGGAGACGACAGCCCACCTTTGGGTGGAGGAGGATACGGCAGTTCAGACGGAGGTTACAGCAGCCAGGACGGGCGTGGTGGGAGGGGTCGTGGGGGTCCATTTGGAGGCCGCGGTGGAGGTGGATATGATCGCGGCTTTGACCGAGGCGGCCGAGGTGCACAGAGAGGAAGAGGAGGGTAAGTGTTTCATTGTCACATGACCTGTTGATGTCAGTGATGTCATTTAGGGTTTCACACCTGTGGCTACATCTGAAGAGAGAGATGCTGTTCCTGATTCTGAAGGCACAGCCAGGCGTTTGTGTACCCTCACTTTTTGAGGGAAAGTTCCAGTGATGAGAGCATAAACGTTATAAACTCCATGAAACCATGAAACCATTCAGCCTGTCTGCCGTTTCCTGCCGTCTGTGTCCACTAGAGGGGGCTGATGCAGCACATTTCAGCTCTGATCTGCTTTGCTGAGCATCTCGTAACTACGACAAAATGTCTCCTTTCACGATCAGGATTTGATCTGCTAACATTGAAGAAGTCATTTAGAGCTGCATGATTAAATTGATTATCCACCTTCACATCCATTCAAGCAGAGGGCTAACCAGAAGTAGCCTGTCCTGCCCACAGAGCATGCTCAGTGTGAACGCTCATACTCAAGCAGCCAGTCTTTGTGTAGCTGAACTTCTTTCACTCGTTGCTTTGATCACAAGTTGATGATGTCAGCGCGCAGTAGAAGTGTGGTGAGAAACTTTGGTGGTGCCGTCATGGCTCTGACCATCTCTCAAACCTAGAACCCGATCATCGTTGAATTTACTGAGGTGTGAAATATTTTCTTGTTTCTAGATTCAGAGTTGTTTGGGGTTAAAATATTGATAAATTTCAATTAGAAACACATTTTAATGTTTTCTCAGTCACTGAAGCAGAGCTCTGCCTCTCAGCAGCAGTCAGACACCAAACTTCGCCGTCCTATCATGAGGTCAAACCAGCAGCACACCTGTGGGAGGCTTCTGGGAGTCTCTGTTCCTCCGCCTGGAGGGATTTTTGTCAAGAAATTTGCTGCAATCAAATGTTCAATTGATCTCAAAGAAGAACTGATTAGATTTTGGTGGTCAAAGGTCACTGACCTCACAAAACACAAGTTCAACAGGATTCACTCCAATTCTGGCAACATTTCAGTGTCTGCTTGATGTCACGTAGATCAACAGCTGATCGCTTTCTGTTTCTGAAATGAGCCTGAAGCTGACACCTAGACTGCCTGGTTATCATTGCTCCTCTCAAGGACTCTGTTCCCCGTCTGTCCACCACAACCCTTCCACCTTCACCGTATTTCAACAAATCTCAGCTAATGTCATCGTGGTAAAACTGATAAACCCTTTCAGGAGAGTTAATGAGCACGTTAACGGTCACTGACCCGACCAGTGTTCTCCTGCTCCGTTTGGCACCGAGGAAACTCTTCCAATGTGTGAATCAAATCTTCACTCACTCTTTTTGGTCTGTTTGTTGTTGTTTTTTACAAATAATTATTAATGATGATTAATTTAGTCAGAATGTGCTAAAATCATCATCATCGTCATCATCACTACGTGACACCCTGAGACTGGATGTAACACATGAACCTGAGAACAGCGACTTGGCGTCACACCACTGGACTAAATATGGAAAATCATGTGTTTAAATGACAGAAAAGTGTGATGCCACAGGACCTTTGACCCCAGCGTGGTTTCCTGTCCAGCACCGCGTGGAGTTTCACGCCACCAGTCGGTGTGTAAATGGGGCAAATGCAGAGGATGACGTCATCATCATGGGTTTGGTGGTTGGACTCATTCATTTAAGGTCTTCAGGGATCAGCGTGGGTCAGGAACCTTCAATGAGTGCAGATGCACGCTATTTTGACCCGTGTGGTTCCTAAAATGTGTCTTGTTATGATGGAGGGACTGCCTGTCCTCCAAATCACCAAAGTTTGTTCGCTCCCTCCAGTTATTGGAGGGACAAGTCAGCATTTAGTCACATGAGCATGGAAGTAACACCTGAAACATCCTCAACACAAATGTAAAACTTCTACTGTCAGTGACGAGCTGAATGGCGTTCCCTCCCTTCATGTGTATCCTCATGCATTCATGGGTGGGCGTGGCCACAGATACCACAGCAGGAAAACCATGGCCTGCAGCAGCAGCACACCTGTGCTGGTTTTCTGTCATTTTTGGCGATGCAAACTTCACCCTAAGAAAATAACTGCTACACGCAACATTCGTGATCTCAAAATAAAGGTCACTAGACTGAGTTCATCAGACTTGTGTCAGCTGAGAACGTGTCTGCGTAGGTCAGGCACTCGGTGGAGGGGAACCCATGCGTCTCACGTTAGCGCAGCTGCGTCAGCTATACGTTAGCTTGCCACAAGCCTTCTGGGAGGTGAGAGTTAATCAGATAAGTGCTGCTGTTACCAGGACTCTAATTTGTCCATCTCCACATACTGCCACCTGCTGGCCGATGCTGAACTGAAAGACATCATCGCAGTATTGGCATTACGGCAAAATTTGGAGAGAAGGAGGGAAAAGAGTGAGAGACTTGAGTTGAACTAGCAAGGAAATACTTGGAGCATCTCTGGTAGGATGCAGCCTCTGAACCGAGACGTAGCTAACAGGGTCAGTCAAGGGACTGAGAGCAAGAAAAGTACCAACTCTCATCGGACGCATCTTTGGGTTCAGTCGTTCGTTCAGAGGAAGTTGCCAGTCAGTGAACGAGTGACTGCCCACGTCAACACACTGCCAGACATCACCATCACCTGCTTTGTCACCTGTTCCCACCTCCTTCCCAACCAGCCCTCCATGTGTCATAAACTGCTTTAATCAATCTGTGAATCTTCTCCTAGGCTCGTATCCTCCCTCCAGGCTGGATTTGGAAGATAGTTGATTGTCTGGAAGAATCATGAAAAAATAATGTGGGAGGATGTTAGGAAACCCTCAGAAGGCCTCAGTGGGTTCGCTGCAGTTTAAGAGTAAAGGTTAGAACAAATACCACCACCTGTCCGGGGTCAGAGGTGTTAATGTTGGGTGGTTTATCAACACAGTTTCTGCCATGAAATAACTCGGGGTGAGTACAAGTCACTGAGACTTGGTTCAACAGATCCATCTGCATGTCAGCAAATATTCCATAAAGACCAAAGTCCTCGATGTGTCTTCAAGACCCAGAGCAAGACTTGAAGGGGTGGGGGGTGGGGGGGTTACCGAGGGACTGAGCCAAGGGAGCTTACCTACAACCCACGAGAGAAACCGCTGTCAGCACCAGCCTTCAATGCGTGTCGTTTTTTCTCTTCCTCTTCATCAGAATGGGCGATCGTGGAGGATTCAATAAATTTGGTGGTAAGTGACAAAACTCTTCCAGCAGAAAGGTTTGAGTATAAAGAGTCGAAGCTAAAAGGAGGCTTAAAGCATGACGAAGACTGAACGTTGTCATGTGATTGTGTGTGACTTTGATAAACTACTTTATCTAAACAGTAGAGAAATTGTGGTCATGTTGGTGTGTGGAGGCCGTCAGCTGTGGGGAACACGAATATGACAAAGGAGGTCAAACTGCCTGTCACTCGTCTGTAGCTCAGATGGTTGAACCTGCGGGGCGAGAACGCGAGTGCACGTGCTGTCGGTGACCAACAGGGGTCATCGTTCTTCCTCCTGCCTGTGGGGTCTCCAGGTGATGGAGGTTTCTGACTATCAAACCTGCCGCCTGCAGGCTGGAGAAACTGAGCGTTCATGTTGCTGCTGTGACCTGCAGGTGGCGTGTGCTCCTGCTCATGATCAGTCACTCTAGACCTCAGACCAGGTGCTAGTGAAGGGCGGCTGTGAGACCTGTCCAGGGGAGGTCCAGCTCCACTTGTCAGAGCTGGAGAGTAAAAACTGGTTTTCTTGCAGTTGTGGGAAACTGCAGTTTTTACCAGAAATTTGAGATGTGGTCATTGTTCTATAAGCAGAAGGTTTGCCCACATCGTGGGTGGAGAGTAATGGGACAGGCTCTCTAAAGCTTAATAATAACAATTACACAATTAACAAGGGTGGCTACACCCTATGGACTGTTTATGATTTGCTCGATAACTCAAATGCTTATTTAGGGTCAAGTTTGCTCACAGCTGCTCTGACATCATTCACCGCCAAAGCTCAACTTTGTGAGTTTGCGACGAGTGTTGGCAGTGACGCTGAGCGTTGTTCCTTCCTTGTTCCAGAACGATGCCAATCAGGCTGAGAGGCAGCTGTGTGTCAGGGTTGACAGTAGGATACGTGTCATATTTATATTGCAACACTTTACACAGAAGTTCTACTTTTGAAAACCTCACAGGTTCTTGTGATGAGATGCAGCTTATAAATGGACCCCACAAGTTTACCTCCAGGCTAGCAAATGAAATATGTGGTGAAAGTTGTGAAAGTCTCCGTTGGAGGTCCCAAACTCGACCACATAGTTTTGTTAAAACCGGAACAGTGACGGCAACAATGGAGATTATTTTTAGTACGAGAGGACAATCTGAGAGTTCAGATCTCTACCACGGCGACATGATGTCATCAGAACCTGATCTGATTCCAGATAGTTTGGATCCCCAAATCTGATTAAAAATGTAGAAACTGGGTTGGTTCAAGTTGGACGTGTCCAAGTCCTTTAACTTTGAGTGGAAACGCTGCACCTGTTGAGTTCTGGGTTTCGTGTTTGAGCAACAACACTTGAAAGCAACGCAGGTCGTCGGCAACAATAACAACTCATTTACCCTCACAGTGGGGGGGGGGGGGGGGGAGTCTGAGAGAGAGAACTAATGAAGCTGAAACTTGACAGTGGGAATTCATGAAGTCATTTCAGCTCCGCCAACACCAGCGTTTTCAGAAAGGGAGTTTTTGAATTCTTCTTTTCCCCTGCAGTGAAAACCAGCCTGCTAGTTGTACGTTATCTTGCCAACAGACACTAAATTCCACAGTTTCTGCTGAAAGTTACACAAGATTCCAAGCTGAGAATTCAGAGTGCAAGCTTTGATTGTTTCCAATTCCTTGTTCACCACCTTTTCCCTCAAAGTCAAACTTTACCCTCACGCAAGTACATTAAAAAAACGCATTCACATACTTGAAGTTTGGTGGATGTGAATGAAAGCAAGAAGCCCCCAGGGAGGCGCCAACTGATGATGGCTCTGATAAGCTGAGGTGGAGGTTTTTGCTGAACACTAAGTGACAGAGGTTTCATGGTCAGGTTGGCTCTGTTGGAACCATCATGAGTCATCAACCGGTTCCTCAGGGAAGTTTGCTTCCTGGTCCTCTTGCTGAAGTCTCTGTGTGTCAAGATGAATCATTGCTGAAAACACTTTTTTCCTGATTGGAAACATTCGTTATGAAAGCAGTGGAAATAAAGTGCTGGGAAGGTTGGGCTGCAGCGTCTGATGACAACAAGTGTGTTGAAAAGAATGCTGTCTCTCCTTTCCGGGTCAAGCTGTTCCAGTCAAATGTCCACAGAAACAATCAAATGCGTGACTACAGCACTGACAAAGGTGACACACTCCATCCAGCCAACAAGGTGTGACAACAACACAAACGCTGGGAACCTGTGTGAAACCACAACTAACAAACCATTGAACAACACTGCGCCAACTGGTGACTCAAATATGCTGCAACCTGTAGGCTGAGAAGTTGTTTGCACTTGAACCGTAGTTGGTTTACTGCAGTAACAATGATGGGTGGTTGGTTTACTGCAGTAACAATGATGGGTGGTTGGTTTACTGCAGTAACAATGATGGATGGTTAGTTTACTGCAGTAACAATGATGGGTGGTTGGTTTACTGCAGTAACAATGATGGATGGTTGGTTTACTGCAGTAACAATGATGGATGGTTGGTTTACTGCAGTAACAATGATGGGTGGTTGGTTTACTGCAGTAACAATGATGGATGGTTGGTTTACTGCAGTAACAATGATGGGTGGTTGGTTTACTACAGTAACAATGATGGGTGGTTGGTTTACTACAGTAACAATGATGGATGGTTGGTTTACTACAGTAACAATGATGGGTGGTTGGTTTACTGCAGTAACAATGATGGATGGTTGGTTTACTGCAGTAACAATGATGGGTGGTTGGTTTACTGCAGTAACAATGATGGATGGTTGGTTTACTACAGTAACAATGATGGATGGTTGGTTTACTGCAGTAACAATGATGGGTGGTTGGTTTACTGCAGTAACAATGATGGGTGGTTGGTTTACTGCAGTAACAATGATGGGTGGTTGGTTTACTGCAGTAACAATGATGGATGGTTGGTTTACTGCAGTAACAATGATGGATGGTTGGTTTACTACAGTAACAATGATGGGTGGTTGGTTTACTACAGTAACAATGATGGGTGGTTGGTTTACTACAGTAACAATGATGGATGGTTGGTTTACTGCAGTAACAATGATGGATGGTTGGTTTACTGCAGTAACAATGATGGATGGTTGGTTTACTGCAGTAACAATGATGGATGGTTGGTTTACTGCAGTAACAATGATGGATGGTTGGTTTACTACAGTAACAATGATGGATGGTTGGTTTACTACAGTAACAATGATGGATGGTTGGTTTACTGCAGTAACAATGATGGGTGGTTGGTTTACTGCAGTAACAATGATGGATGGTTGGTTTACTGCAGTAACAATGATGGGTGGTTGGTTTACTACAGTAACAATGATGGATGGTTGGTTTACTGCAGTAACAATGATGGATGGTTGGTTTACTGCAGTAACAATGATGGATGGTTGGTTTACTGCAGTAACAATGATGGGTGGTTGGTTTACTACAGTAACAATGATGGGTGGTTGGTTTACTACAGTAACAATGATGGGTGGTTGGTTTACTACAGTAACAATGATGGATGGTTGGTTTACTGCAGTAACAATGATGGGTGGTTGGTTTACTGCAGTAACAATGATGGATGGTTGGTTTACTGCAGTAACAATGATGGGTGGTTGGTTTACTACAGTAACAATGATGGGTGGTTGGTTTACTGCAGTAACAATGATGGATGGTTGGTTTACTGCAGTAACAATGATGGATGGTTGGTTTACTGCAGTAACAATCCAGGAAGTGTCTCTGTTGACTGAATATCAAACCAAAAACAAATACTAGTTGGTTCAAAGACGGTTGTGGGTTGGTACAGTGCACAAAACCAAGTGTGTGAACAGTCGTGTGTTTCCACTGGATGGTAAAATAAGTGTGGTGGTGTGATTTAGCTGTCATGCTAAACACTGCAGATTGTGGTGAGAAGTAGGAGGATCATTTACACCATGTTCATGTGTAGTTCACCATCGGTTCTTTTACACCACTGATATCTGCTCTTCTGTCCTCTCAAGGACCCAGAGACCTGGGACACGGCCATGGAGGACATGGCTTCAGTAAGTGCCTTATTTTTTACCCTGCTAGTGGCAGGAGTAGCAAGAAAACTATCCAAGCATACGGTGGTGCATGTTAATACCAATGAAGACAGTTGTAACAGTTGGCACCGTTACCAGAGACCCAGAGACTAACAGGTGATTCCACTGATGAACTCTCCTTCAGCCACAGAGGAGTGTTCATCAGTGGAATCACCTGTTAGTTTGGTTGGAAGGAAAACCTGCACACACACGGCCCTCCATGGCACAGGGTTGCCCTCCCCTGCTCTAGCGGGATCCTCAGAATTGTGGCCTCGGTGGTCCCTGTCACATTGGCCTCAAGTGACAAACCAGAAATGTCTGTTGTCTAACTATGAAGATTTTAAGCTATGAATGCTGTGTGTGGGTTCTCAGTGTCTCTTCATGACTCTTCTCCTCTTCCAACAGTGCCAGACCAGGACAACTCCGACAATAACACCATCTTTGTCCAGGGCCTTGGAGACGACTACACCGTGGAGTCAGTGGCCGACTTTTTTAAACAGATTGGGATTATTAAGGTACGACTCAGTCAGCCATCAGCAACGATGACGCCACAAACACAAACCTCCATCCAATCTCTTCGTTCAGCGTTTTTAGTATTAAAGTTGAGTCACTGAATCTGTCCCTCTGTCCATCCTCCAGGTCAACAAGAAGACGGGCCTGCCCATGATCAACCTGTATACTGACAGAGAGACGGGCAAACTGAAGGGGGAGGCCACCGTCTCTTTCGATGACCCCCCCTCAGCTAAGGCCGCCATCGACTGGTTTGATGGTGGGTGTGGTGGCATAGTGTGGGCTCCATGTAGTGGCACAAACTTCTCATTGCTAAGATATATCAGTAGGTTCAGTTCTACATGGGATCCACCAGTAAACATCAAACTGGAGGATGTTGGACCAGGAGATGACCAGTTCCTGGTGGACTACGAACACACCTCACCCCTGACATGATCACTTCCTGGTGGACTACAAACACACCTCATCCTGACATGATCACTTCCTGGTGGACTACAAACACTCCTCACCCCTGACATGATCACTTCCTGGTGGACTACGAACACACCTCACCCCTGACATGATCACTTCCTGGTGGACTACAAACACACCTCACCCCTGACATGATCACTTCCTGGTGGACTACAAACACTCCTCACCCCTGACATGATCACTTCCTGGTGGGCTACGAACACACCTCACCCCTGACATGATCACTTCCTGGTGGACTACGAACACACCTCACCCCTGACATGATCACTTCCTGGTGGACTACAAACACACCTCATCCTGACATGATCACTTCCTGGTGGACTACGAACACACCTCACCCCTGACATGATCACTTCCTGGTGGACTACGAACACACCTCACCCCTGACATGATCACTTCCTGGTGGACTACAAACACACCTCATCCTGACATGATCACTTCCTGGTGGACTACGAACACACCTCACCCCTGACATGATCACTTCCTGGTGGACTACGAACACACCTCACCCCTGACATGATCACTTCCTGGTGGACTACAAACACACCTCATCCTGACATGATCACTTCCTGGTGGACTACGAACACACCTCACCCCTGACATGATCACTTCCTGGTGGACTACAAACACACCTCATCCTGACATGATCACTTCCTGTTGGACTACAAACACTCCTCACCCCTGACATGATCACTTCCTGGTGGACTACAAACACTCCTCCTCCCTGACATGATCACTTCCTGTTGGACTACAAACACTCCTCACCCCTGACATGATCACTTCCTGGTGGACTACGAACACACCTCACCCCTGACATGATCACTTCCTGGTGGACTACAAACACACCTCATCCTGACATGATCACTTCCTGGTGGACTACGAACACACCTCACCCCTGACATGATCACTTCCTGGTGGACTACAAACACACCTCATCCTGACATGATCACTTCCTGGTGGACTACAAACACACCTCATCCTGACATGATCACTTCCTGGTGGACTACGAACACACCTCATCCTGACATGATCACTTCCTGGTGGACTACGAACACACCTCACCCCTGACATGATCACTTCCTGGTGGACTACAAACACACCTCATCCTGACATGATCTCTTCCTGGTGGACTACAAACACACCTCATCCTGACATGATCACTTCCTGGTGGACTACAAACACACCTCATCCTGACATGATCACTTCCTGGTGGACTACGAACACACCTCATCCTGACATGATCACTTCCTGGTGGACTACAAACACACCTCATCCTGACATGATCACTTCCTGGTGGACTACAAACACACCTCACCCCTGACATGATCACTTCCTGGTGGACTACGAACACACCTCATCCTGACATGATCACTTCCTGGTGGACTACGAACACACCTCACCCCTGACATGATCACTTCCTGGTGGACTACGAACACACCTCACCCCTGACATGATCACTTCCTGGTGGACTACAAACACACCTCATCCTGACATGATCACTTCCTGGTGGACTACGAACACACCTCACCCCTGACATGATCACTTCCTGGTGGACTACGAACACACCTCACCCCTGACATGATCACTTCCTGGTGGACTACAAACACACCTCATCCTGACATGATCACTTCCTGGTGGACTACGAACACACCTCACCCCTGACATGATCACTTCCTGGTGGACTACAAACACACCTCATCCTGACATGATCACTTCCTGTTGGACTACAAACACTCCTCACCCCTGACATGATCACTTCCTGGTGGACTACAAACACTCCTCCTCCCTGACATGATCACTTCCTGTTGGACTACAAACACTCCTCACCCCTGACATGATCACTTCCTGGTGGACTACGAACACACCTCACCCCTGACATGATCACTTCCTGGTGGACTACAAACACACCTCATCCTGACATGATCACTTCCTGGTGGACTACGAACACACCTCACCCCTGACATGATCACTTCCTGGTGGACTACAAACACACCTCATCCTGACATGATCACTTCCTGGTGGACTACAAACACACCTCATCCTGACATGATCACTTCCTGGTGGACTACGAACACACCTCATCCTGACATGATCACTTCCTGGTGGACTACGAACACACCTCACCCCTGACATGATCACTTCCTGGTGGACTACAAACACACCTCATCCTGACATGATCACTTCCTGGTGGACTACAAACACACCTCATCCTGACATGATCACTTCCTGGTGGACTACAAACACACCTCATCCTGACATGATCACTTCCTGGTGGACTACGAACACACCTCATCCTGACATGATCACTTCCTGGTGGACTACAAACACACCTCATCCTGACATGATCACTTCCTGGTGGACTACAAACACACCTCACCCCTGACATGATCACTTCCTGGTGGACTACGAACACACCTCATCCTGACATGATCACTTCCTGGTGGACTACAAACACACCTCACCCCTGACATGATCACTTCCTGGTGGACTACAGTAATGTTAGAGAAGAAGTGTTTTATCGATGGTGGTTTGGTACGTTGGAAGTATGAAGAACAATTTAATTCAGCTTCATGTTTTCAGGTCCAATTCAGCGCTTGTCCTCATTTCCTTTTATGATTTTGGAGTTTAAGATGCTCATTTCTGGCCTCACCATCTTGACAACTTCAGCATTTGTCTGTCCCAGCAGGGAAGGACTTCAATGGAAATCCCATCAAAGTGTCCTTCGCCACCCGCAGAGCCGACTTTGGGGGCCGAGGTGGCATGAGAGGAGGTCGAGGACGCGGAGGTGAAAACCTTTGTTTTGAGGGCTTTGATACTTTGTTAGGTGATGTGATTCGTTCTCATGTCTCATCATCCAGTTACACCGCAATGAAGAAATGACTTGAGTCTGCCGTTAGGATGCCGACGCTTGTAGTCCTGATGTCACTTCTTTAAGGTGAAAACTTACAACAGGGACAGAAGGTCTGACCCGGGTGTTTCTGGTCTATTTAGGACCGATGGGACGCGGGGGATTTGGAGGCGGTCGAGGTGGAGGCTTTCCAGGAGCCAACGGGGGTGGTGGTGCAGGAGGAGGAGGAGGTCAGCAGAGGGCAGGAGACTGGAAGTGTTCCAACCCGTGAGTCCTTCAGTTCTTTCTCCATGAAGAATCCACTGAGATGAGAGACAACAGGAAGCCAGCAGGCCTCATGTGACATCACACAGAAAACCCCTTTGTTCTTCATAAAATGGTGTTGGGATGTTGGTGCAAGAGAAAAGAAAGAAAGGTACATTTGTGGTTCCTGTTCTGCTTCATCCCCCCAGAAACTGTGGCAACCTGAACTTCTCCTGGCGCAACGAGTGTAACCAATGCAAGGCGCCAAAACCTGACGAAGGCGGCGGGATGTCCCCCATGGAAAGAGGTCTGACCCTTGGAGTTTCTCTGTTCTCATCTTTGTGACCTCACCTCTGGTGGTTCTGGTCTTACAGGTTTTGTCTCGTTTTCGGATGAAGAGGGTTTAGTGCTGTAGACCAGCTGCTGGCGTCTCTACCTCTTGTGTCTTCCCTCTGTCACGTATATCAGACATGACCACTTTTCTCACCTTGTCACTCATCCTGTCAGGAGGCTTCGGTGGCGAGCGCAGAGGGGGGTTTGAACGAGGCGGCTTCAGAGGGGGGCGAGGCAGCGACCGTGGAAGCTTCAGAGGGGGACGAGGTGGTGACCGGGGGGGATACGGCCCTGTCAAGATGGACGGAAGGTCAGATACACTCAAACTGCCCGCCAGGTGCAGGTTTGTGAGAATTTGTGGCTTTCGAAAGGTCACGCAGGGTTCAGAGCAGATGACATCATCCTCTAAATATTCCCTCCAGCTGCGGGAAGCCTGCTGCCCTCACTGATGTTGTTGATGTTAGCGTGGTGGGTTGATGGCTTCCCTGTTGCTATGGTTACACAGTCAGCACATTCATTTAAAAGGCCAACAGATCCACTTCAGAGCCATTTGACACTCCTGAAAATGCAGCAAAGCCACGTGAAACATTTGTTTAGTGATTTTTCAGGTGTGAAGATTCTCAATCTCGTCCTCCAGCTTGGCACCTGACAGTCGCAGGTTCTGCATCACGGATCCTGACGGCAGACGCAGTCATGGGATGACATCTAAACGCTCACTCATGCTTCACACATTCCTCATCAGAGCTCACTGAGTCAGCAGTAATCTGCACAGGTATTCTGTGTGAGAAACAGCTTGAGGTGTGTGTGTATATCAGGTGTCAACGAATACGCAGCAGCCAATCAGGCTTGAGTTTTCTCCCAGGCCATGGCGGAAGGAACGTGTTCGTTACTGAACTTGAGGCGCTTCTCTTTAGGACTTGGTGGTCAAGTCTAAAGTTTACTACTTTTTGGTGGATGCCACAAATTCTCTCAAACCCTTCATTAGGACCGTGTGTGTGTGTGTGTGTGTGTGTGTGTGTGTGTCTTTCAAAGATCTTATTGCAGCACAAACATCATCCTTCATCTCTTCAGTGTCTGTTGCTTGGGTTCACTGGTGACATCATAACCAGTTCTGACTTCCAAGGTTCGAGGAAGACAGATTAGTGTCCAGCTACTAAACTGACCGAAGCATCGTCATCGTCAGTTATGGTGGTCGTCTTCATGCTGATTTGTAAAACTGTCCTGTTGAGGAGTTTTGGAGCTGCGTCACCGACCCGGGACACGGGACCCTTGACCGACTCTGTTCAGTGTTTCAGGGGTTGTGTGCTGTTGGTTCTATGTGGTCCTGTGACATCCGTAGGTTGTTACTCAGTAACTGTGCAAACACACAACTTCAACCCATTGTTTTGTGTGTGTGTGTGTGTGTGTTACTTCCAGGGGCGACCGCAGGCAGGAGCGGCGAGGCCGTCCGTACTAAATCATCCTGTAAGGACAAAGTGTCCCACTTCAGTTCAAAGACCAGAGAGGAACATTTGTCCACACATGCCCCACCCACACCTTCACCTTTATACAACTAGAAAAATGTGACCATCCCAGGTACTTGTGTGTCAATGGTCCAGGTGAGGCCTCATCTGAAGGAACCAACAATCTCTGATTTCATCCTTTCTTCCTCAAAGACTTTGTTACACTGCCATCCCACCACATGAGTATTAGTTAGTGCATCACCATAGCAACGCTGCTATTTAGGAGTTTAGCTTGTGCAATGTATCTGTTCACAAATGATCCAAAGTATAATTTTGTAGTCATTTTTACGGAACAATTCTCAGCCCATCTCACGAGCTTCAAAGCAGCAGGGGACAGCACATGGTCAGAGAGTTTGGATTTCTGTTCGAGGAACAAGGAAATGCTAACTTCCTTAGCATGAGCTAGCAGTCAGTGTCTCAGTCGGTTCGTGCTCCATCCGCCAGTCGGGAGTTCTGTTAGCAACTCTGGTCCCTGGCCGGTTGGACCACCGCCCCCTCACACGGTCATCACGCTACGCTCCGTGTGCGTGCGTGGGTGTGTGCGTCGGTTTTCCCATCTAATCCTCACCGCCACACAACGCGGACTGTTGCTAGTTGTTACATTTACAAATGCAATGATCTCTCCACCTACAAAACACTCCAGGTTTCTTTTGAAAGGTTTTTATTTTTTGGTTTAATTGTATGTTAAGTCTTTTTTGTTGTTACCAGAGCTTCACTTCACCAATTCACTCAATTTTGTTAAAAAAACAGCTGTGTAAATCATTGAGTAAATCAGCAAGAAATCCCAGGGGTTCGATGTTCTTTCCCTTGGGTTATTTTGAGGGTACAAGTCATAACTTTTTCTCTAAATTAGTTTTTTTGTGGCCATGAGATGCATCATGTCCCCTCAAGGTAATTCTTTGAGTCCAGGATGCTTTGATTCAATTGTGGGAACAAATTATATCTTGTGGCCTCAAACTCGATGGTCCTGGAGGCCACTGCTGGATTCCGTAGGTTACTCCTGAAAATGAGTGAGAACTTCTTAAAAGTGCAAATATTAAATCATCACAGACGTCAGTGACGTTTCAGGAAATCTTCCGAGTTCCTGATGTGAATTCCCTGACTTTAACCGTGAAGACACAAAGAAATACTTATTTTTGTGAGCGTGAAGGAAAATAATCCTTGTATCACTTTTCCTGTAGACGTAAAAGTCAAAAGTGATCGATATTTCAACTTTGAGCCGCCGCGTCAGTGGCGAGCAGGCAGGTTTACGGCCTGATGGATGATCGTGACCTTTAATCTGGGTGGAGACGCACGTGTCCGGGTTGCAGCCCTGACGGGCGCCTGCTCCCGAGTTGCGCTGGTACGACTCATCACGACATCCTGGTGACCCATGAACCAAAGACACGGTGAAGAAGTTTGAAAGAGAAGAAATTTCACCATCACAGCCGTCAAACGTGGTGTCTTCTCGCCATCGACACGATTCGGGAAAACCCTCCGACGGCGACCGATCTGAACCCTCGTCAGCCACCTGCTGCAACTCTACCATTTCTTTCTGTTTGCTTCGAACGACTTGTGTTGTGATGTGAACATGCAGCTGATTTTCAAATTAAAGTGTGAATAAAACCAAGCGTGACTCTGTGGTTTTTCTAGACGTGCAATCATGTCAAGACAAACAATATAAGAATAAGTAACTGGAGGTTTTCACACGTTGGTCATTGGCAAGGTTCGTCTCTGGTTACTGACCAAACCAGCTGGTGAAAAGCAAGTCGACAACCAAATATCTGCTGGATGCACTTGAATCTTTGACCTCTGACCTCCAGAGGCCTCACAGCCAATCGGGTTCCCTGTTTCCCACTTTAGCTCTTCCAGCTCGGCCTGGAGCGAAGGGTCTAATTACTGACTGTCAGTTCACTCTCAGTCTCTCAATCAAGTTGACTGACGCTTGTTTAACTCTCTTCTTCTCTCAAGGCCTGGATGTCGTGTTGCCGGTCTCACGGGTGTCCATGGTGCCGGCGGTGACCGTCCTGTTTCTGATCCATCAGTGTCCCAGAGAGACCTTGAATGATCAGATTTGCCATAAACGTCCACATGAACTGAAAAGATGAGCTGATGAGAATTTCGGGCTGGGGGGGGTCAAAGGTCAGTGTGACTGTGACGTCATATTATTTTGTTAAAAAAAACCAACCTCTGCTGTTGTCAGCGGGAGGTGTTCCACCGAGGTTCATTAATAGTTCCAGATGGTTTTCTGGAGCTGTCGAGACTTCCTGCCAGGTGAGCGGCGCCTCCGGCTTGGAACCGGACCATCCAGTTTGAAATGTAATGATTTCCTCAGCTGGAACAGAGACAAGTCACAAGAACAGAGGGCTGTTGGGAACCTGCATGTTCATCTCATGATGGTGATTCAACGCATTTCCTGAAGTCTTGAAGGACTTCACCCTGAAAATGAGTTCTCCCTTTCAGGTTCTCACATTGATAGAAAGAAACCAAAGCGTAATGATCAGGGCGTCGCGCTCGACATCCATGACAGACATGTGCCCGTTAGCGCTGGATGGTAACCATGGTAACTGAACTGCACATTACATCACTACAGTCAAAGCGCTTGAGCTCAGGTTCCTGCCTGAATGAACGTCTGCGTTTCTTTCCCTCCTTCACTTCTTCGTGACTCCAGAACGCAGGAAGGACCGGCCGCGAGCATTTAGCTGAAAGCTAACGGAGACTGACGCTAACAGCATCTAATTTGCTTCGTAATGACGACAACGATGATGATGATGATCCTCTGGACACTCAACATCCTGCAAGTGGCACAAAGTCTACATTATTAGCAAGAAAACAGCCTAGACACAAATGAGGTCCAAGTCTGGGTGAAGGAAGTCAAAACAGGTCATGTGATGTGGGCGTGTCTTCAGTCATCCGTTGGACTTTGATGATGATGATCAAATCTTTTTCTGAAGACTCCAAATCGCCTCAATCCCATTTAGAATGGCGCCAGTGTAGGCAGTCCAAGTGTCTCCGGCACAGTGAATGGAACACAGCCATAATTCAACGGTGAGCAATCGCTCAGGTGTTGTTGGTGACTCTGACACCTGTGCTGACCCCCTCCAGGGCAGACGCGCCAAACCACCGGTGGGTTGGACTCGGCCTGTGAACCTGGGCTTCATCATCCAGAAGGGTCGGGACACGTCAAAGGTTACAGTCGCTGATGTTACCTGAATGCAAGTCCCTCCTACTATGACGTCATCACCAGGAACAGGAAGCACCCTTCCTGGAACAAAGTCTCAGGACATTACAGGTCGGGACAGGAGACCTCCACGGTTTCAGCTCGTTCTTGTTGACATTAAACACCATCGTGTCTCTGCTCAGGCTTTGCACTCATCTGCCTTTCTGCTGTATTTCCTCCTCAGATTCCAGATGTTTTACTTCTTTCTCTTGTTTTTTGGTGTTGTGGGTTCAAGTATCATTATTATTGATATTATTGTTGATATTATGACTGTACTATTGTGTTTATTGTTATTATCATTTGTGTAAAGCAGTTGTCTTGTTGCCAGCGATAAATGTGCCTTTCCTGCATTAATTGTGCTGCAACTTGAAAATACAGCTGGAGACTCTGTGGAGGTCAAGGTGACGACCTCAAGGTGCTGACGGTTACCGTGGTGACGGCTACTGCGGCATTCCGACCGGTTAAACTTGTTCTGAAAACAATTATTTGTTGACAGAAGTGACATCACCGGAGCTCGCAGGGGCGTCTGACGCAGTCTGACCAGCTTCCTCCAGAGGAAGGCGTCATTGCTCGTCACCTACGACGGATGGAGCTGAACGGTGAGTCTTCATCACTCAGCGGCTCCGCCTCTCCTCCACGCATTCGCCGCTGCAGGGTGCTTTGCATCCAACAAAGTATTCAAAGTATTCACGAGAAAGTCTCCCACCCAGTGGTTTCCTCTCACAATGATGGTCAGGGCCACAAACATGATTCAAATATGACTGTTCACGTCAGTCGCTTGATCTCCAACACTTCCAGCATCGTGTCAAAGCTTCCGACTCGCAGCACGGACCTCTGGCTGGCTTGTTGTGCTGCCTTCAGGTCCCCGGCGCTACCTGGGGAAGCTGATGGAGGAGGCTGAGGTACACACAAGAGCTTGACCAGGGCTCTTCTGTCTGTCGTGCCAACCCTAACGTTAGCATTCCAACATGTAGACAACTGCTGCGTGTCCTCTGCAATGGGACCAGGCGGAACAATGAAGAACACCACAGTAGAGCCGAACATCTGGTCTTGGTGAAGCTGATGTCGTCCTCGGAACCTGGCGAGCAGCTCAGGGAGGAGCAACGATTGTTTTGACCCAACCAGGGAACTCGCTTCCCGTCACCAACGCGTCACCGCATTGTAGAAACGTTCTCTCTCAGACGCTGGAACTTTCGCTGCCTCCAGCTCATCTTTGGCTGGCGATGTTTGAGCTCATCGCTCACCAACCGAGTTCTGGACGAGAAGACAACTTCTCTGACGTCTTTAGAGCACGGCGTGTCTTGCTGACGCGGCTAAGCAAGGTTGTGACTGCACTACCACCTGCAGCTTCTCTTTCAGTGCGAGAAAAACACATTCAAGTGACTGATTAATTAAAGTGTTCATTTATTTATGAAAATGTTGAATTGGGTGTTTTCGACCGCGTCACTGCAGCTCTGATGAAGAAGTCGTTGATGTTCTTGGGTTCCGTGGCAGAACAGAACGTCGGTCCTTTGTTCCTCATCAGGCTCTCGTCTGACCTCCTGTCTGTGTTCTCTCTCCACACCTAAAACTCTGGTGAGGTGGAACCTTCGTTTGTGTCACATCATAAACATCGTCCCTCCCAAACTGGATTATTTGGGATTATAAACCGGGATTAAAGGCTGTCCCTGAACACTGCTGCGTTCATGGTCTCCATGGAGGTTCCTGATTGTTGTAACTGTTGATCCGATTCACCTTTGAAAGATTCCGATCTACGTGGGAATGTTCCTGGTAAAGGTCAAAGGCCCCGTGAACCTGACCACACGCAGCCCACAGCTGTGATGTCACCTTTCCAGTGTAAAATATTTCTGGAACATTTTCGAGGAGCGAGACCGGGAATTAACGTGAACGTGGACTTAATTACAGTATCAAACTGGGACACAACTGGTTCTACAGGAAGAAGGTTGCGGTGTGACATCATCAGGTGTCTGAGCACCGGGATCTCTGTCCTCTGCTGGAATGTTCCGCTGGAGACGAAGGAAGCAGCACACACCTGAGTCAACAGGTGAATTGTTGGAATTGTTTCTTGGAGGTGTCGAGGAGGTGTTGAGGGCCTGGCAGCAGCCAGGTGAGGCTGGCTGTCACAGACGGAGGGAGGGAGGGAACGAGGGAGGGAGGATATTTATTCTGCAGCACAGCTCACAACAGGCATTCACCATGACAGCCTTCTACCAAGTGACCTGTGTGCTGCTCGCTCTGCTGATCCCAGGTAAGACGCTGCTGGTCACCTGTTCCACACTCTCAGCTGTGTAGAGAACTTTGCTTTACACTCAAGTAGTCCGAATTTATTCTTTCGTGCATTAAAACGGATTCAAATCAGCCGACTAAGGTGTCCCAACACACAAGTCCTGAAACACACAGAGGCAACAACCAACAGAGATGATTATCAAAGAGTTTCCTGGTGTAGTAAATCAGTGACGCTGTACAGGTGAAAAACTGCTGAACCGCCAACGATAAAGTGGTTTACCTGCCCTGAGAGGAGAACGTGTGATTGGCAGATTGCCATCTGAGTTCAGGGCGCCATGCGTCCCCGGTTCCTCAACTGATGCCGCTGGCAACGAGTTTGTAGAGGAGCGTTTAATCATCCACATGTCACAGCTAATGAGTTTGGCTCTGGTGAGTCACCGATGAGCACCTGGAGACCTTATCAGCTCAGATACGGGACTAAATTTCTCCTCATCATGTCGTGAGTGAATGAACGGAGAACTTTCACATGAGAACCAGAACAGAAGCTGCAGGAGAGAACCCAGGAGATCCCGATCTCACCAGGTTTCACTTCTGCGTACAACTGAGAGTCCTCCTCCTGGGTGCCTTATGTTGGCCCACCTGTGAAACGGGTGGAATGAAGACGTTCCAGCAGGTTGGGGTCTGTTGCTGCTGTTGGTGTTTCAGAAAGACCAAGACCTCCTGGGCTGAAGTCCTCATATTTCACTCCAGACATGACGATTTAATTTCCTGGATAGACGCTGTAGCTTGTGGTGCTGCGTGTGTGTGTGTGTGTGTGTGTGTGTGCGTGTGTGTGTGTGTGTGTGTGAGGACACACAGTAAGGCCCTCTGACTACAACAGTAGAGGTGCTGAATGATTAGAGTCCATTCACCATTTGCTTCTTATTACTGACAAGCTTGAAGCCTCCGCAAGCTGACGTTCCCCATAGCGCCACCTGGTGGCTGCAGGAAGAACGCGTCACCTGCTCCTTCGGCTCCCATCAGCTGCACATGGTGACCTTCAGCTTTTATCACATTTGTCCTCTTGTTTCCACCTGATGTTGCAGCTGAAGTCACAGGGGAATCGGACACGTTTCACACGGCACATTCCTGCAGTCGTCACGCCGAGACCAGGCGCCAGCACCTTTGTGTCCATTCAAGGAGATGAAAACTAAAAAATGCCAAGCTTAAACAAACGACTCACATTCCACGGTTTGGCGGTGAAACCGGTCCGGTGACACGCCGCTGAACAACAGCGACACTTGAAACGATGACAAGTCGAGAGGCGCCAAGATGAGCGGTGAATGTCAACGCATTCCTGAACAACGTGATTGACAGCTTCCAGACAGTCCCGGGAAATCAGGACGAGTCACCAGAAGCGGCTGACACGAGGTGACGTCAGGTCTGCAGTTTCAAACGCCAAGAAAGTTTGAGGGTTTCTTTTTTTCAGACTCAAAAAACGTTCTTTATCCCCGCGGGGCAGGAAGCAGCTCAGGGTTGGAAGCTCAAACCAACAACAAACTAAAGAAAGACATTCAGGTACAAACGTCATTGAGGCCCGTGACGTCACGTCTGACATGGAGCGGTGCTCCAGCTTCATCTGCTGCTGACAGAACCGGAAGATTTATGACCTCACCGACAGTGACTCAGGCCAAGTCGACGCTTCGCCAAAGACGTCTCAAATCCTTCTTCACATGAATGCGGTTCTGGAGGTGTTGACCAGCACAGACTCCTCCCCCAAGAAGTGCCTCACGCCATCGATTTGCTCTGTTCATCCACTGACAGCAGTGCTTTTCTTGGAACTGAGAGTTGTCAATCAAGCCCTGCAACAATTAACCTCTCAAGAGCGTCAACATCTCGCCATGCAGACACTGACGACACGTTCAGGGTGAACTTTGTCGCTTCCCTGAACCCCGAAGGGAGGAGACAAAATGAATAAAAGTATCAGTAAACGTTCAAATGAACACGAAGACTTATTCGGGTTTTGTTGAAATTAATAACAACGTTTTGTCTTTCAAGAGAAGGATCTCAGCCCAGCGCTCTCATGCCTCTCACCTGTTCGTAAACAGAAAAACACAAATCTCCTAAAATCTCTTTGTCTTGTGTTTTCCAGGCGTGCAGGCTCAGCTCAGCGGTAAGTCACCAGCGGGTTGAGCGCCTCGTCATGTGACCGCTTATCACCAACTGTCAGGGAGCGGCTGAGGAAAGGAGGCCCCTTGATCACGGAGTGCAAAGAAAAATACACAGACAAAGTTTTCATTTTCAACTAAATTACTTTTAAGACATTCGTATCTGTTTTATTCATTTGCAAGTTAGTTGAGGTTGTGTTCTTATCTCTTCCTGACGTCCTTCACCGTCTGTGGTGAGGGGGCGTGGCCTCACTCTTCCGGCAAGATGGAGGCTCCGATCAGAATAACGCCTCACTGACATTCGAGGAAACATGAAACAAAGACAAATAAACACCAGCAAATGCAAACAGCAAAGTAATACACTTGGAAATACTGAAATATGGCGAAGGAACTGATACAAGCAACTAACATGCACACTTTATTATTTGAAATCTTTAATATTTCAGCTGGTTAATTTATTTTTCACCTTAACCTGCACGTTCGTTTGGTCATGGAGGCTGGTGCTCTTACATTTCTTTCCTCATTATTGGATGTATGGATTAATGAGTTGTTTATTTCTAATTATGGCAGTTTTCCTCCTCCTTACGCAGCATGAACCACAATGACTCGGCTTCTTTGTCCCGTGTCTTCAGAATGTGGTCGGGCGCTGCTAAACAGCAGGATCGTCGGAGGCCAGCCAGCCCCTAATGGCAGCTGGCCCTGGCAGGCCAGTCTGCAGGATTTTGGGAGCCACTTCTGTGGAGGATCCCTCATTAACAGAGAATGGGTGATGACGGCGGCTCACTGCTTCCAAAGGTGAGCCGGTCAACAAGCCGAGCCCCTCCCGGGGTCACGGGACAAATCCCAGAGGTTCAAACAGTCCAGGTGTTCTTGGCTTTCATGTGGTTCACATTCCCTGCTTCCTCTGATCCTCAGCCCCAGCACAGACGGGTTGGTGGTGTCTCTGGGTCGCCAGACTCAAGAGGGGTTCAACCCCAATGAGGTGTCCCGGGGGGTCTCGCAGATCATCAACCATCCCCAGTACAACCCAGCGACGTTTGACAACGACATCTCGCTCCTGAAGCTCTCCTTGCCAGTGGAGTTCAACGACTACATCCGACCGGTTTGCCTGGCGGCGTCAGAAAGCACCTTCTTCACTGGTACTGACGCTTGGATCACCGGCTGGGGCACCATTGGATCTGGAGGTGAGCCTTAAGAGTGACAGCCAAGAACTGTTCTGTCAGGAGGTCACAATATTATTTGTGTTGTTTCCGCTGTAGATTACTAAGTAATAGTACGAGTAGTACTAGTGGTAATAGTACTTGTATTGTTGTTCACTAAAAGGAGGCTATGTCTTTTCAGTGCCTCTTCCGTCCCCTGGAGAGCTGATGGAGGTGGAGGTCCCGGTTGTGGGGAACCGACAGTGTAACTGTGACTACGGCGTGGGCTCCGTCACCAGCAACATGATCTGTGCCGGCTTACGTGAGGGAGGGAAGGACTCCTGTCAGGTGAGTATTTCTCCTCTGAAGCGCCACCTGCTGCAGCCTCCCGCCTGCTGCAGCCTCCCGCCTGCTGACCCTGAATCATCCCCTCACAGGGGGACTCAGGCGGCCCGATGGTTGTCAAGAGTGAAAATGTGTGGGTCCAGTGTGGGATTGTGAGTTTTGGAGAAGGTTGTGCCCTTCCTGAGAGACCGGGAGTCTACACTCGCGTGTCCAGGTATCAGTCCTGGATCAACAGCCAAATCAGCACCAGCCAGCCGGGCTTCGTTTCACACACGTCCACGGGGACCAACGGCGACCTCAGCGTCACCTGTCCCGGCCTGCCGCCTCCCCAAACCACCGTCCCTCCCACAGACAAACGTGAGTGACAGCGTCCACGATTTCATTCCCAGTCCAGCCTCTCAACAGCAGGCAGCTGCTGGATGTGTCATGTGACATCACCGTCCAAATCTGTATGTTTTATATTGTCCAAGTCCAGATGACAAGTCCGGACGGTTCTGAAGGTCAGACGGACATATTTGGGGACGTTTTAGGCTTTAAAGATATTCCTTTTTCTCTCCAGCTGCAGTCTGCGGTCAGGCCCCGATGAATTCACGGATTTTGGGTAGCAGCTCTGTGGAGAACGCCGGCGTGTGGCCGTGGCTGGCGAGCCTGCAGAAGAACGGTCAGCACAAGTGTGGCGGGACTCTGGTGGCTGTGGATGCAGTGCTGAGCAACGCCGACTGCTTCACCGAGTGAGTCGGCCGGAGAACTTGCAGAAGATGAACATTAGAACCGTTTATGACTGAAGGAGAAATGTCCTCTGCTTCGTCAGCAGCAGGAACGTTGGTCAGCCCCACCACGTTGGCGTGAGTCCCAGTAGCCAGGATGGTACCTTAAAGGTTCCTGAAATGTCACTGTCGCCTCTACAAAAGTTCTGGGAACATGATGTAGAGCCTTGGAGAGTCCTGTACATGTTCCCCTCCACCTTCCCAGAACATCCACCAGTGACTCCCCACCCTTTCAAGAACCCAACTTAGGAACATAGTGAATGAGCTTGAGGGAACATCTCATAATTATCTGCCAAACATTCCTGAAACATCCAGAATGTTCCCTTAATGCCCACAACTAACAAATAGCATCCCCCTACTGATGGCACCGAACCGTAGAAGATGAGTAACACAGACAGAACCTGCAGGATGGTCACAGTGTTTTTAATCCCAATGATTTGTAAAGGTTCAGGACACTCGTCACCTTTACAGAACCTTTAGAGAACGTCCCTCCTATGTGGGTTTGAGGCTGAGGACCAGGGACAGTCAGGAGCTGCTGATATGGAAGGACGTGTGCTGGTTTTAGTCTTTTATGAAACTTAGAACCAACCTGGAGAACCGGAGGAGAACCCCGACCATCGTAACGCTTGGAATTTTTCTCTCACACAGTTCGACCGCAGCATCTGACTGGACGGTGGTTCTGGGTGGGTTGAAACTGAACGGGTCCAACCCCTTTGAGGTGACGCTGAACGTGACCAACATCACTCTGAGCAATTTTACGGGTCCCAACATCGCTGTGCTGCACCTGTCGGCCCCGCCCCCCCTGTCCGACTACATCCAACCCATCTGCCTGGATGACGGTCAAACCTTTGCCATCAACTCCTCATGCTGGGTCGCTGGCTGGGGCTCCGGGCGAGAGGAGGGTAGGTCCATGACAGCTTTGGCTTCAGTCCACACCAGGATTCATGTTTCACGTCCTACCATCGTTTCACTCTCCAATTCCAGGGGAGCAGGTCCTGCAGGAGGTCCAGACCTCGGTCGTGGATTGTGGGAACGCAACAACATCTGCTGACAGCATCTGTACAGGGCCTCTGTCGCTGGAGCAGGTGAGCGGCCAGAGCTGCTACTTTGTAGTTTGGCCTTGGTGTCTCTCAGTCTCTCTGTGTTTCCACAGATCCACCAGAGCTCCAACCGCCGCCTGCATCGCCCCCCCCCCCCCTTATTCCCTACTGTTACACCGGCCTTCGCTCCCCTTCCATGAATCAGTTTACCATCCAGTCCCCCATCAAGCTGGCCTGCTCTCCCTGCCTCCCCTCCCATGAACCAGTCTACCATCCAGTCTCCCATCAAGCTGGCCTGCTCTCCCTGCCTCCCCTCCCATGAACCAGTCTACCATCCAGTCCCCCATCAAGCTGGCCTGCTCTCCCTGCCTCCCCTTCCATGAATCAGTCTACCATCCAGTCCCCCATCAAGCTGGCCTGCTCTCCCTGCCTCCCCTCCCATGAACCAGTCTACCATCCAGTCTCCCATCAAGCTGGCTTGCTCTCCCTGCCTCCCCTCCCATGAACCAGTCTACCATCCAGTCCTCCATCAAGCTGGCCTGCTCTCCCTGCCTCCCCTCCCATGAACCAGTCTACCATCCAGTCCCCCATCAAGCTGGCCTGCTCTCCCTGCCTCCCCTTCCATGAATCAGTCTACCATCCAGTCCCCCAACAAGCTGGCCTGCTCTCCCTGCCTCCCCTCCCATGAACCAGTCTACCATCCAGTCCCCCATTAGGCTGGCCTGCTCTCCCTGCCTCCCCTCCCATGAACCAGTCTACCATCCAGTCCCCCATCAAGCTGGCTTGTTCTCCCTGCCTCCCCTCCCATGAACCAGTCTACCATCCAGTCCCCCATCAAGCTGGCTTGTTCTCCCTGCCTCCCCTCCCATGAACCAGTCTACCATCCAGTCCCCCATCAAGCTGGCCTGCTCTCCCTGCCTCCCCTCCCATGAACCAGTCTGCCATCCAGTCCCCCATCAAGCTGGCTTGCTCTCCCTGCCTCCCCTTCCAGAAGCTTCCTTCTTCAGCTGTTATTAACATTTCTATGTTTCCTCCATTCTGTGTTATAAACTGTTTTCTTGTCTGTACCAACATCTCCTGCATGTCTGTCCCTCCTGGTGAGGGATCCTCCTCCCCTCCTCACCCTGAGGTTTCTCCCATTTTTCCCTGTTCAAGGTTTTCTATGGAGTTTCTCCTCAGTCGATGTGAGGCTCTGAGGGCAGAGGATGTTGTTATGATGCCATGAAGCCTGGAGACAGGCCACAAAGAAAACTGCCTTGCCTTGCCTCATGTCATCTGAAGGTCAAAGGTCACAGTTGGAGTCAAACCATAAGGATGTATTTTAACAGTCTTCTGTGTGTCTTCAGGGTGACGCTGGCGGTCCAGTGATGTGTAAGGTGGGCGGCTCCTGGGTTCAGGCTGCCGTGTTATCGGCCAGCAACAGCACCACCAATCAAAGGCAAGCGAGTGATGTCATGGTCTTCACCCAACTCGTCCACTATCAGGCCTTCCTGAGTGAAACACTGGGGCCGTCCTTATCTCCAGCCTCCAACAACGGCACGACCGCTGCCCCCGCCACGACCGCAAGCAGCGCCTCCCCAGCCCTGGTCTTCCTCCTCCATCTCCTCATCTTCTCCATGTGCATGCAGCTCATCTTATAACCACTTTAAAACAGTAACATTTACGCGTGACAGGCATAAACTAATGTAAATTAACACGTAAAGACATGACTCTGGTGAAAACCATGAAGGATGGTGAGGTGGGCGGGGTCTAAGGTGGCGTTCAGGGTCCAGCAGGACCGGTTTTATTAATCTGCTCTAGAGGATGTCAGTTAGCTACCTGAGCACAGTCAATGTGATGTCCAGGCCAAGTGTGAAGCCATTTTCATCTCCCTCCACTGGGGGTCAACCTCCATGAGGCGCCATGACCTACACTGATGCGCCCGGCTGACGCAGTTTGGTGAAATTGATAAGCATCTCCACGGACTGCACCCGGATCCTTCTCACACATATTTTGCGGCGATTTGATGGCAATAAACAGATCCAAATAACAATGAAATAATCATCACGAAACAATCAATAATCATCACGCCAACTCGTTCTGAGAAGGACATTCAGGCTGCGTCGGGTTGTTCTGCAGGCTAACGGGCAGACGGCATCACGCTCAGTTCCTGTCCAACTTGAACATATTTCAGCTTTTCAGTCAGTTTGTGGCCATGAGTGAGAGTTGAAAATTGCTAAATCAAGAGTTCATGCTAACTAGCTTAGCATGAACTCTTGACTCCTAATTTGGTTTGAACATTCAATAAAAGTTATGAAAGGAAAAGTCCTGAAGCACTGAAACAAAGAGGAGGATTCGCTGATGACCTCCTGCCGCGTCGCTACTCCATGGCAACATCAGACTTGATTCGCTCCCTTTCTCTCATCGTCTCCTACCACTCGCTTGAATTATTTCCATTCCACTGAAGAGCTTTTGGAAGCTCATTGCTGGAGTCTTCAATATTGGTGTAAAATGCAGACTCTTGTTGTTAAATGCACTGAACACACAGATGGCGCTGCAGCGTTTCACCTGTGGAATCACATGGAACGGAGATTTAGGCCTTGAAATGCCTTTAGACTTTGACTGAATGAGGACGTTCACGCTGCAAACTGCAGTCTCACTTTCAAGTGTGCGTTTGGAAGGTTTGTTTATAACGATGCACTTGTGAGACCGAAGCACTGGAGGGAAGAGGAGCAGATTTATTTATGCTGCGCGTTGCCTGTCGTTCTTCTGATCAGTCTCAAAGGAAACTGCACAACAATGATTTCTTCTTCTTCTTCTTCTTTGTACGAAGCAGCACAGCCGTGCTCCGCCCTGCTGCCACTAAAATGAAGGATGGATGCTGATCTTAAATCTTGCCAAATGTCACCACAGTGTCCTTTTGTTTTCTTAACTTGCTTGAAGTGAAAATGTTATATTTTGTTTGATTTCATGCTGTGAGCCTGCATTTATGCTTCTATTGATGTTCAGCTGCCCTTAAAATGATGGTTAAGGAAACAAAAAGAATATATTGTACATGTGTTTTTAAACCCTTGCCTATACACAAAAGTTTGACGTCTGACTGATTTATAAATGTGCTAATGGCAGCTTGCTAGTTAGCATGCTAAACTTGCTAATTAGCACGAAGCTAGAGCAGCTGAAGTGGACTGTTAGATGTCCCCACGATGGCGCCGGATACGGGAGTCATCCTCAGGGGGACAGGAACGTCAGCCATATTTCATGTTGATCCATAAAAATCCCTGTGCTGTCTCAACTTGTAATAATATCTTAGTGATGTTGAGGTGCCGCACCGGGACGTCAACAATAAAGGTGTTATTTCAAGTTCAAACCATGTGTGGGACTTGTTGTGGAACCTGCCTGCAGGGCTGCCTATTTCCTGTCAAATGTGCCTCATACGGACGTGCAAAGTGTCGTTTCTTTAAATTAAAAACCCAAACGCTGGCGCTACCGAAGTCTGAGGGGTCAGACATTTCTCAGCTCGTTGGGAGTTGGGCACCAACATTTTTGACCCTTAAAGCCAAGCAGCTTTATGTCTTCAACATGAGGAGCCATGGAAGGACGCTGTGAGCAGGACTCTGGGAACACATCAGTGTCCTCGATGACAACTTTAGGGGAGCTGGAGAGCAAAAGTGGATGAAGAAAATCAAGAAAATTCAATTTGAGATCCACTTTGAAACATTTTTAATACAATAAAAATGTAAACTGTTAAGAACCAAACTGTAGAAAAATAACACACAACTTTAGCATATCTTACACGCGTCTCGTTAAACTGTCATCAAAGCAAACAGGCACTTCCAGCTGGTCAGTATTTTCCTGGCGCTGCAGCTCCTTTGAATGCTACCAACGAGGCCTCTGGGCCAAAAGGCAGTTTTTCGGTTGAGACGATCTTAAAATGCTGGATCTGAATTGAATAAATAAAGAATGTTGCCCTTTAATGTTCAACAAAACCAAGAGACATCAGGCATGAACGTCTGAGCTGAACGCTAATGACAGCGTGACTGACAGTTGTAAAGATGGGGATGATTGAGGAAAAGACACCCTGTTAGTTGCTCTGTGACTTTGGCACAGTGGT